>NC_090982.1:47152611-47470111 GCF_040807025.1 Struthio camelus
CCCCTTTGCAGAGCCCCTGCAATGGCGCCTCCAGGCTGTCCCGATTTCTCAAGCCTAACCCTAACCCTAAGCCTAACCCTAGAGGATTTCCGGGACCCGATGGTGGGAGTAAGCGCCCCCGGGTGGTCGAGACGAGAAAGTGGTGCGAGGGCAGGTGTGTTGGCAGGGCCGCCCTTGCCTTGGCAGCCCCTTTGCAGAGCCCCTGCAATGGCGCCTCCAGGCTGTCCCGATTTCTCAAGCCTAACCCTAACCCTAAGCCTAACCCTAGAGGATTTTCCGGGACCCGATGGTGGGAGTAAGCGCCCCCGGGTGGTCGAGACGAGAAAGTGGTGCGAGGGCAGGTGTGTTGGCAGGGCCGCCCTTGGCTTGGCAGCCCCTTTGCAGAGCCCCTGCAATGGCGCCTCCAGGCTGTCCCGATTTCTCCAGCCTAACCCTAACCCTAAGCCTAACCCTAGAGGATTTCCGGGACCCGATGGTGGGAGTAAGCGCCCCCGGGTGTTCGAGACGAGAAAGTGGTGCGAGGGCAGGTGTGTTGGCAGGGCCGCCCTTGCCTTGGCAGCCTCTTTGCAGAGCCCCTGCAATGGCGCCTCCAGGCTGTCCCAATTTCTCCAGCCTAACCCTAACCCTAACCCTAACCCTAGAGGATTTCCGGGGCCCAATGGTGGGAGTAAGTGCCCCCGGGTGGTCGAGACGAGAAAGTGGTGCAAGGGCAGGTGTGTTGGCAGGGCCGCCCTTGCCTTGGCAGCCCCTTTGCAGAGCCCCTGCAATGGCGCCTCCAGGCTGTCCCGATTTCTCAAGCCTAACCCTAAGCCTAACCCTAAACCTTGAGGTTTTCCGGGGCCCGATGGTGGGAGTAAGCGCCCCCAGGTGGTCAAGACGAGAAAGTGGTGCGAGGGCAGGTGTGTTGGCAGGGCCGCCCTTGCCTTGGCAGCCCCTTTGCAGAGCCCCTGCAATGGCGCCTCCAGGCTGTCCCTATTTCTCCAGCCTAACCCTAACCCTAACCCTAACCCTAGAGGATTTTCTGGGGCACGATGGTGGGAGTAAGCGCCCCCGGGTGTTCGAGACGAGAAAGTGGTGCGAGGGCAGGTGTGTTGGCAGGGCCGCCCTTGCCTTGGCAGCCCCTTTGCAGAGCCCCTGCAATGGCGCCTCCAGGCTGTCCCGATTTCTCCAGCCTAACCCTAACCCTAACCCTAACCCTAGAGGATTTTCTGGGGCCCGTTGGTGGGAGTAAGTGCCCCCGGGTGGTCGAGACGAGAAAGTGGTGCGAGGGCAGGTGTGTTGGCAGGGCCGCCCTTGCCTTGGCAGCCCCTTTGCAGAGCCCCTGCAATGGCGCCTCCAGGCTGTCCCTATTTCTCAAGCCTAACCCTAAGCCTAACCCTAACCCTAGAGGATTTTCCGGGGCCTGTTGGTGGGAGTAAGTGCCCCCGGGTGGTCGAGACGAGAAAGTGGTGCGAGGGCAGGTGTGTTGGCAGGGCCGCCCTTGCCTTGGCAGCCCCTTTGCAGAGCCCCTGCAATGGCGCCTCCAGGCTGTCCCTATTTCTCCACCCTAACCCTAAGCCTAACCCTAACCCTAGAGGATTTTCCGGGGCCCAATGGTGGGAGTAAGTGCCCCCGGGTGGTCGAGACGAGAAAGTGGTGCGAGGGCAGGTGTGTTGGCAGGGCCGCCCTTGCCTTGGCAGCCCCTTTGCAGAGCCCCTGCAATGGCGCCTCCAGGCTGTCCCTATTTCTCCAGCCTAACCCTAACCCTAACCCTAACCCTAGAGGATTTTCCGGGACCCGATGGTGGGAGTAAGCGCCCCCGGGTGGTCGAGACGAGAAAGTGGTGCGAGGGCAGGTGTGTTGGCAGGGCCGCCCTTGCCTTGGCAGCCCGTTTGCAGAGCCCCTGCAATGGCGCCTCCAGGCTGTCCCTATTTCTCCAGCCTAACCCTAACCCTAACCCTAACCCTAGAGGATTTTCTGGGGCACGATGGTGGGAGTAAGCGCCCCCGGGTGGTCGAGACGAGAAAGTGGTGCGAGGGCAGGTGTGTTGGCAGGGCCGCCCTTGCCTTGGCAGCCCCTTTGCAGAGCCCCTGCAATGGCGCCTCCAGGCTGTCCCGATTTCTCAAGCCTAACCCTAACCCTAACCCTAACCCTAGAGGATTTTCCGGGGCCCGTTGGTGGGAGTAAGTGCCCCCGGGTGGTCGAGACGAGAAAGTGGTGCGAGGGCAGGTGTGTTGGCAGGGCCGCCCTTGCCTTGGCAGCCCCTTTGCAGAGCCCCTGCAATGGCGCCTCCAGGCAGTCCCTATTTCTCCAGCCTAACCCTAACCCTAACCCTAACCCTAGAGGATTTCTGGGGCCCATTGATGGGAGTAAGTGCCCCCGGGTGGTGGAGACGAGAAAGTGGTGCGAGGGCAGGTGTGTTGGCAGGGCCGCCCTTGCCTTGGCAGCCCCTTTGCAGAGCCCCTGCAATGGCGCCTCCAGGCTGTCCCTATTTCTCAAGCCTAACCCTAACCCTAACCCTAACCCTAGAGGTTTTCCGGGACACGATGGTGGGAGTAAGTGCCCCCGGGTGGTCGAGACGAGAAAGTGGTGCGAGGGCAGGTGTGTTGGCAGGGCCGCCCTTGCCTTGGCAGCCCCTTTGCAGAGCCCCTGCAATGGCGCCTCCAGGCTGTCCCTATTTCTCAAGCCTAACCCTAACCCTAACCCTAACCCTAGAGGATTTTTCGGGACCCGATGGTGGGAGTAAGTGCCCCCGGGTGGTCGAGACGAGAAAGTGGTGCGAGGGCAGGTGTGTTGGCAGGGCCGCCCTTGCCTTGGCAGCCCCTTTGCAGAGCCCCTGCAATGGCGCCTCCAGGCTGTCCCTATTTCTCAAGCCTAACCCTAAGCCTAACCCTAACCCTAGAGGATTTTCCGGGGCCTGTTGGTGGGAGTAAGTGCCCCCGGGTGGTCGAGACGAGAAAGTGGTGCGAGGGCAGGTGTGTTGGCAGGGCCGCCCTTGCCTTGGCAGCCCCTTTGCAGAGCCCCTGCAATGGCGCCTCCAGGCTGTCCCTATTTCTCCAGCCTAACCCTAAGCCTAACCCTAACCCTAGAGGATTTTCCGGGGCCCAATGGTGGGAGTAAGTGCCCCCGGGTGGTCGAGACGAGAAAGTGGTGCGAGGGCAGGTGTGTTGGCAGGGCCGCCCTTGCCTTGGCAGCCCCTTTGCAGAGCCCCTGCAATGGCGCCTCCAGGCTGTCCCTATTTCTCCAGCCTAACCCTAACCCTAACCCTAACCCTAGAGGATTTTCCAGGACCCGATGGTGGGAGTAAGTGCCCCCGGGTGGTCGAGACGAGAAAGTGGTGCGAGGGCAGGTGTGTTGGCAGGGCCGCCCTTGCCTTGGCAGCCCCTTTGCAGAGCCCCTGCAATGGCGCCTCCAGGCTGTCCCGATTTCTCAAGCCTAACCCTAACCCTAAGCCTAACCCTAGAGGATTTCCGGGACCCGATGGTGGGAGTAAGCGCCCCCGGGTGTTCGAGACGAGAAAGTGGTGCGAGGGCAGGTGTGTTGGCAGGGCCGCCCTTGCCTTGGCAGCCCCTTTGCAGAGCCCCTGCAATGGCGCCTCCAGGCTGTCCCAATTTCTCCAGCCTAACCCTAACCCTAACCCTAGAGGATTTTCCGGGGCCCGATGGTGGGAGTAAGCGCCCCCGGGTGTTCGAGACGAGAAAGTGGTGCGAGGGCAGGTGTGTTGGCAGGGCCGCCCTTGCCTTGGCAGCCCCTTTGCAGAGCCCCTGCAATGGCGCCTCCAGGCTGTCCCGATTTCTCCAGCCTAACCCTAACCCTAACCCTAACCCTAGAGGATTTTCCGGGACCCGATGGTGGGAGTAAGTGCCCCCGGGTGGTCGAGACGAGAAAGTGGTGCGAGGGCAGGTGTGTTGGCAGGGCCGCCCTTGCCTTGGCAGCCCCTTTGCAGAGCCCCTGCAATGGCGCCTCCAGGCTGTCCCAATTTCTCCAGCCTAACCCTAACCCTAACCCTAACCCTAGAGGATTTTCTGGGGCCCGATGGTGGGAGTAAGCGCCCCTGGGTGGTCGAGACGAGAAAGTGGTGCGAGGGCAGGTGTGTTGGCAGGGCCGCCCTTGCCTTGGCAGCCCCTTTGCAGAGCCCCTGCAATGGCGCCTCCAGGCTGTCCCTATTTCTCCAGCCTAACCCTAACCCTAACCCTAACCCTAACCCTAGAGGAATTTCCGGGGCCCGATGGTGGGAGTAAGCGCCCCCGGGTGTTCGAGACGAGAAAGTGGTGCGAGGGCAGGTGTGTTGGCAGGGCCGCCCTTGCCTTGGCAGCCCCTTTGCAGAGCCCCTGCAATGGCGCCTCCAGGCTGTCCCGATTTCTCCAGCCTAACCCTAACCCTAACCCTAACCCTAGAGGATTTTCCGGGGCCCGATGGTGGGAGTAAGCGCCCCCGGGTGGTCGAGACGAGAAAGTGGTGCGAGGGCAGGTGTGTTGGCAGGGCCGCCCTTGCCTTGGCAGCCCCTTTACAGAGCCCCTGCAATGGCGCCTCCAGGCTGTCCCTATTTCTCAAGCCAAACCCTAAGCCTAACCCTAACCCTAGAGGATTTTCTGGGGCCCGATGGTGGGAGTAAGCGCCCCCGGGTGTTCGAGACGAGAAAGTGGTGCAAGGGCAGGTGTGTTGGCAGGGCCGCCCTTGCCTTGGCAGCCCCTTTGCAGAGCCCCTGCAATGGCGCCTCCAGGCTGTCCCAATTTCTCCAGCCTAACCCTAACCCTAACCCTAACCCTAACCCTAGAGGATTTTCCGGGGCCCGATGGTGGGAGTAAGCGCCCCCGGGTGGTCGAGACGAGAAAGTGGTGCGAGGGCAGGTGTGTTGGCAGGGCCGCCCTTGCCTTGGCAGCCCCTTTGCAGAGCCCCTGCAATGGCGCCTCCAGGCTGTCCCGATTTCTCCAGCCTAACCCTAAGCCTAACCCTAGAGGATTTTCCGGGGCCCGATGGTGGGAGTAAGCGCCCCCGGGTGTTCGAGACGAGAAAGTGGTGCGAGGGCAGGTGTGTTGGCAGGGCCGCCCTTGCCTTGGCAGCCCCTTTGCAGAGCCCCTGCAATGGCGCCTCCAGGCTGTCCCTATTTCTCCAGCCTAACCCTAACCCTAACCCTAACCCTAGAGGATTTTCCGGGGCCCGATGGTGGGAGTAAGGGCCCCCGGGTGTTCGAGACGAGAAAGTGGTGCGAGGGCAGGTGTGTTGGCAGGGCCGCCCTTGCCTTGGCAGCCCCTTTGCAGAGCCCCTGCAATGGCGCCTCCAGGCTGTCCCAATTTCTCCAGCCTAACCCTAACCCTAACCCTAACCCTAGAGGATTTTCTGGGGTCCGATGGTGGGAGTAAGTGCCCCCGGGTGGTCGAGACGAGAAAGTGGTGCGAGGGCAGGTGTGTTGGCAGGGCCGCCCTTGCCTTGGCAGCCCCTTTGCAGAGCCCCTGCAATGGCGCCTCCAGGCTGTCCCTATTTCTCAAGCCTAACCCTAAGCCTAACCCTAACCCTAGAGGATTTCCGGGGCCCAATGGTGGGAGTAAGTGCCCCCGGGTGGTCGAGACGAGAAAGTGGTGCGAGGGCAGGTGTGTTGGCAGGGCCGCCCTTGCCTTGGCAGCCCCTTTGCAGAGCCCCTGCAATGGCGCCTCCAGGCTGTCCCGATTTCTCAAGCCTAACCCTAACCCTAACCCTAACCCTAGAGGATTTTCCGGGGCCCGATGGTGGGAGTAAGTGCCCCCGGGTGGTCGAGACGAGAAAGTGGTGCGAGGGCAGGTGTGTTGGCAGGGCCGCCCTTGCCTTGGCAGCCCCTTTGCAGAGCCCCTGCAATGGCGCCTCCAGGCTGTCCCTATTTCTCAAGCCTAACCCTAACCCTAACCCTAAGCCTAGAGGATTTTTCGGGACCCGATGGTGGGAGTAAGCGCCCCTGGGTGGTCGAGACGAGAAAGTGGTGCGAGGGCAGGTGTGTTGGCAGGGCCGCCCTTGCCTTGGCAGCCCCTTTGCAGAGCCCCTGCAATGGCGCCTCCAGGCTGTCCCGATTTCTCAAGCCTAACCCTAAGCCTAACCCTAACCCTAACCCTAGAGGATTTTCCGGGGCCCGATGGTGGGAGTAAGCGCCCCCGGGTGGTCGAGACGAGAAAGTGGTGCGAGGGCAGGTGTGTTGGCAGGGCCGCCCTTGCCTTGGCAGCCCCTTTGCAGAGCCCCTGCAATGGCACCTCCAGGCTGTCCCGATTTCTCAAGCCTAACCCTAACCCTAACCCTAACCCTAGAGGATTTCCGGGGCCCGATGGTGGGAGTAAGCACCCCCGGGTGGTCGAGACGAGAAAGTGGTGCGAGGGCAGGTGTGTTGGCAGGGCCGCCCTTGCCTTGGCAGCCCCTTTGCAGAGCCCCTGCAATGGCGCCTCCAGGCTGTCCCGATTTCTCCAGCCTAACCCTAACCCTAACCCTAGAGGATTTTGCGGGGCCCGATGGTGGGAGTAAGCGCCCCCGGGTGTTCGAGACGAGAAAGTGGTGCGAGGGCAGGTGTGTTGGCAGGGCCGCCCTTGCCTTGGCAGCCCCTTTGCAGAGCCCCTGCAATGGCGCCTCCAGGCTGTCCCTATTTCTCCAGCCTAACCCTAACCCTAACCCTAGAGGATTTTCCGGGGCCCGATGGTGGGAGTAAGCGCCCCCGGGTGTTCGAGACGAGAAAGTGGTGCGAGGGCAGGTGTGTTGGCAGGGCCGCCCTTGCCTTGGCAGCCCCTTTGCAGAGCCCCTGCAATGGCGCCTCCAGGCTGTCCCGATTTCTCCAGCCTAACCCTAACCCTAACCCTAACCCTAGAGGATTTCCGGGACCCGATGGTGGGAGTAAGTGCCCCCGGGTGGTCGAGACGAGAAAGTGGTGCGAGGGCAGGTGTGTTGGCAGGGCCGCCCTTGCCTTGGCAGCCCCTTTGCAGAGCCCCTGCAATGGCGCCTCCAGGCTGTCCCAATTTCTCCAGCCTAACCCTAACCCTAACCCTAACCCTAGAGGATTTTCCGGGGCGCGATGGTGGGAGTAAGCGCCCCTGGGTGGTCGAGACGAGAAAGTGGTGCGAGGGCAGGTGTGTTGGCAGGGCCGCCCTTGCCTTGGCAGCCCCTTTGCAGAGCCCCTGCAATGGCGCCTCCAGGCTGTCCCGATTTCTCCAGCCTAACCCTAACCCTAACCCTAGAGGATTTTCTGGGGCCCGATGGTGGGAGTAAGCGCCCCCGGGTGTTCGAGACGAGAAAGTGGTGCGAGGGCAGGTGTGTTGGCAGGGCCGCCCTTGCCTTGGCAGCCCCTTTGCAGAGCCCCTGCAATGGCGCCTCCAGGCTGTCCCTATTTCTCCAGCCTAACCCTAACCCTAACCCTAGAGGATTTTCCGGGGCCCGATGGTGGGAGTAAGCGCCCCCGGGTGTTCGAGACGAGAAAGTGGTGCGAGGGCAGGTGTGTTGGCAGGGCCGCCCTTGCCTTGGCAGCCCCTTTGCAGAGCCCCTGCAATGGCGCCTCCAGGCTGTCCCTATTTCTCAAGCCTAACCCTAAGCCTAACCCTAACCCTAGAGGATTTCCGGGGCCCAATGGTGGGAGTAAGTGCCCCCGGGTGGTCGAGACGAGAAAGTGGTGCGAGGGCAGGTGTGTTGGCAGGGCCGCCCTTGCCTTGGCAGCCCCTTTGCAGAGCCCCTGCAATGGCGCCTCCAGGCTGTCCCGATTTCTCCAGCCTAACCCTAACCCTAACCCTAACCCTAGAGGATTTTCCGGGGCCCGATGGTGGGAGTAAGTGCCCCCGGGTGGTCGAGACGAGAAAGTGGTGCGAGGGCAGGTGTGTTGGCAGGGCCGCCCTTGCCTTGGCAGCCCCTTTGCAGAGCCCCTGCAATGGCGCCTCCAGGCTGTCCCTATTTCTCAAGCCTAACCCTAACCCTAACCCTAAGCCTAGAGGATTTTCTGGGGCCCGATGGTGGGAGTAAGCGCCCCTGGGTGGTCGAGACGAGAAAGTGGTGCGAGGGCAGGTGTGTTGGCAGGGCCGCCCTTGCCTTGGCAGCCCCTTTGCAGAGCCCCTGCAATGGCGCCTCCAGGCTGTCCCGATTTCTCAAGCCTAACCCTAAGCCTAACCCTAACCCTAACCCTAGAGGATTTTCCGGGGCCCGATGGTGGGAGTAAGCGCCCCCGGGTGGTCGAGACGAGAAAGTGGTGCGAGGGCAGGTGTGTTGGCAGGGCCGCCCTTGCCTTGGCAGCCCCTTTGCAGAGCCCCTGCAATGGCACCTCCAGGCTGTCCCGATTTCTCAAGCCTAACCCTAACCCTAACCCTAACCCTAGAGGATTTCCGGGGCCCGATGGTGGGAGTAAGCACCCCCGGGTGGTCGAGACGAGAAAGTGGTGCGAGGGCAGGTGTGTTGGCAGGGCCGCCCTTGCCTTGGCAGCCCCTTTGCAGAGCCCCTGCAATGGCGCCTCCAGGCTGTCCCGATTTCTCCAGCCTAACCCTAACCCTAACCCTAGAGGATTTTCCGGGGCCCGATGGTGGGAGTAAGCGCCCCCGGGTGTTCGAGACGAGAAAGTGGTGCGAGGGCAGGTGTGTTGGCAGGGCCGCCCTTGCCTTGGCAGCCCCTTTGCAGAGCCCCTGCAATGGCGCCTCCAGGCTGTCCCTATTTCTCCAGCCTAACCCTAACCCTAACCCTAGAGGATTTTCCGGGGCCCGATGGTGGGAGTAAGCGCCCCCGGGTGGTCGAGACGAGAAAGTGGTGCGAGGGCAGGTGTGTTGGCAGGGCCGCCCTTGCCTTGGCAGCCCCTTTGCAGAGCCCCTGCAATGGCGCCTCCAGGCTGTCCCAATTTCTCCAGCCTAACCCTAACCCTAACCCTAACCCTAGAGGATTTTCCGGGGCGCGATGGTGGGAGTAAGCGCCCCTGGGTGGTCGAGACGAGAAAGTGGTGCGAGGGCAGGTGTGTTGGCAGGGCCGCCCTTGCCTTGGCAGCCCCTTTGCAGAGCCCCTGCAATGGCGCCTCCAGGCTGTCCCGATTTCTCCAGCCTAACCCTAACCCTAACCCTAGAGGATTTTCCGGGGCCCGATGGTGGGAGTAAGCGCCCCCGGGTGTTCGAGACGAGAAAGTGGTGCGAGGGCAGGTGTGTTGGCAGGGCCGCCCTTGCCTTGGCAGCCCCTTTGCAGAGCCCCTGCAATGGCGCCTCCAGGCTGTCCCTATTTCTCCAGCCTAACCCTAACCCTAACCCTAGAGGATTTTCCGGGGCCCGATGGTGGGAGTAAGCGCCCCCGGGTGTTCGAGACGAGAAAGTGGTGCGAGGGCAGGTGTGTTGGCAGGGCCGCCCTTGCCTTGGCAGCCCCTTTGCAGAGCCCCTGCAATGGCGCCTCCAGGCTGTCCCTATTTCTCAAGCCTAACCCTAAGCCTAACCCTAACCCTAGAGGATTTCCGGGGCCCAATGGTGGGAGTAAGTGCCCCCGGGTGGTCGAGACGAGAAAGTGGTGCGAGGGCAGGTGTGTTGGCAGGGCCGCCCTTGCCTTGGCAGCCCCTTTGCAGAGCCCCTGCAATGGCGCCTCCAGGCTGTCCCGATTTCTCAAGCCTAACCCTAACCCTAACCCTAACCCTAGAGGATTTTCCGGGGCCCGATGGTGGGAGTAAGTGCCCCCGGGTGGTCGAGACGAGAAAGTGGTGCGAGGGCAGGTGTGTTGGCAGGGCCGCCCTTGCCTTGGCAGCCCCTTTGCAGAGCCCCTGCAATGGCGCCTCCAGGCTGTCCCTATTTCTCAAGCCTAACCCTAACCCTAACCCTAAGCCTAGAGGATTTTCTGGGGCCCGATGGTGGGAGTAAGCGCCCCTGGGTGGTCGAGACGAGAAAGTGGTGCGAGGGCAGGTGTGTTGGCAGGGCCGCCCTTGCCTTGGCAGCCCCTTTGCAGAGCCCCTGCAATGGCGCCTCCAGGCTGTCCCGATTTCTCAAGCCTAACCCTAAGCCTAACCCTAACCCTAACCCTAGAGGATTTTCCGGGGCCCGATGGTGGGAGTAAGCGCCCCCGGGTGGTCGAGACGAGAAAGTGGTGCGAGGGCAGGTGTGTTGGCAGGGCCGCCCTTGCCTTGGCAGCCCCTTTGCAGAGCCCCTGCAATGGCACCTCCAGGCTGTCCCGATTTCTCAAGCCTAACCCTAACCCTAACCCTAACCCTAGAGGATTTCCGGGGCCCGATGGTGGGAGTAAGCACCCCCGGGTGGTCGAGACGAGAAAGTGGTGCGAGGGCAGGTGTGTTGGCAGGGCCGCCCTTGCCTTGGCAGCCCCTTTGCAGAGCCCCTGCAATGGCGCCTCCAGGCTGTCCCGATTTCTCCAGCCTAACCCTAACCCTAACCCTAGAGGATTTTCCGGGGCCCGATGGTGGGAGTAAGCGCCCCCGGGTGTTCGAGACGAGAAAGTGGTGCGAGGGCAGGTGTGTTGGCAGGGCCGCCCTTGCCTTGGCAGCCCCTTTGCAGAGCCCCTGCAATGGCGCCTCCAGGCTGTCCCTATTTCTCCAGCCTAACCCTAACCCTAACCCTAGAGGAATTTCCGGGGCCCGATGGTGGGAGTAAGCGCCCCCGGGTGGTCGAGATGAGAAAGTGGTGCGAGGGCAGGTGTGTTGGCAGGGCCGCCCTTGCCTTGGCAGCCCCTTTGCAGAGCCCCTGCAATGGCGCCTCCAGGCTGTCCCGATTTCTCCAGCCTAACCCTAACCCTAACCCTAACCCTAGAGGATTTCCGGGACCCGATGGTGGGAGTAAGTGCCCCCGGGTGGTCGAGACGAGAAAGTGGTGCGAGGGCAGGTGTGTTGGCAGGGCCGCCCTTGCCTTGGCAGCCCCTTTGCAGAGCCCCTGCAATGGCGCCTCCAGGCTGTCCCAATTTCTCCAGCCTAACCCTAACCCTAACCCTAACCCTAGAGGATTTTCCGGGGCCCGATGGTGGGAGTAAGCGCCCCTGGGTGGTCGAGACGAGAAAGTGGTGCGAGGGCAGGTGTGTTGGCAGGGCCGCCCTTGCCTTGGCAGCCCCTTTGCAGAGCCCCTGCAATGGCGCCTCCAGGCTGTCCCTATTTCTCCAGCCTAACCCTAACCCTAACCCTAAGCCTAACCCTAGAGGAATTTCCGGGGCCCGATGGTGGGAGTAAGCGCCCCCGGGTGTTCGAGACGAGAAAGTGGTGCGAGGGCAGGTGTGTTGGCAGGGCCGCCCTTGCCTTGGCAGCCCCTTTGCAGAGCCCCTGCAATGGCGCCTCCAGGCTGTCCCTATTTCTCCAGCCTAACCCTAAGCCTAACCCTAACCCTAGAGGATTTTCCGGGGCCCAATGGTGGGAGTAAGTGCCCCCGGGTGGTGGAGACGAGAAAGTGGTGCGAGGGCAGGTGTGTTGGCAGGGCCGCCCTTGCCTTGGCAGCCCCTTTGCAGAGCCCCTGCAATGGCGCCTCCAGGCTGTCCCTATTTCTCAAGCCAAACCCTAACCCTAACCCTAACCCTAGAGGTTTTCTGGGGCCCGATGGTGGGAGTAAGCGCCCCCGGGTGGTCGAGACGAGAAAGTGGTGCGAGGGCAGGTGTGTTGGCAGGGCCGCCCTTGCCTTGGCAGCCCCTTTGCAGAGCCCCTGCAATGGCGCCTCCAGGCTGTCCCGATTTCTCCAGCCTAACCCTAACCCTAACCCTAACCCTAGAGGATTTCCGGGGCCCGATGGTGGGAGTAAGCGCCCCCGGGTGGTCGAGACGAGAAAGTGGTGCGAGGGCAGGTGTGTTGGCAGGGCCGCCCTTGCCTTGGCAGCCCCTTTGCAGAGCCCCTGCAATGGCGCCTCCAGGCTGTCCCGATTTCTCCAGCCTAACCCTAACCCTAACCGTAACCCTAGAGGATTTTCCGGGGCGCAATGGTGGGAGTAAGCGCCCCCGGGTGGTCGAGACGAGAAAGTGGTGCGAGGGCAGGTGTGTTGGCAGGGCCGCCCTTGCCTTGGCAGCCCCTTTGCAGAGCCCCTGCAATGGCGCCTCCAGGCTGTCCCTATTTCTCAAGCCTAACCCTAACCCTAACCCTAACCCTAGAGGATTTTCCGGGGCCCGATGGTGGGAGTAAGCGCCCCCGGGTGGTCGAGATGAGAAAGTGGTGCGAGGGCAGGTGTGTTGGCAGGGCCACCCTTGCCTTGGCAGCCCCTTTGCAGAGCCCCTGCAATGGCGCCTCCAGGCTGTCCCGATTTCTCCAGCCTAACCCTAACCCTAACCCTAACCCTAGAGGATTTCCGGGACCCGATGGTGGGAGTAAGCGCCCCCGGGTGTTCGAGACGAGAAAGTGGTGCGAGGGCAGGTGTGTTGGCAGGGCCGCCCTTGCCTTGGCAGCCCCTTTGCAGAGCCCCTGCAATGGCGCCTCCAGGCTGTCCCTATTTCTCCAGCCTAACCCTAACCCTAACCCTAACCCTAGAGGATTTCCGGGGCCCGATGGTGGGAGTAAGCGCCCCCGGGTGGTCGAGACGAGAAAGTGGTGCGAGGGCAGGTGTGTTGGCAGGGCCGCCCTTGCCTTGGCAGCCCCTTTGCAGAGCCCCTGCAATGGCGCCTCCAGGCTGTCCCGATTTCTCCAGCCTAACCCTAACCCTAACCGTAACCCTAGAGGATTTTCCGGGGCGCAATGGTGGGAGTAAGCGCCCCCGGGTGGTCGAGACGAGAAAGTGGTGCGAGGGCAGGTGTGTTGGCAGGGCCGCCCTTGCCTTGGCAGCCCCTTTGCAGAGCCCCTGCAATGGCGCCTCCAGGCTGTCCCTATTTCTCAAGCCTAACCCTAACCCTAACCCTAACCCTAGAGGATTTTCCGGGGCCCGATGGTGGGAGTAAGCGCCCCCGGGTGGTCGAGATGAGAAAGTGGTGCGAGGGCAGGTGTGTTGGCAGGGCCACCCTTGCCTTGGCAGCCCCTTTGCAGAGCCCCTGCAATGGCGCCTCCAGGCTGTCCCGATTTCTCCAGCCTAACCCTAACCCTAACCCTAACCCTAGAGGATTTCCGGGACCCGATGGTGGGAGTAAGTGCCCCCGGGTGGTCGAGACGAGAAAGTGGTGCGAGGGCAGGTGTGTTGGCAGGGCCGCCCTTGCCTTGGCAGCCCCTTTGCAGAGCCCCTGCAATGGCGCCTCCAGGCTGTCCCTATTTCTCCAGCCTAACCCTAACCCTAACCCTAGAGGATTTTCCGGGGCCCGATGGTGGGAGTAAGCGCCCCCGGGTGTTCGAGACGAGAAAGTGGTGCGAGGGCAGGTGTGTTGGCAGGGCCGCCCTTGCCTTGGCAGCCCCTTTGCAGAGCCCCTGCAATGGCGCCTCCAGGCTGTCCCTATTTCTCAAGCCTAACCCTAAGCCTAACCCTAACCCTAGAGGATTTCCGGGGCCCAATGGTGGGAGTAAGTGCCCCCGGGTGGTCGAGACGAGAAAGTGGTGCGAGGGCAGGTGTGTTGGCAGGGCCGCCCTTGCCTTGGCAGCCCCTTTGCAGAGCCCCTGCAATGGCGCCTCCAGGCTGTCCCGATTTCTCAAGCCTAACCCTAACCCTAACCCTAACCCTAGAGGATTTTCCGGGGCCCGATGGTGGGAGTAAGTGCCCCCGGGTGGTCGAGACGAGAAAGTGGTGCGAGGGCAGGTGTGTTGGCAGGGCCGCCCTTGCCTTGGCAGCCCCTTTGCAGAGCCCCTGCAATGGCGCCTCCAGGCTGTCCCTATTTCTCAAGCCTAACCCTAACCCTAAGCCTAAGCCTAGAGGATTTTCTGGGGCCCGATGGTGGGAGTAAGCGCCCCTGGGTGGTCGAGACGAGAAAGTGGTGCGAGGGCAGGTGTGTTGGCAGGGCCGCCCTTGCCTTGGCAGCCCCTTTGCAGAGCCCCTGCAATGGCGCCTCCAGGCTGTCCCGATTTCTCAAGCCTAACCCTAAGCCTAACCCTAACCCTAACCCTAGAGGATTTTCCGGGGCCCGATGGTGGGAGTAAGCGCCCCCGGGTGGTCGAGACGAGAAAGTGGTGCGAGGGCAGGTGTGTTGGCAGGGCCGCCCTTGCCTTGGCAGCCCCTTTGCAGAGCCCCTGCAATGGCACCTCCAGGCTGTCCCGATTTCTCAAGCCTAACCCTAACCCTAACCCTAACCCTAGAGGATTTCCGGGGCCCGATGGTGGGAGTAAGCACCCCCGGGTGGTCGAGACGAGAAAGTGGTGCGAGGGCAGGTGTGTTGGCAGGGCCGCCCTTGCCTTGGCAGCCCCTTTGCAGAGCCCCTGCAATGGCGCCTCCAGGCTGTCCCGATTTCTCCAGCCTAACCCTAACCCTAACCCTAGAGGATTTTCCGGGGCCCGATGGTGGGAGTAAGCGCCCCCGGGTGTTCGAGACGAGAAAGTGGTGCGAGGGCAGGTGTGTTGGCAGGGCCGCCCTTGCCTTGGCAGCCCCTTTGCAGAGCCCCTGCAATGGCGCCTCCAGGCTGTCCCTATTTCTCCAGCCTAACCCTAACCCTAACCCTAGAGGAATTTCCGGGGCCCGATGGTGGGAGTAAGCGCCCCCGGGTGGTCGAGATGAGAAAGTGGTGCGAGGGCAGGTGTGTTGGCAGGGCCGCCCTTGCCTTGGCAGCCCCTTTGCAGAGCCCCTGCAATGGCGCCTCCAGGCTGTCCCGATTTCTCCAGCCTAACCCTAACCCTAACCCTAACCCTAGAGGATTTCCGGGACCCGATGGTGGGAGTAAGTGCCCCCGGGTGGTCGAGACGAGAAAGTGGTGCGAGGGCAGGTGTGTTGGCAGGGCCGCCCTTGCCTTGGCAGCCCCTTTGCAGAGCCCCTGCAATGGCGCCTCCAGGCTGTCCCAATTTCTCCAGCCTAACCCTAACCCTAACCCTAACCCTAGAGGATTTTCCGGGGCCCGATGGTGGGAGTAAGCGCCCCTGGGTGGTCGAGACGAGAAAGTGGTGCGAGGGCAGGTGTGTTGGCAGGGCCGCCCTTGCCTTGGCAGCCCCTTTGCAGAGCCCCTGCAATGGCGCCTCCAGGCTGTCCCTATTTCTCCAGCCTAACCCTAACCCTAACCCTAAGCCTAACCCTAGAGGAATTTCCGGGGCCCGATGGTGGGAGTAAGCGCCCCCGGGTGTTCGAGACGAGAAAGTGGTGCGAGGGCAGGTGTGTTGGCAGGGCCGCCCTTGCCTTGGCAGCCCCTTTGCAGAGCCCCTGCAATGGCGCCTCCAGGCTGTCCCTATTTCTCCAGCCTAACCCTAAGCCTAACCCTAACCCTAGAGGATTTTCCGGGGCCCAATGGTGGGAGTAAGTGCCCCCGGGTGGTGGAGACGAGAAAGTGGTGCGAGGGCAGGTGTGTTGGCAGGGCCGCCCTTGCCTTGGCAGCCCCTTTGCAGAGCCCCTGCAATGGCGCCTCCAGGCTGTCCCTATTTCTCAAGCCAAACCCTAACCCTAACCCTAACCCTAGAGGTTTTCTGGGGCCCGATGGTGGGAGTAAGCGCCCCCGGGTGGTCGAGACGAGAAAGTGGTGCGAGGGCAGGTGTGTTGGCAGGGCCGCCCTTGCCTTGGCAGCCCCTTTGCAGAGCCCCTGCAATGGCGCCTCCAGGCTGTCCCGATTTCTCCAGCCTAACCCTAACCCTAACCCTAACCCTAGAGGATTTCCGGGGCCCGATGGTGGGAGTAAGCGCCCCCGGGTGGTCGAGACGAGAAAGTGGTGCGAGGGCAGGTGTGTTGGCAGGGCCGCCCTTGCCTTGGCAGCCCCTTTGCAGAGCCCCTGCAATGGCGCCTCCAGGCTGTCCCGATTTCTCCAGCCTAACCCTAACCCTAACCGTAACCCTAGAGGATTTTCCGGGGCGCAATGGTGGGAGTAAGCGCCCCCGGGTGGTCGAGACGAGAAAGTGGTGCGAGGGCAGGTGTGTTGGCAGGGCCGCCCTTGCCTTGGCAGCCCCTTTGCAGAGCCCCTGCAATGGCGCCTCCAGGCTGTCCCTATTTCTCAAGCCTAACCCTAACCCTAACCCTAACCCTAGAGGATTTTCCGGGGCCCGATGGTGGGAGTAAGCGCCCCCGGGTGGTCGAGATGAGAAAGTGGTGCGAGGGCAGGTGTGTTGGCAGGGCCACCCTTGCCTTGGCAGCCCCTTTGCAGAGCCCCTGCAATGGCGCCTCCAGGCTGTCCCGATTTCTCCAGCCTAACCCTAACCCTAACCCTAACCCTAGAGGATTTCCGGGACCCGATGGTGGGAGTAAGCGCCCCCGGGTGTTCGAGACGAGAAAGTGGTGCGAGGGCAGGTGTGTTGGCAGGGCCGCCCTTGCCTTGGCAGCCCCTTTGCAGAGCCCCTGCAATGGCGCCTCCAGGCTGTCCCTATTTCTCCAGCCTAACCCTAACCCTAACCCTAACCCTAGAGGATTTCCGGGGCCCGATGGTGGGAGTAAGCGCCCCCGGGTGGTCGAGACGAGAAAGTGGTGCGAGGGCAGGTGTGTTGGCAGGGCCGCCCTTGCCTTGGCAGCCCCTTTGCAGAGCCCCTGCAATGGCGCCTCCAGGCTGTCCCGATTTCTCCAGCCTAACCCTAACCCTAACCGTAACCCTAGAGGATTTTCCGGGGCGCAATGGTGGGAGTAAGCGCCCCCGGGTGGTCGAGACGAGAAAGTGGTGCGAGGGCAGGTGTGTTGGCAGGGCCGCCCTTGCCTTGGCAGCCCCTTTGCAGAGCCCCTGCAATGGCGCCTCCAGGCTGTCCCTATTTCTCAAGCCTAACCCTAACCCTAACCCTAACCCTAGAGGATTTTCCGGGGCCCGATGGTGGGAGTAAGCGCCCCCGGGTGGTCGAGATGAGAAAGTGGTGCGAGGGCAGGTGTGTTGGCAGGGCCACCCTTGCCTTGGCAGCCCCTTTGCAGAGCCCCTGCAATGGCGCCTCCAGGCTGTCCCGATTTCTCCAGCCTAACCCTAACCCTAACCCTAACCCTAGAGGATTTCCGGGACCCGATGGTGGGAGTAAGCGCCCCCGGGTGTTCGAGACGAGAAAGTGGTGCGAGGGCAGGTGTGTTGGCAGGGCCGCCCTTGCCTTGGCAGCCCCTTTGCAGAGCCCCTGCAATGGCGCCTCCAGGCTGTCCCGATTTCTCAAGCCTAACCCTAAGCCTAACCCTAACCCTAGAGGATTTCTGGGGCCCAATGATGGGAGTAAGTGCCCCCAGGTGGTCGAGACGAGAAAGTGGTGCGAGGGCAGGTGTGTTGGCAGGGCCGCCCTTGCCTTGGCAGCCCCTTTGCAGAGCCCCTGCAATGGCGCCTCCAGGCTGTCCCGATTTCTCAAGCCTAACCCTAACCCTAACCCTAACCCTAGAGGATTTTGCGGGGCCCGATGGTGGGAGTAAGTGCCCCCGGGTGGTCGAGACGAGAAAGTGGTGCGAGGGCAGGTGTGTTGGCAGGGCCGCCCTTGCCTTGGCAGCCCCTTTGCAGAGCCCCTGCAATGGCGCCTCCAGGCTGTCCCTATTTCTCCAGCCTAACCCTAACCCTAACCCTAACCCTAGAGGATTTTCTGGGGCCCGATGGTGGGAGTAAGCGCCCCTGGGTGGTCGAGACGAGAAAGTGGTGCGAGGGCAGGTGTGTTGGCAGGGCCGCCCTTGCCTTGGCAGCCCCTTTGCAGAGCCCCTGCAATGGCGCCTCCAGGCTGTCCCTATTTCTCCAGCCTAACCCTAACCCTAACCCTAAGCCTAACCCTAGAGGATTTTCCGGGGCCCGATGGTGGGAGTAAGCGCCCCCGGGTGTTCGAGACGAGAAAGTGGTGCGAGGGCAGGTGTGTTGGCAGGGCCGCCCTTGCCTTGGCAGCCCCTTTGCAGAGCCCCTGCAATGGCGCCTCCAGGCTGTCCCTATTTCTCCAGCCAAACCCTAACCCTAACCCTAACCCTAGAGGTTTTCTGGGGCCCGATGGTGGGAGTAAGCGCCCCCGGGTGGTCGAGACGAGAAAGTGGTGCGAGGGCAGGTGTGTTGGCAGGGCCGCCCTTGCCTTGGCAGCCCCTTTGCAGAGCCCCTGCAATGGCGCCTCCAGGCTGTCCCGATTTCTCCAGCCTAACCCTAACCCTAACCCTAACCCTAGAGGATTTCCGGGGCCCGATGGTGGGAGTAAGCGCCCCCGGGTGGTCGAGACGAGAAAGTGGTGCGAGGGCAGGTGTGTTGGCAGGGCCGCCCTTGCCTTGGCAGCCCATTTGCAGAGCCCCTGCAATGGCGCCTCCAGGCTGTCCCGATTTCTCCAGCCTAACCCTAACCCTAACCGTAACCCTAGAGGATTTTCCGGGGCGCAATGGTGGGAGTAAGCGCCCCCGGGTGGTCGAGACGAGAAAGTGGTGCGAGGGCAGGTGTGTTGGCAGGGCCGCCCTTGCCTTGGCAGCCCCTTTGCAGAGCCCCTGCAATGGCGCCTCCAGGCTGTCCCTATTTCTCAAGCCTAACCCTAACCCTAACCCTAACCCTAGAGGATTTTCCGGGGCCCGATGGTGGGAGTAAGCGCCCCCGGGTGGTCGAGATGAGAAAGTGGTGCGAGGGCAGGTGTGTTGGCAGGGCCACCCTTGCCTTGGCAGCCCCTTTGCAGAGCCCCTGCAATGGCGCCTCCAGGCTGTCCCGATTTCTCCAGCCTAACCCTAACCCTAACCCTAACCCTAGAGGATTTCCGGGACCCGATGGTGGGAGTAAGCGCCCCCGGGTGTTCGAGACGAGAAAGTGGTGCGAGGGCAGGTGTGTTGGCAGGGCCGCCCTTGCCTTGGCAGCCCCTTTGCAGAGCCCCTGCAATGGCGCCTCCAGGCTGTCCCTATTTCTCCAGCCTAACCCTAACCCTAACCCTAACCCTAGAGGATTTCCGGGGCCCGATGGTGGGAGTAAGCGCCCCCGGGTGGTCGAGACGAGAAAGTGGTGCGAGGGCAGGTGTGTTGGCAGGGCCGCCCTTGCCTTGGCAGCCCCTTTGCAGAGCCCCTGCAATGGCGCCTCCAGGCTGTCCCGATTTCTCCAGCCTAACCCTAACCCTAACCGTAACCCTAGAGGATTTTCCGGGGCGCAATGGTGGGAGTAAGCGCCCCCGGGTGGTCGAGACGAGAAAGTGGTGCGAGGGCAGGTGTGTTGGCAGGGCCGCCCTTGCCTTGGCAGCCCCTTTGCAGAGCCCCTGCAATGGCGCCTCCAGGCTGTCCCTATTTCTCAAGCCTAACCCTAACCCTAACCCTAACCCTAGAGGATTTTCCGGGGCCCGATGGTGGGAGTAAGCGCCCCCGGGTGGTCGAGATGAGAAAGTGGTGCGAGGGCAGGTGTGTTGGCAGGGCCACCCTTGCCTTGGCAGCCCCTTTGCAGAGCCCCTGCAATGGCGCCTCCAGGCTGTCCCGATTTCTCCAGCCTAACCCTAACCCTAACCCTAACCCTAGAGGATTTCCGGGACCCGATGGTGGGAGTAAGTGCCCCCGGGTGGTCGAGACGAGAAAGTGGTGCGAGGGCAGGTGTGTTGGCAGGGCCGCCCTTGCCTTGGCAGCCCCTTTGCAGAGCCCCTGCAATGGCGCCTCCAGGCTGTCCCTATTTCTCCAGCCTAACCCTAACCCTAACCCTAGAGGATTTTCCGGGGCCCGATGGTGGGAGTAAGCGCCCCCGGGTGTTCGAGACGAGAAAGTGGTGCGAGGGCAGGTGTGTTGGCAGGGCCGCCCTTGCCTTGGCAGCCCCTTTGCAGAGCCCCTGCAATGGCGCCTCCAGGCTGTCCCTATTTCTCAAGCCTAACCCTAAGCCTAACCCTAACCCTAGAGGATTTCCGGGGCCCAATGGTGGGAGTAAGTGCCCCCGGGTGGTCGAGACGAGAAAGTGGTGCGAGGGCAGGTGTGTTGGCAGGGCCGCCCTTGCCTTGGCAGCCCCTTTGCAGAGCCCCTGCAATGGCGCCTCCAGGCTGTCCCGATTTCTCAAGCCTAACCCTAACCCTAACCCTAACCCTAGAGGATTTTCCGGGGCCCGATGGTGGGAGTAAGTGCCCCCGGGTGGTCGAGACGAGAAAGTGGTGCGAGGGCAGGTGTGTTGGCAGGGCCGCCCTTGCCTTGGCAGCCCCTTTGCAGAGCCCCTGCAATGGCGCCTCCAGGCTGTCCCTATTTCTCAAGCCTAACCCTAACCCTAAGCCTAAGCCTAGAGGATTTTCTGGGGCCCGATGGTGGGAGTAAGCGCCCCTGGGTGGTCGAGACGAGAAAGTGGTGCGAGGGCAGGTGTGTTGGCAGGGCCGCCCTTGCCTTGGCAGCCCCTTTGCAGAGCCCCTGCAATGGCGCCTCCAGGCTGTCCCGATTTCTCAAGCCTAACCCTAAGCCTAACCCTAACCCTAACCCTAGAGGATTTTCCGGGGCCCGATGGTGGGAGTAAGCGCCCCCGGGTGGTCGAGACGAGAAAGTGGTGCGAGGGCAGGTGTGTTGGCAGGGCCGCCCTTGCCTTGGCAGCCCCTTTGCAGAGCCCCTGCAATGGCACCTCCAGGCTGTCCCGATTTCTCAAGCCTAACCCTAACCCTAACCCTAACCCTAGAGGATTTCCGGGGCCCGATGGTGGGAGTAAGCACCCCCGGGTGGTCGAGACGAGAAAGTGGTGCGAGGGCAGGTGTGTTGGCAGGGCCGCCCTTGCCTTGGCAGCCCCTTTGCAGAGCCCCTGCAATGGCGCCTCCAGGCTGTCCCGATTTCTCCAGCCTAACCCTAACCCTAACCCTAGAGGATTTTCCGGGGCCCGATGGTGGGAGTAAGCGCCCCCGGGTGTTCGAGACGAGAAAGTGGTGCGAGGGCAGGTGTGTTGGCAGGGCCGCCCTTGCCTTGGCAGCCCCTTTGCAGAGCCCCTGCAATGGCGCCTCCAGGCTGTCCCTATTTCTCCAGCCTAACCCTAACCCTAACCCTAGAGGAATTTCCGGGGCCCGATGGTGGGAGTAAGCGCCCCCGGGTGGTCGAGATGAGAAAGTGGTGCGAGGGCAGGTGTGTTGGCAGGGCCGCCCTTGCCTTGGCAGCCCCTTTGCAGAGCCCCTGCAATGGCGCCTCCAGGCTGTCCCGATTTCTCCAGCCTAACCCTAACCCTAACCCTAACCCTAGAGGATTTCCGGGACCCGATGGTGGGAGTAAGTGCCCCCGGGTGGTCGAGACGAGAAAGTGGTGCGAGGGCAGG
The DNA here is from genome assembly GCF_040807025.1 of Struthio camelus. Taxonomy (NCBI): domain Eukaryota; kingdom Metazoa; phylum Chordata; class Aves; order Struthioniformes; family Struthionidae; genus Struthio; species Struthio camelus. The sequence continues at coordinate 47,173,627 of NC_090982.1, forward strand.
TGTGTTGGCAGGGCCGCCCTTGCCTTGGCAGCCCCTTTGCAGAGCCCCTGCAATGGCGCCTCCAGGCTGTCCCAATTTCTCCAGCCTAACCCTAACCCTAACCCTAACCCTAGAGGATTTTCCGGGGCCCGATGGTGGGAGTAAGCGCCCCTGGGTGGTCGAGACGAGAAAGTGGTGCGAGGGCAGGTGTGTTGGCAGGGCCGCCCTTGCCTTGGCAGCCCCTTTGCAGAGCCCCTGCAATGGCGCCTCCAGGCTGTCCCTATTTCTCCAGCCTAACCCTAACCCTAACCCTAAGCCTAACCCTAGAGGAATTTCCGGGGCCCGATGGTGGGAGTAAGCGCCCCCGGGTGTTCGAGACGAGAAAGTGGTGCGAGGGCAGGTGTGTTGGCAGGGCCGCCCTTGCCTTGGCAGCCCCTTTGCAGAGCCCCTGCAATGGCGCCTCCAGGCTGTCCCTATTTCTCCAGCCTAACCCTAAGCCTAACCCTAACCCTAGAGGATTTTCCGGGGCCCAATGGTGGGAGTAAGTGCCCCCGGGTGGTGGAGACGAGAAAGTGGTGCGAGGGCAGGTGTGTTGGCAGGGCCGCCCTTGCCTTGGCAGCCCCTTTGCAGAGCCCCTGCAATGGCGCCTCCAGGCTGTCCCTATTTCTCAAGCCAAACCCTAACCCTAACCCTAACCCTAGAGGTTTTCTGGGGCCCGATGGTGGGAGTAAGCGCCCCCGGGTGGTCGAGACGAGAAAGTGGTGCGAGGGCAGGTGTGTTGGCAGGGCCGCCCTTGCCTTGGCAGCCCCTTTGCAGAGCCCCTGCAATGGCGCCTCCAGGCTGTCCCGATTTCTCCAGCCTAACCCTAACCCTAACCCTAACCCTAGAGGATTTCCGGGGCCCGATGGTGGGAGTAAGCGCCCCCGGGTGGTCGAGACGAGAAAGTGGTGCGAGGGCAGGTGTGTTGGCAGGGCCGCCCTTGCCTTGGCAGCCCCTTTGCAGAGCCCCTGCAATGGCGCCTCCAGGCTGTCCCGATTTCTCCAGCCTAACCCTAACCCTAACCGTAACCCTAGAGGATTTTCCGGGGCGCAATGGTGGGAGTAAGCGCCCCCGGGTGGTCGAGACGAGAAAGTGGTGCGAGGGCAGGTGTGTTGGCAGGGCCGCCCTTGCCTTGGCAGCCCCTTTGCAGAGCCCCTGCAATGGCGCCTCCAGGCTGTCCCTATTTCTCAAGCCTAACCCTAACCCTAACCCTAACCCTAGAGGATTTTCCGGGGCCCGATGGTGGGAGTAAGCGCCCCCGGGTGGTCGAGATGAGAAAGTGGTGCGAGGGCAGGTGTGTTGGCAGGGCCACCCTTGCCTTGGCAGCCCCTTTGCAGAGCCCCTGCAATGGCGCCTCCAGGCTGTCCCGATTTCTCCAGCCTAACCCTAACCCTAACCCTAACCCTAGAGGATTTCCGGGACCCGATGGTGGGAGTAAGCGCCCCCGGGTGTTCGAGACGAGAAAGTGGTGCGAGGGCAGGTGTGTTGGCAGGGCCGCCCTTGCCTTGGCAGCCCCTTTGCAGAGCCCCTGCAATGGCGCCTCCAGGCTGTCCCTATTTCTCCAGCCTAACCCTAACCCTAACCCTAACCCTAGAGGATTTCCGGGGCCCGATGGTGGGAGTAAGCGCCCCCGGGTGGTCGAGACGAGAAAGTGGTGCGAGGGCAGGTGTGTTGGCAGGGCCGCCCTTGCCTTGGCAGCCCCTTTGCAGAGCCCCTGCAATGGCGCCTCCAGGCTGTCCCGATTTCTCCAGCCTAACCCTAACCCTAACCGTAACCCTAGAGGATTTTCCGGGGCGCAATGGTGGGAGTAAGCGCCCCCGGGTGGTCGAGACGAGAAAGTGGTGCGAGGGCAGGTGTGTTGGCAGGGCCGCCCTTGCCTTGGCAGCCCCTTTGCAGAGCCCCTGCAATGGCGCCTCCAGGCTGTCCCTATTTCTCAAGCCTAACCCTAACCCTAACCCTAACCCTAGAGGATTTTCCGGGGCCCGATGGTGGGAGTAAGCGCCCCCGGGTGGTCGAGATGAGAAAGTGGTGCGAGGGCAGGTGTGTTGGCAGGGCCACCCTTGCCTTGGCAGCCCCTTTGCAGAGCCCCTGCAATGGCGCCTCCAGGCTGTCCCGATTTCTCCAGCCTAACCCTAACCCTAACCCTAACCCTAGAGGATTTCCGGGACCCGATGGTGGGAGTAAGCGCCCCCGGGTGTTCGAGACGAGAAAGTGGTGCGAGGGCAGGTGTGTTGGCAGGGCCGCCCTTGCCTTGGCAGCCCCTTTGCAGAGCCCCTGCAATGGCGCCTCCAGGCTGTCCCGATTTCTCCAGCCTAACCCTAAGCCTAACCCTAACCCTAGAGGATTTCTGGGGCCCAATGATGGGAGTAAGTGCCCCCAGGTGGTCGAGACGAGAAAGTGGTGCGAGGGCAGGTGTGTTGGCAGGGCCGCCCTTGCCTTGGCAGCCCCTTTGCAGAGCCCCTGCAATGGCGCCTCCAGGCTGTCCCGATTTCTCAAGCCTAACCCTAACCCTAACCCTAACCCTAGAGGATTTTGCGGGGCCCGATGGTGGGAGTAAGTGCCCCCGGGTGGTCGAGACGAGAAAGTGGTGCGAGGGCAGGTGTGTTGGCAGGGCCGCCCTTGCCTTGGCAGCCCCTTTGCAGAGCCCCTGCAATGGCGCCTCCAGGCTGTCCCTATTTCTCCAGCCTAACCCTAACCCTAACCCTAACCCTAGAGGATTTTCTGGGGCCCGATGGTGGGAGTAAGCGCCCCTGGGTGGTCGAGACGAGAAAGTGGTGCGAGGGCAGGTGTGTTGGCAGGGCCGCCCTTGCCTTGGCAGCCCCTTTGCAGAGCCCCTGCAATGGCGCCTCCAGGCTGTCCCTATTTCTCCAGCCTAACCCTAACCCTAACCCTAACCCTAGAGGATTTTCTGGGGCCCGATGGTGGGAGTAAGCGCCCCTGGGTGGTCGAGACGAGAAAGTGGTGCGAGGGCAGGTGTGTTGGCAGGGCCGCCCTTGCCTTGGCAGCCCCTTTGCAGAGCCCCTGCAATGGTGCCTCCAGGCTGTCCCGATTTCTCCAGCCTAACCCTAACCCTAACCCTAACCCTAACCCTAGAGGATTTTCCGGGGCCCGATGGTGGGAGTAAGCGCCCCCGGGTGGTCGAGACGAGAAAGTGGTGCGAGGGCAGGTGTGTTGGCAGGGCCGCCCTTGCCTTGGCAGCCCCTTTGCAGAGCCCCTGCAATGGCACCTCCAGGCTGTCCCGATTTCTCAAGCCTAACCCTAACCCTAACCCTAACCCTAGAGGATTTCCGGGGCCCAATGATGGGAGTAAGTGCCCCCGGGTGGTCGAGACGAGAAAGTGGTGCGAGGGCAGGTGTGTTGGCAGGGCCGCCCTTGCCTTGGCAGCCCCTTTGCAGAGCCCCTGCAATGGCGCCTCCAGGCTGTCCCAATTTCTTAAGCCAAACCCTAAGCCTAACCCTAACCCTAGAGGATTTTCCGGGGCCCGATGGTGGGAGTAAGTGCCCCCGGGTGGTCGAGACGAGAAAGTGGTGCGAGGGCAGGTGTGTTGGCAGGGCCGCCCTTGCCTTGGCAGCCCCTTTGCAGAGCCCCTGCAATGGCGCCTCCAGGCTGTCCCAATTTCTCCAGCCTAACCCTAACCCTAACCCTAACCCTAGAGGATTTTCCGGGGCCCGATGGTGGGAGTAAGCGCCCCCGGGTGGTCGAGACGAGAAAGTGGTGCGAGGGCAGGTGTGTTGGCAGGGCCGCCCTTGCCTTGGCAGCCCCTTTGCAGAGCCCCTGCAATGGCGCCTCCAGGCTGTCCCTATTTCTCAAGCCTAACCCTAACCCTAACCCTAACCCTAGAGGATTTTCCGGGGCCCGATGGTGGGAGTAAGCGCCCCCGGGTGGTCGAGATGAGAAAGTGGTGCGAGGGCAGGTGTGTTGGCAGGGCCACCCTTGCCTTGGCAGCCCCTTTGCAGAGCCCCTGCAATGGCGCCTCCAGGCTGTCCCGATTTCTCCAGCCTAACCCTAACCCTAACCCTAACCCTAGAGGATTTCCGGGACCCGATGGTGGGAGTAAGCGCCCCCGGGTGTTCGAGACGAGAAAGTGGTGCGAGGGCAGGTGTGTTGGCAGGGCCGCCCTTGCCTTGGCAGCCCCTTTGCAGAGCCCCTGCAATGGCGCCTCCAGGCTGTCCCGATTTCTCAAGCCTAACCCTAAGCCTAACCCTAACCCTAGAGGATTTCTGGGGCCCAATGATGGGAGTAAGTGCCCCCAGGTGGTCGAGACGAGAAAGTGGTGCGAGGGCAGGTGTGTTGGCAGGGCCGCCCTTGCCTTGGCAGCCCCTTTGCAGAGCCCCTGCAATGGCGCCTCCAGGCTGTCCCGATTTCTCAAGCCTAACCCTAACCCTAACCCTAACCCTAGAGGATTTTGCGGGGCCCGATGGTGGGAGTAAGTGCCCCCGGGTGGTCGAGACGAGAAAGTGGTGCGAGGGCAGGTGTGTTGGCAGGGCCGCCCTTGCCTTGGCAGCCCCTTTGCAGAGCCCCTGCAATGGCGCCTCCAGGCTGTCCCTATTTCTCCAGCCTAACCCTAACCCTAACCCTAACCCTAGAGGATTTTCTGGGGCCCGATGGTGGGAGTAAGCGCCCCTGGGTGGTCGAGACGAGAAAGTGGTGCGAGGGCAGGTGTGTTGGCAGGGCCGCCCTTGCCTTGGCAGCCCCTTTGCAGAGCCCCTGCAATGGCGCCTCCAGGCTGTCCCTATTTCTCCAGCCTAACCCTAACCCTAACCCTAACCCTAGAGGATTTTCTGGGGCCCGATGGTGGGAGTAAGCGCCCCTGGGTGGTCGAGACGAGAAAGTGGTGCGAGGGCAGGTGTGTTGGCAGGGCCGCCCTTGCCTTGGCAGCCCCTTTGCAGAGCCCCTGCAATGGTGCCTCCAGGCTGTCCCGATTTCTCCAGCCTAACCCTAACCCTAACCCTAACCCTAACCCTAGAGGATTTTCCGGGGCCCGATGGTGGGAGTAAGCGCCCCCGGGTGGTCGAGACGAGAAAGTGGTGCGAGGGCAGGTGTGTTGGCAGGGCCGCCCTTGCCTTGGCAGCCCCTTTGCAGAGCCCCTGCAATGGCACCTCCAGGCTGTCCCGATTTCTCAAGCCTAACCCTAACCCTAACCCTAACCCTAGAGGATTTCCGGGGCCCAATGATGGGAGTAAGTGCCCCCGGGTGGTCGAGACGAGAAAGTGGTGCGAGGGCAGGTGTGTTGGCAGGGCCGCCCTTGCCTTGGCAGCCCCTTTGCAGAGCCCCTGCAATGGCGCCTCCAGGCTGTCCCAATTTCTTAAGCCAAACCCTAAGCCTAACCCTAACCCTAGAGGATTTTCCGGGGCCCGATGGTGGGAGTAAGTGCCCCCGGGTGGTCGAGACGAGAAAGTGGTGCGAGGGCAGGTGTGTTGGCAGGGCCGCCCTTGCCTTGGCAGCCCCTTTGCAGAGCCCCTGCAATGGCGCCTCCAGGCTGTCCCAATTTCTCCAGCCTAACCCTAACCCTAACCCTAACCCTAGAGGATTTTCCGGGGCCCGATGGTGGGAGTAAGCGCCCCCGGGTGGTCGAGACGAGAAAGTGGTGCGAGGGCAGGTGTGTTGGCAGGGCCGCCCTTGCCTTGGCAGCCCCTTTGCAGAGCCCCTGCAATGGCGCCTCCAGGCTGTCCCGATTTCTCAAGCCTAACCCTAAGCCTAACCCTAACCCTAGAGGATTTCCGGGGCCCGATGGTGGGAGTAAGCGCCCCCGGGTGGTCGAGACGAGAAAGTGGTGCGAGGGCAGGTGTGTTGGCAGGGCCGCCCTTGCCTTGGCAGCCCCTTTGCAGAGCCCCTGCAATGGCGCCTCCAGGCTGTCCCGATTTCTCCAGCCTAACCCTAACCCTAACCCTAACCCTAGAGGATTTTCCGGGGCCCGATGGTGGGAGTAAGCGCCCCTGGGTGTTCGAGACGAGAAAGTGGTGCGAGGGCAGGTGTGTTGGCAGGGCCGCCCTTGCCTTGGCAGCCCCTTTGCAGAGCCCCTGCAATGGCGCCTCCAGGCTGTCCCGATTTCTCCAGCCTAACCCTAAGCCTAACCCTAACCCTAGAGGATTTTCCGGGCCCAATGGTGGGAGTAAGTGCCCCCGGGTGGTCGAGACGAGAAAGTGGTGTGAGGGCAGGTGTGTTGGCAGGGCCGCCCTTGCCTTGGCAGCCCCTTTGCAGAGCCCCTGCAATGGCGCCTCCAGGCTGTCCCGATTTCTCAAGCCTAACCCTAACCCTAACCCTAACCCTAGAGGTTTTCCGGGGCCCGATGGTGGGAGTAAGCGCCCCCGGGTGGTCGAGACGAGAAAGTGGTGCGAGGGCAGGTGTGTTGGCAGGGCCGCCCTTGCCTTGGCAGCCCCTTTGCAGAGCCCCTGCAATGGCGCCTCCAGGCTGTCCCTATTTCTCCAGCCTAACCCTAAGCCTAACCCTAACCCTAGAGGATTTTCCGGGGCCCGATGGTGGGAGTAAGCGCCCCCGGGTGTTCGAGACGAGAAAGTGGTGCGAGGGCAGGTGTGTTGGCAGGGCCGCCCTTGCCTTGGCAGCCCCTTTGCAGAGCCCCTGCAATGGCGCCTCCAGGCTGTCCCGATTTCTCCAGCCTAACCCTAACCCTAACCGTAACCCTAGAGGATTTTCCGGGGCGCGATGGTGGGAGTAAGCGCCCCCGGGTGGTCGAGACGAGAAAGTGGTGCGAGGGCAGGTGTGTTGGCAGAGCCGCCCTTGCCTTGGCAGCCCCTTTGCAGAGCCCCTGCAATGGCGCCTCCAGGCTGTCCCGATTTCTCAAGCCTAACCCTAACCCTAACCCTAACCCTAGAGGATTTTCCGGGGCCCGATGGTGGGAGTAAGCGCCCCCGGGTGGTCGAGATGAGAAAGTGGTGCGAGGGCAGGTGTGTTGGCAGGGCCACCCTTGCCTTGGCAGCCCCTTTGCAGAGCCCCTGCAATGGCGCCTCCAGGCTGTCCCGATTTCTCAAGCCTAACCCTAACCCTAACCCTAACCCTAGAGGATTTCCGGGACCCGATGGTGGGAGTAAGCGCCCCCGGGTGGTCGAGACGAGAAAGTGGTGCGAGGGCAGGTGTGTTGGCAGGGCCGCCCTTGCCTTGGCAGCCCCTTTGCAGAGCCCCTGCAATGGCGCCTCCAGGCTGTCCCTATTTCTCCAGCCTAACCCTAACCCTAACCCTAACCCTAGAGGATTTTCCGGGGCGCGATGGTGGGAGTAAGCGCCCCCGGGTGGTCGAGACGAGAAAGTGGTGCGAGGGCAGGTGTGTTGGCAGGGCCGCCCTTGCCTTGGCAGCCCCTTTGCAGAGCCCCTGCAATGGCGCCTCCAGGCTGTCCCAATTTCTTAAGCCAAACCCTAAGCCTAACCCTAACCCTAGAGGATTTTCCGGGGCCCGATGGTGGGAGTAAGTGCCCCCGGGTGGTCGAGACGAGAAAGTGGTGCGAGGGCAGGTGTGTTGGCAGGGCCGCCCTTGCCTTGGCAGCCCCTTTGCAGAGCCCCTGCAATGGCGCCTCCAGGCTGTCCCAATTTCTCCAGCCTAACCCTAACCCTAACCCTAACCCTAGAGGATTTTCCGGGGCCCGATGGTGGGAGTAAGCGCCCCTGGGTGGTCGAGACGAGAAAGTGGTGCGAGGGCAGGTGTGTTGGCAGGGCCGCCCTTGCCTTGGCAGCCCCTTTGCAGAGCCCCTGCAATGGCGCCTCCAGGCTGTCCCTATTTCTCAAGCCTAACCCTAACCCTAACCCTAACCCTAGAGGATTTTCCGGGGCCCGATGGTGGGAGTAAGCGCCCCCGGGTGGTCGAGACGAGAAAGTGGTGCGAGGGCAGGTGTGTTGGCAGGGCCGCCCTTGCCTTGGCAGCCCCTTTGCAGAGCCCCTGCAATGGCGCCTCCAGGCTGTCCCTATTTCTCCAGCCTAACCCTAACCCTAACCCTAACCCTAGAGGATTTCCGGGGCCCAATGGTGGGAGTAAGTGCCCCCGGGTGGTCGAGACGAGAAAGTGGTGCAAGGGCAGGTGTGTTGGCAGGGCCGCCCTTGCCTTGGCAGCCCCTTTGCAGAGCCCCTGCAATGGCGCCTCCAGGCTGTCCCGATTTCTCCAGCCTAACCCTAACCCTAAGCCTAACCCTAACCCTAGAGGATTTTCCGGGGCCCGATGGTGGGAGTAAGCGCCCCCGGGTGGTCGAGACGAGAAAGTGGTGCGAGGGCAGGTGTGTTGGCAGGGCCGCCCTTGCCTTGGCAGCCCCTTTGCAGAGCCCCTGCAATGGCACCTCCAGGCTGTCCCGATTTCTCAAGCCTAACCCTAACCCTAACCCTAACCCTAGAGGATTTCCGGGGCCCGATGGTGGGAGTAAGCACCCCCGGGTGGTCGAGACGAGAAAGTGGTGCGAGGGCAGGTGTGTTGGCAGGGCCGCCCTTGCCTTGGCAGCCCCTTTGCAGAGCCCCTGCAATGGCGCCTCCAGGCTGTCCCAATTTCTCCAGCCTAACCCTAAGCCTAACCCTAACCCTAGAGGATTTCCGGGGCGCGATGGTGGGAGTAAGCGCCCCCGGGTGGTCGAGACGAGAAAGTGGTGCGAGGGCAGGTGTGTTGGCAGGGCCGCCCTTGCCTTGGCAGCCCCTTTGCAGAGCCCCTGCAATGGCGCCTCCAGGCTGTCCCGATTTCTCCAGCCTAACCCTAAGCCTAACCCTAACCCTAGAGGATTTCCGGGGCCCGATGGTGGGAGTAAGCGCCCCCGGGTGTTCGAGACGAGAAAGTGGTGCGAGGGCAGGTGTGTTGGCAGGGCCGCCCTTGCCTTGGCAGCCCCTTTGCAGAGCCCCTGCAATGGCGCCTCCAGGCTGTCCCGATTTCTCCAGCCTAACCCTAACCCTAACCGTAACCCTAGAGGATTTTCCGGGGCCCGATGGTGGGAGTAAGCGCCCCCGGGTGGTCGAGACGAGAAAGTGGTGCGAGGGCAGGTGTGTTGGCAGGGCCGCCCTTGCCTTGGCAGCCCCTTTGCAGAGCCCCTGCAATGGCGCCTCCAGGCTGTCCCTATTTCTCAAGCCTAACCCTAAGCCTAACCCTAACCCTAGAGGATTTTCCGGGGCCCGATGGTGGGAGTAAGCGCCCCCGGGTGGTCGAGATGAGAAAGTGGTGCGAGGGCAGGTGTGTTGGCAGGGCCACCCTTGCCTTGGCAGCCCCTTTGCAGAGCCCCTGCAATGGCGCCTCCAGGCTGTCCCGATTTCTCAAGCCTAACCCTAACCCTAACCCTAACCCTAGAGGATTTCCGGGACCCGATGGTGGGAGTAAGCGCCCCCGGGTGGTCGAGACGAGAAAGTGGTGCGAGGGCAGGTGTGTTGGCAGGGCCGCCCTTGCCTTGGCAGCCCCTTTGCAGAGCCCCTGCAATGGCGCCTCCAGGCTGTCCCGATTTCTCAAGCCTAACCCTAAGCCTAACCCTAACCCTAGAGGATTTCCGGGGCCCAATGATGGGAGTAAGTGCCCCCGGGTGGTCGAGACGAGAAAGTGGTGCGAGGGCAGGTGTGTTGGCAGGGCCGCCCTTGCCTTGGCAGCCCCTTTGCAGAGCCCCTGCAATGGCACCTCCAGGCTGTCCCAATTTCTTAAGCCAAACCCTAAGCCTAACCCTAACCCTAGAGGATTTTCCGGGGCCCGATGGTGGGAGTAAGTGCCCCCGGGTGGTCGAGACGAGAAAGTGGTGCGAGGGCAGGTGTGTTGGCAGGGCCGCCCTTGCCTTGGCAGCCCCTTTGCAGAGCCCCTGCAATGGCGCCTCCAGGCTGTCCCAATTTCTCCAGCCTAACCCTAACCCTAACCCTAACCCTAGAGGATTTTCCGGGGCCCGATGGTGGGAGTAAGCGCCCCTGGGTGGTCGAGACGAGAAAGTGGTGAGAGGGCAGGTGTGTTGGCAGGGCCGCCCTTGCCTTGGCAGCCCCTTTGCAGAGCCCCTGCAATGGCGCCTCCAGGCTGTCCCGATTTCTCCAGCCTAACCCTAACCCTAACCCTAACCCTAACCCTAGAGGATTTTCCGGGGCCCGATGGTGGGAGTAAGCGCCCCCGGGTGGTCGAGACGAGAAAGTGGTGCGAGGGCAGGTGTGTTGGCAGGGCCGCCCTTGCCTTGGCAGCCCCTTTGCAGAGCCCCTGCAATGGCACCTCCAGGCTGTCCCGATTTCTCAAGCCTAACCCTAACCCTAACCCTAACCCTAGAGGATTTCCGGGGCCCGATGGTGGGAGTAAGCACCCCCGGGTGGTCGAGACGAGAAAGTGGTGCGAGGGCAGGTGTGTTGGCAGGGCCGCCCTTGCCTTGGCAGCCCCTTTGCAGAGCCCCTGCAATGGCGCCTCCAGGCTGTCCCGATTTCTCCAGCCTAACCCTAACCCTAACCCTAGAGGATTTTCCGGGGCCCGATGGTGGGAGTAAGCGCCCCCGGGTGTTCGAGACGAGAAAGTGGTGCGAGGGCAGGTGTGTTGGCAGGGCCGCCCTTGCCTTGGCAGCCCCTTTGCAGAGCCCCTGCAATGGCGCCTCCAGGCTGTCCCTATTTCTCCAGCCTAACCCTAAGCCTAACCCTAACCCTAGAGGATTTTCCGGGGCCCGATGGTGGGAGTAAGCGCCCCCGGGTGGTCGAGACGAGAAAGTGGTGCGAGGGCAGGTGTGTTGGCAGGGCCGCCCTTGCCTTGGCAGCCCCTTTGCAGAGCCCCTGCAATGGCGCCTCCAGGCTGTCCCGATTTCTCCAGCCTAACCCTAACCCTAACCGTAACCCTAGAGGATTTTCCGGGGCGCGATGGTGGGAGTAAGCGCCCCCGGGTGGTCGAGACGAGAAAGTGGTGCGAGGGCAGGTGTGTTGGCAGAGCCGCCCTTGCCTTGGCAGCCCCTTTGCAGAGCCCCTGCAATGGCGCCTCCAGGCTGTCCCGATTTCTCAAGCCTAACCCTAACCCTAACCCTAACCCTAGAGGATTTTCCGGGGCCCGATGGTGGGAGTAAGCGCCCCCGGGTGGTCGAGACGAGAAAGTGGTGCGAGGGCAGGTGTGTTGGCAGGGCCGCCCTTGCCTTGGCAGCCCCTTTGCAGAGCCCCTGCAATGGCGCCTCCAGGCTGTCCCGATTTCTCAAGCCTAACCCTAACCCTAACCCTAACCCTAGAGGATTTCCGGGACCCGAGGGTGGGAGTAAGCGCCCCCGGGTGGTCGAGACGAGAAAGTGGTGCGAGGGCAGGTGTGTTGGCAGGGCCGCCCTTGCCTTGGCAGCCCCTTTGCAGAGCCCCTGCAATGGCGCCTCCAGGCTGTCCCGATTTCTCAAGCCTAACCCTAAGCCTAACCCTAACCCTAGAGGATTTCCGGGGCCCAATGATGGGAGTAAGTGCCCCCGGGTGGTCGAGACGAGAAAGTGGTGCGAGGGCAGGTGTGTTGGCAGGGCCGCCCTTGCCTTGGCAGCCCCTTTGCAGAGCCCCTGCAATGGCGCCTCCAGGCTGTCCCAATTTCTTAAGCCAAACCCTAAGCCTAACCCTAACCCTAGAGGATTTTCCGGGGCCCGATGGTGGGAGTAAGTGCCCCCGGGTGGTCGAGACGAGAAAGTGGTGCGAGGGCAGGTGTGTTGGCAGGGCCGCCCTTGCCTTGGCAGCCCCTTTGCAGAGCCCCTGCAATGGCGCCTCCAGGCTGTCCCAATTTCTCCAGCCTAACCCTAACCCTAACCCTAACCCTAGAGGATTTTCCGGGGCCCGATGGTGGGAGTAAGCGCCCCTGGGTGGTCGAGACGAGAAAGTGGTGCGAGGGCAGGTGTGTTGGCAGGGCCGCCCTTGCCTTGGCAGCCCCTTTGCAGAGCCCCTGCAATGGCGCCTCCAGGCTGTCCCTATTTCTCAAGCCTAACCCTAACCCTAACCCTAGAGGATTTTCCGGGGCCCGATGGTGGGAGTAAGCGCCCCCGGGTGGTCGAGACGAGAAAGTGGTGCGAGGGCAGGTGTGTTGGCAGGGCCGCCCTTGCCTTGGCAGCCCCTTTGCAGAGCCCCTGCAATGGCGCCTCCAGGCTGTCCCTATTTCTCCAGCCTAACCCTAACCCTAACCCTAACCCTAGAGGATTTCCGGGGCCCAATGGTGGGAGTAAGTGCCCCCGGGTGGTCGAGACGAGAAAGTGGTGCAAGGGCAGGTGTGTTGGCAGGGCCGCCCTTGCCTTGGCAGCCCCTTTGCAGAGCCCCTGCAATGGCGCCTCCAGGCTGTCCCGATTTCTCCAGCCTAACCCTAACCCTAAGCCTAACCCTAACCCTAGAGGATTTTCCGGGGCCCGATGGTGGGAGTAAGCGCCCCCGGGTGGTCGAGACGAGAAAGTGGTGCGAGGGCAGGTGTGTTGGCAGGGCCGCCCTTGCCTTGGCAGCCCCTTTGCAGAGCCCCTGCAATGGCACCTCCAGGCTGTCCCGATTTCTCAAGCCTAACCCTAACCCTAACCCTAACCCTAGAGGATTTCCGGGGCCCGATGGTGGGAGTAAGCACCCCCGGGTGGTCGAGACGAGAAAGTGGTGCGAGGGCAGGTGTGTTGGCAGGGCCGCCCTTGCCTTGGCAGCCCCTTTGCAGAGCCCCTGCAATGGCGCCTCCAGGCTGTCCCAATTTCTCCAGCCTAACCCTAAGCCTAACCCTAACCCTAGAGGATTTCCGGGGCGCGATGGTGGGAGTAAGCGCCCCCGGGTGGTCGAGACGAGAAAGTGGTGCGAGGGCAGGTGTGTTGGCAGGGCCGCCCTTGCCTTGGCAGCCCCTTTGCAGAGCCCCTGCAATGGCGCCTCCAGGCTGTCCCTATTTCTCCAGCCTAACCCTAAGCCTAACCCTAACCCTAGAGGATTTCCGGGGCCCGATGGTGGGAGTAAGCGCCCCCGGGTGTTCGAGACGAGAAAGTGGTGCGAGGGCAGGTGTGTTGGCAGGGCCGCCCTTGCCTTGGCAGCCCCTTTGCAGAGCCCCTGCAATGGCGCCTCCAGGCTGTCCCGATTTCTCCAGCCTAACCCTAACCCTAACCGTAACCCTAGAGGATTTTCCGGGGCCCGATGGTGGGAGTAAGCGCCCCCGGGTGGTCGAGACGAGAAAGTGGTGCGAGGGCAGGTGTGTTGGCAGGGCCGCCCTTGCCTTGGCAGCCCCTTTGCAGAGCCCCTGCAATGGCGCCTCCAGGCTGTCCCTATTTCTCAAGCCTAACCCTAAGCCTAACCCTAACCCTAGAGGATTTTCCGGGGCCCGATGGTGGGAGTAAGCGCCCCCGGGTGGTCGAGATGAGAAAGTGGTGCGAGGGCAGGTGTGTTGGCAGGGCCACCCTTGCCTTGGCAGCCCCTTTGCAGAGCCCCTGCAATGGCGCCTCCAGGCTGTCCCGATTTCTCAAGCCTAACCCTAACCCTAACCCTAACCCTAGAGGATTTCCGGGACCCGATGGTGGGAGTAAGCGCCCCCGGGTGGTCGAGACGAGAAAGTGGTGCGAGGGCAGGTGTGTTGGCAGGGCCGCCCTTGCCTTGGCAGCCCCTTTGCAGAGCCCCTGCAATGGCGCCTCCAGGCTGTCCCGATTTCTCAAGCCTAACCCTAAGCCTAACCCTAACCCTAGAGGATTTCCGGGGCCCAATGATGGGAGTAAGTGCCCCCGGGTGGTCGAGACGAGAAAGTGGTGCGAGGGCAGGTGTGTTGGCAGGGCCGCCCTTGCCTTGGCAGCCCCTTTGCAGAGCCCCTGCAATGGCACCTCCAGGCTGTCCCAATTTCTTAAGCCAAACCCTAAGCCTAACCCTAACCCTAGAGGATTTTCCGGGGCCCGATGGTGGGAGTAAGTGCCCCCGGGTGGTCGAGACGAGAAAGTGGTGCGAGGGCAGGTGTGTTGGCAGGGCCGCCCTTGCCTTGGCAGCCCCTTTGCAGAGCCCCTGCAATGGCGCCTCCAGGCTGTCCCAATTTCTCCAGCCTAACCCTAACCCTAACCCTAACCCTAGAGGATTTTCCGGGGCCCGATGGTGGGAGTAAGCGCCCCTGGGTGGTCGAGACGAGAAAGTGGTGCGAGGGCAGGTGTGTTGGCAGGGCCGCCCTTGCCTTGGCAGCCCCTTTGCAGAGCCCCTGCAATGGCGCCTCCAGGCTGTCCCGATTTCTCCAGCCTAACCCTAACCCTAACCCTAACCCTAACCCTAGAGGATTTTCCGGGGCCCGATGGTGGGAGTAAGCGCCCCCGGGTGGTCGAGACGAGAAAGTGGTGCGAGGGCAGGTGTGTTGGCAGGGCCGCCCTTGCCTTGGCAGCCCCTTTGCAGAGCCCCTGCAATGGCACCTCCAGGCTGTCCCGATTTCTCAAGCCTAACCCTAACCCTAACCCTAACCCTAGAGGATTTCCGGGGCCCGATGGTGGGAGTAAGCACCCCCGGGTGGTCGAGACGAGAAAGTGGTGCGAGGGCAGGTGTGTTGGCAGGGCCGCCCTTGCCTTGGCAGCCCCTTTGCAGAGCCCCTGCAATGGCGCCTCCAGGCTGTCCCGATTTCTCCAGCCTAACCCTAACCCTAACCCTAGAGGATTTTCCGGGGCCCGATGGTGGGAGTAAGCGCCCCCGGGTGTTCGAGACGAGAAAGTGGTGCGAGGGCAGGTGTGTTGGCAGGGCCGCCCTTGCCTTGGCAGCCCCTTTGCAGAGCCCCTGCAATGGCGCCTCCAGGCTGTCCCTATTTCTCCAGCCTAACCCTAAGCCTAACCCTAACCCTAGAGGATTTTCCGGGGCCCGATGGTGGGAGTAAGCGCCCCCGGGTGGTCGAGACGAGAAAGTGGTGCGAGGGCAGGTGTGTTGGCAGGGCCGCCCTTGCCTTGGCAGCCCCTTTGCAGAGCCCCTGCAATGGCGCCTCCAGGCTGTCCCAATTTCTCCAGCCTAACCCTAACCCTAACCCTAACCCTAGAGGATTTTCCGGGGCCCGATGGTGGGAGTAAGCGCCCCCGGGTGGTCGAGACGAGAAAGTGGTGCGAGGGCAGGTGTGTTGGCAGGGCCGCCCTTGCCTTGGCAGCCCCTTTGCAGAGCCCCTGCAATGGCGCCTCCAGGCTGTCCCGATTTCTCCAGCCTAACCCTAACCCTAACCCTAGAGGATTTTCCGGGGCCCGATGGTGGGAGTAAGCGCCCCCGGGTGTTCGAGACGAGAAAGTGGTGCGAGGGCAGGTGTGTTGGCAGGGCCGCCCTTGCCTTGGCAGCCCCTTTGCAGAGCCCCTGCAATGGCGCCTCCAGGCTGTCCCTATTTCTCCAGCCTAACCCTAAGCCTAACCCTAACCCTAGAGGATTTTCCGGGGCCCGATGGTGGGAGTAAGCGCCCCCGGGTGGTCGAGACGAGAAAGTGGTGCGAGGGCAGGTGTGTTGGCAGGGCCGCCCTTGCCTTGGCAGCCCCTTTGCAGAGCCCCTGCAATGGCGCCTCCAGGCTGTC
This sequence comes from Struthio camelus, assembly GCF_040807025.1. Lineage (NCBI taxonomy): Eukaryota > Metazoa > Chordata > Aves > Struthioniformes > Struthionidae > Struthio > Struthio camelus. The sequence goes on from NC_090982.1 coordinate 47,189,020, forward strand.
CCAATTTCTCCAGCCTAACCCTAACCCTAACCCTAACCCTAGAGGATTTTCCGGGGCCCGATGGTGGGAGTAAGCGCCCCCGGGTGTTCGAGACGAGAAAGTGGTGCGAGGGCAGGTGTGTTGGCAGGGCCGCCCTTGCCTTGGCAGCCCCTTTGCAGAGCCCCTGCAATGGCGCCTCCAGGCTGTCCCTATTTCTCCAGCCTAACCCTAAGCCTAACCCTAACCCTAGAGGATTTTCCGGGGCCCGATGGTGGGAGTAAGCGCCCCCGGGTGGTCGAGACGAGAAAGTGGTGCGAGGGCAGGTGTGTTGGCAGGGCCGCCCTTGCCTTGGCAGCCCCTTTGCAGAGCCCCTGCAATGGCACCTCCAGGCTGTCCCAATTTCTTAAGCCAAACCCTAAGCCTAACCCTAACCCTAGAGGATTTTCCGGGGCCCGATGGTGGGAGTAAGTGCCCCCGGGTGGTCGAGACGAGAAAGTGGTGCGAGGGCAGGTGTGTTGGCAGGGCCGCCCTTGCCTTGGCAGCCCCTTTGCAGAGCCCCTGCAATGGCGCCTCCAGGCTGTCCCAATTTCTCCAGCCTAACCCTAACCCTAACCCTAACCCTAGAGGATTTTCCGGGGCCCGATGGTGGGAGTAAGCGCCCCTGGGTGGTCGAGACGAGAAAGTGGTGCGAGGGCAGGTGTGTTGGCAGGGCCGCCCTTGCCTTGGCAGCCCCTTTGCAGAGCCCCTGCAATGGCGCCTCCAGGCTGTCCCGATTTCTCCAGCCTAACCCTAACCCTAACCCTAACCCTAACCCTAGAGGATTTTCCGGGGCCCGATGGTGGGAGTAAGCGCCCCCGGGTGGTCGAGACGAGAAAGTGGTGCGAGGGCAGGTGTGTTGGCAGGGCCGCCCTTGCCTTGGCAGCCCCTTTGCAGAGCCCCTGCAATGGCACCTCCAGGCTGTCCCGATTTCTCAAGCCTAACCCTAACCCTAACCCTAACCCTAGAGGATTTCCGGGGCCCGATGGTGGGAGTAAGCACCCCCGGGTGGTCGAGACGAGAAAGTGGTGCGAGGGCAGGTGTGTTGGCAGGGCCGCCCTTGCCTTGGCAGCCCCTTTGCAGAGCCCCTGCAATGGCGCCTCCAGGCTGTCCCGATTTCTCCAGCCTAACCCTAACCCTAACCCTAGAGGATTTTCCGGGGCCCGATGGTGGGAGTAAGCGCCCCCGGGTGTTCGAGACGAGAAAGTGGTGCGAGGGCAGGTGTGTTGGCAGGGCCGCCCTTGCCTTGGCAGCCCCTTTGCAGAGCCCCTGCAATGGCGCCTCCAGGCTGTCCCTATTTCTCCAGCCTAACCCTAAGCCTAACCCTAACCCTAGAGGATTTTCCGGGGCCCGATGGTGGGAGTAAGCGCCCCCGGGTGGTCGAGACGAGAAAGTGGTGCGAGGGCAGGTGTGTTGGCAGGGCCGCCCTTGCCTTGGCAGCCCCTTTGCAGAGCCCCTGCAATGGCGCCTCCAGGCTGTCCCAATTTCTCCAGCCTAACCCTAACCCTAACCCTAACCCTAGAGGATTTTCCGGGGCCCGATGGTGGGAGTAAGCGCCCCCGGGTGGTCGAGACGAGAAAGTGGTGCGAGGGCAGGTGTGTTGGCAGGGCCGCCCTTGCCTTGGCAGCCCCTTTGCAGAGCCCCTGCAATGGCGCCTCCAGGCTGTCCCGATTTCTCAAGCCTAACCCTAAGCCTAACCCTAACCCTAGAGGATTTTCCGGGGCCCGATGGTGGGAGTAAGCGCCCCTGGGTGGTCGAGACGAGAAAGTGGTGCGAGGGCAGGTGTGTTGGCAGGGCCGCCCTTGCCTTGGCAGCCCCTTTGCAGAGCCCCTGCAATGGCGCCTCCAGGCTGTCCCAATTTCTCCAGCCTAACCCTAACCCTAACCCTAACCCTAGAGGATTTTCCGGGGCCCGATGGTGGGAGTAAGCGCCCCCGGGTGGTCGAGACGAGAAAGTGGTGCGAGGGCAGGTGTGTTGGCAGGGCCGCCCTTGCCTTGGCATCCCCTTTGCAGAGCCCCTGCAATGGCACCTCCAGGCTGTCCCGATTTCTCAAGCCTAACCCTAACCCTAACCCTAACCCTAGAGGATTTCCGGGGCCCGATGGTGGGAGTAAGCACCCCCGGGTGGTCGAGACGAGAAAATGGTGCGAGGGCAGGTGTGTTGGCAGGGCCGCCCTTGCCTTGGCAGCCCCTTTGCAGAGCCCCTGCAATGGCGCCTCCAGGCTGTCCCGATTTCTCCAGCCTAACCCTAACCCTAACCCTAGAGGATTTTCCGGGGCCCGATGGTGGGAGTAAGCGCCCCCGGGTGGTCGAGACGAGAAAGTGGTGCGAGGGCAGGTGTGTTGGCAGGGCCGCCCTTGCCTTGGCAGCCCCTTTGCAGAGCCCCTGCAATGGCGCCTCCAGGCTGTCCCTATTTCTCCAGCCTAACCCTAACCCTAACCCTAACCCTAGAGGATTTTCCGGGGCGCGATGGTGGGTGTAAGTGCCCCCGGGTGGTGGAGACGAGAAAGTGGTGCGAGGGCAGGTGTGTTGGCAGGGCCGCCCTTGCCTTGGCAGCCCCTTTGCAGAGCCCCTGCAATGGCGCCTCCAGGCTGTCCCTATTTCTCAAGCCTAACCCTAAGCCTAACCCTAACCCTAGAGGATTTCCGGGGCCCAATGGTGGGAGTAAGTGCCCCCGGGTGGTCGAGACGAGAAAGTGGTGCGAGGGCAGGTGTGTTGGCAGGGCCGCCCTTGCCTTGGCAGCCCCTTTGCAGAGCCCCTGCAATGGCGCCTCCAGGCTGTCCCTATTTCTCAAGCCTAACCCTAACCCTAACCCTAACCCTAGAGGATTTTCCGGGGCGCGATGGTGGGAGTAAGTGCCCCCGGGTGGTCGAGACGAGAAAGTGGTGCGAGGGCAGGTGTGTTGGCAGGGCTGCCCTTGCCTTGGCAGCCCCTTTGCAGAGCCCCTGCAATGGCGCCTCCAGGCTGTCCCTATTTCTCCACCCTAACCCTAACCCTAACCCTAATCCTAGAGGATTTTCTGGGGCCCGATGGTGGGAGTAAGTGCCCCCGGGTGGTCGAGACGAGAAAGTGGTGCGAGGGCAGGTGTGTTGGCAGGGCCGCCCTTGCCTTGGCAGCCCCTTTGCAGAGCCCCTGCAATGGCGCCTCCAGGCTGTCCCGATTTCTCCAGCCTAACCCTAACCCTAACCCTAACCCTAACCCTAGAGGATTTTCCGGGGCCCAATGGTGGGAGTAAGCGCCCCCGGGTGGTCGAGACGAGAAAGTGGTGCGAGGGCAGGTGTGTTGGCAGGGCCGCCCTTGCCTTGGCAGCCCCTTTGCAGAGCCCCTGCAATGGCACCTCCAGGCTGTCCCGATTTCTCAAGCCTAACCCTAAGCCTAACCCTAACCCTAGAGGATTTCCGGGGCCCGATGGTGGGAGTAAGCACCCCCGGGTGGTCGAGACGAGAAAGTGGTGCGAGGGCAGGTGTGTTGGCAGGGCCGCCCTTGCCTTGGCAGCCCCTTTGCAGAGCCCCTGCAATGGCGCCTCCAGGCTGTCCCGATTTCTCCAGCCTAACCCTAACCCTAACCCTAGAGGATTTTCCGGGGCCCGATGGTGGGAGTAAGCGCCCCCGGGTGTTCGAGACGAGAAAGTGGTGCGAGGGCAGGTGTGTTGGCAGGGCCGCCCTTGCCTTGGCAGCCCCTTTGCAGAGCCCCTGCAATGGCGCCTCCAGGCTGTCCCTATTTCTCCAGCCTAACCCTAACCCTAACCCTAGAGGATTTTCCGGGGCCCGATGGTGGGAGTAAGCGCCCCCGGGTGTTCGAGACGGGAAAGTGGTGCGAGGGCAGGTGTGTTGGCAGGGCCGCCCTTGCCTTGGCAGCCCCTTTGCAGAGCCCCTGCAATGGCGCCTCCAGGCTGTCCCGATTTCTCCAGCCTAACCCTAACCCTAACCCTAACCCTAGAGGATTTCCGGGACCCGATGGTGGGAGTAAGTGCCCCCGGGTGGTCGAGACGAGAAAGTGGTGCGAGGGCAGGTGTGTTGGCAGGGCCGCCCTTGCCTTGGCAGCCCCTTTGCAGAGCCCCTGCAATGGCGCCTCCAGGCTGTCCCAATTTCTCAAGCCTAACCCTAACCCTAACCCTAACCCTAGAGGATTTTCCGGGGCGCAATGGTGGGAGTAAGCGCCCCTGGGTGGTCGAGACGAGAAAGTGGTGCGAGGGCAGGTGTGTTGGCAGGGCCGCCCTTGCCTTGGCAGCCCCTTTGCAGAGCCCCTGCAATGGCGCCTCCAGGCTGTCCCTATTTCTCCAGCCTAACCCTAACCCTAAGCCTAACCCTAACCCTAGAGGATTTTCCGGGGCCCGATGGTGGGAGTAAGCGCCCCCGGGTGTTCGAGACGAGAAAGTGGTGCGAGGGCAGGTGTGTTGGCAGGGCCGCCCTTGCCTTGGCAGCCCCTTTGCAGAGCCCCTGCAATGGCGCCTCCAGGCTGTCCCTATTTCTCCAGCCTAACCCTAACCCTAACCCTAACCCTAGAGGATTTTCCGGGGCCCAATGGTGGGAGTAAGTGCCCCCGGGTGTTCGAGACGAGAAAGTGGTGCGAGGGCAGGTGTGTTGGCAGGGCCGCCCTTGCCTTGGCAGCCCCTTTGCAGAGCCCCTGCAATGGCGCCTCCAGGCTGTCCCGATTTCTCAAGCCTAACCCTAACCCTAACCCTAACCCTAGAGGTTTTCTGGGGCCCGATGGTGGGAGTAAGCGCCCCCGGGTGGTCGAGACGAGAAAGTGGTGCGAGGGCAGGTGTGTTGGCAGGGCCGCCCTTGCCTTGGCAGCCCCTTTGCAGAGCCCCTGCAATGGCGCCTCCAGGCTGTCCCTATTTCTCCAGCCTAACCCTAACCCTAACCCTAACCCTAGAGGATTTCCGGGGCCCGATGGTGGGAGTAAGCGCCCCCGGGTGTTCGAGACGAGAAAGTGGTGCGAGGGCAGGTGTGTTGGCAGGGCCGCCCTTGCCTTGGCAGCCCCTTTGCAGAGCCCCTGCAATGGCGCCTCCAGGCTGTCCCGATTTCTCCAGCCTAACCCTAACCCTAACCGTAACCCTAGAGGATTTTCCGGGGCGCAATGGTGGGAGTAAGCGCCCCCGGGTGGTCGAGACGAGAAAGTGGTGCGAGGGCAGGTGTGTTGGCAGGGCCGCCCTTGCCTTGGCAGCCCCTTTGCAGAGCCCCTGCAATGGCGCCTCCAGGCTGTCCCGATTTCTCAAGCCTAACCCTAAGCCTAACCCTAACCCTAGAGGATTTTCCGGGGCCCGATGGTGGGAGTAAGCGCCCCTGGGTGGTCGAGACGAGAAAGTGGTGCGAGGGCAGGTGTGTTGGCAGGGCCGCCCTTGCCTTGGCAGCCCCTTTGCAGAGCCCCTGCAATGGCGCCTCCAGGCTGTCCCAATTTCTCCAGCCTAACCCTAACCCTAACCCTAACCCTAGAGGATTTTCCGGGGCCCGATGGTGGGAGTAAGCGCCCCCGGGTGGTCGAGACGAGAAAGTGGTGCGAGGGCAGGTGTGTTGGCAGGGCCGCCCTTGCCTTGGCATCCCCTTTGCAGAGCCCCTGCAATGGCACCTCCAGGCTGTCCCGATTTCTCAAGCCTAACCCTAACCCTAACCCTAACCCTAGAGGATTTCCGGGGCCCGATGGTGGGAGTAAGCACCCCCGGGTGGTCGAGACGAGAAAATGGTGCGAGGGCAGGTGTGTTGGCAGGGCCGCCCTTGCCTTGGCAGCCCCTTTGCAGAGCCCCTGCAATGGCGCCTCCAGGCTGTCCCGATTTCTCCAGCCTAACCCTAACCCTAACCCTAGAGGATTTTCCGGGGCCCGATGGTGGGAGTAAGCGCCCCCGGGTGGTCGAGACGAGAAAGTGGTGCGAGGGCAGGTGTGTTGGCAGGGCCGCCCTTGCCTTGGCAGCCCCTTTGCAGAGCCCCTGCAATGGCGCCTCCAGGCTGTCCCTATTTCTCCAGCCTAACCCTAACCCTAACCCTAACCCTAGAGGATTTTCCGGGGCGCGATGGTGGGAGTAAGTGCCCCCGGGTGGTGGAGACGAGAAAGTGGTGCGAGGGCAGGTGTGTTGGCAGGGCCGCCCTTGCCTTGGCAGCCCCTTTGCAGAGCCCCTGCAATGGCGCCTCCAGGCTGTCCCTATTTCTCAAGCCTAACCCTAAGCCTAACCCTAACCCTAGAGGATTTCCGGGGCCCAATGGTGGGAGTAAGTGCCCCCGGGTGGTCGAGACGAGAAAGTGGTGCGAGGGCAGGTGTGTTGGCAGGGCCGCCCTTGCCTTGGCAGCCCCTTTGCAGAGCCCCTGCAATGGCGCCTCCAGGCTGTCCCTATTTCTCAAGCCTAACCCTAACCCTAACCCTAACCCTAGAGGATTTTCCGGGGCGCGATGGTGGGAGTAAGTGCCCCCGGGTGGTCGAGACGAGAAAGTGGTGCGAGGGCAGGTGTGTTGGCAGGGCTGCCCTTGCCTTGGCAGCCCCTTTGCAGAGCCCCTGCAATGGCGCCTCCAGGCTGTCCCTATTTCTCCACCCTAACCCTAACCCTAACCCTAATCCTAGAGGATTTTCTGGGGCCCGATGGTGGGAGTAAGTGCCCCCGGGTGGTCGAGACGAGAAAGTGGTGCGAGGGCAGGTGTGTTGGCAGGGCCGCCCTTGCCTTGGCAGCCCCTTTGCAGAGCCCCTGCAATGGCGCCTCCAGGCTGTCCCGATTTCTCCAGCCTAACCCTAACCCTAACCCTAACCCTAACCCTAGAGGATTTTCCGGGGCCCAATGGTGGGAGTAAGCGCCCCCGGGTGGTCGAGACGAGAAAGTGGTGCGAGGGCAGGTGTGTTGGCAGGGCCGCCCTTGCCTTGGCAGCCCCTTTGCAGAGCCCCTGCAATGGCACCTCCAGGCTGTCCCGATTTCTCAAGCCTAACCCTAAGCCTAACCCTAACCCTAGAGGATTTCCGGGGCCCGATGGTGGGAGTAAGCACCCCCGGGTGGTCGAGACGAGAAAGTGGTGCGAGGGCAGGTGTGTTGGCAGGGCCGCCCTTGCCTTGGCAGCCCCTTTGCAGAGCCCCTGCAATGGCGCCTCCAGGCTGTCCCGATTTCTCAAGCCTAACCCTAACCCTAACCCTAGAGGATTTTCCGGGGCCCGATGGTGGGAGTAAGCGCCCCCGGGTGTTCGAGACGAGAAAGTGGTGCGAGGGCAGGTGTGTTGGCAGGGCCGCCCTTGCCTTGGCAGCCCCTTTGCAGAGCCCCTGCAATGGCGCCTCCAGGCTGTCCCTATTTCTCCAGCCTAACCCTAACCCTAACCCTAGAGGATTTTCCGGGGCCCGATGGTGGGAGTAAGCGCCCCCGGGTGTTCGAGACGGGAAAGTGGTGCGAGGGCAGGTGTGTTGGCAGGGCCGCCCTTGCCTTGGCAGCCCCTTTGCAGAGCCCCTGCAATGGCGCCTCCAGGCTGTCCCGATTTCTCCAGCCTAACCCTAACCCTAACCCTAACCCTAGAGGATTTCCGGGACCCGATGGTGGGAGTAAGTGCCCCCGGGTGGTCGAGACGAGAAAGTGGTGCGAGGGCAGGTGTGTTGGCAGGGCCGCCCTTGCCTTGGCAGCCCCTTTGCAGAGCCCCTGCAATGGCGCCTCCAGGCTGTCCCAATTTCTCAAGCCTAACCCTAACCCTAACCCTAACCCTAGAGGATTTTCCGGGGCGCAATGGTGGGAGTAAGCGCCCCTGGGTGGTCGAGACGAGAAAGTGGTGCGAGGGCAGGTGTGTTGGCAGGGCCGCCCTTGCCTTGGCAGCCCCTTTGCAGAGCCCCTGCAATGGCGCCTCCAGGCTGTCCCTATTTCTCCAGCCTAACCCTAACCCTAAGCCTAACCCTAACCCTAGAGGATTTTCCGGGGCCCGATGGTGGGAGTAAGCGCCCCCGGGTGTTCGAGACGAGAAAGTGGTGCGAGGGCAGGTGTGTTGGCAGGGCCGCCCTTGCCTTGGCAGCCCCTTTGCAGAGCCCCTGCAATGGCGCCTCCAGGCTGTCCCGATTTCTCCAGCCTAACCCTAACCCTAACCCTAACCCTAGAGGATTTTCCGGGGCCCAATGGTGGGAGTAAGTGCCCCCGGGTGGTCGAGACGAGAAAGTGGTGCGAGGGCAGGTGTGTTGGCAGGGCCGCCCTTGCCTTGGCAGCCCCTTTGCAGAGCCCCTGCAATGGCGCCTCCAGGCTGTCCCGATTTCTCAAGCCTAACCCTAACCCTAACCCTAACCCTAGAGGTTTTCTGGGGCCCGATGGTGGGAGTAAGCGCCCCCGGGTGGTCGAGACGAGAAAGTGGTGCGAGGGCAGGTGTGTTGGCAGGGCCGCCCTTGCCTTGGCAGCCCCTTTGCAGAGCCCCTGCAATGGCGCCTCCAGGCTGTCCCTATTTCTCCAGCCTAACCCTAACCCTAACCCTAACCCTAGAGGATTTCCGGGGCCCGATGGTGGGAGTAAGCGCCCCCGGGTGTTCGAGACGAGAAAGTGGTGCGAGGGCAGGTGTGTTGGCAGGGCCGCCCTTGCCTTGGCAGCCCCTTTGCAGAGCCCCTGCAATGGCGCCTCCAGGCTGTCCCGATTTCTCCAGCCTAACCCTAACCCTAACCGTAACCCTAGAGGATTTTCCGGGGCGCAATGGTGGGAGTAAGCGCCCCCGGGTGGTCGAGACGAGAAAGTGGTGCGAGGGCAGGTGTGTTGGCAGGGCCGCCCTTGCCTTGGCAGCCCCTTTGCAGAGCCCCTGCAATGGCGCCTCCAGGCTGTCCCTATTTCTCCAGCCTAACCCTAACCCTAAGCCTAACCCTAGAGGATTTTCCGGGGCCCGATGGTGGGAGTAAGTGCCCCCGGGTGGTCGAGACGAGAAAGTGGTGCGAGGGCAGGTGTGTTGGCAGGGCCGCCCTTGCCTTGGCAGCCCCTTTGCAGAGCCCCTGCAATGGCGCCTCCAGGCTGTCCCGATTTCTCCAGCCTAACCCTAACCCTAACCCTAACCCTAGAGGATTTTCTGGGGCCCGATGGTGGGAGTAAGCGCCCCCAGGTGGTCGAGACGAGAAAGTGGTGCGAGGGCAGGTGTGTTGGCAGGGCCGCCCTTGCCTTGGCAGCCCCTTTGCAGAGCCCCTGCAATGGCGCCTCCAGGCTGTCCCTATTTCTCCAGCCTAACCCTAACCCTAACCCTAACCCTAGAGGATTTTCTGGGGCCCGATGGTGGGAGTAAGCGCCCCTGGGTGGTCGAGACGAGAAAGTGGTGCGAGGGCAGGTGTGTTGGCAGGGCCGCCCTTGCCTTGGCAGCCCCTTTGCAGAGCCCCTGCAATGGCGCCTCCAGGCTGTCCCGATTTCTCAAGCCTAACCCTAACCCTAACCCTAACCCTAGAGGTTTTCTGGGGCCCGATGGTGGGAGTAAGCGCCCCCGGGTGGTCGAGACGAGAAAGTGGTGCGAGGGCAGGTGTGTTGGCAGGGCCGCCCTTGCCTTGGCAGCCCCTTTGCAGAGCCCCTGCAATGGCGCCTCCAGGCTGTCCCTATTTCTCCAGCCTAACCCTAAGCCTAACCCTAACCCTAGAGGATTTCCGGGGCCCGATGGTGGGAGTAAGCGCCCCCGGGTGTTCGAGACGAGAAAGTGGTGCGAGGGCAGGTGTGTTGGCAGGGCCGCCCTTGCCTTGGCAGCCCCTTTGCAGAGCCCCTGCAATGGCGCCTCCAGGCTGTCCCGATTTCTCCAGCCTAACCCTAACCCTAACCGTAACCCTAGAGGATTTTCCGGGGCGCAATGGTGGGAGTAAGCGCCCCCGGGTGGTCGAGACGAGAAAGTGGTGCGAGGGCAGGTGTGTTGGCAGGGCCGCCCTTGCCTTGGCAGCCCCTTTGCAGAGCCCCTGCAATGGCGCCTCCAGGCTGTCCCTATTTCTCCAGCCTAACCCTAACCCTAACCCTAACCCTAGAGGATTTTCCGGGGCCCGATGGTGGGAGTAAGTGCCCCCGGGTGGTCGAGACAAGAAAGTGGTGCGAGGGCAGGTGTGTTGGCAGGGCCGCCCTTGCCTTGGCAGCCCCTTTGCAGAGCCCCTGCAATGGCGCCTCCAGGCTGTCCCGATTTCTCCAGCCTAACCCTAACCCTAACCCTAACCCTAGAGGATTTCCGGGACCCGATGGTGGGAGTAAGCGCCCCCAGGTGGTCGAGACGAGAAAGTGGTGCGAGGGCAGGTGTGTTGGCAGGGCCGCCCTTGCCTTGGCAGCCCCTTTGCAGAGCCCCTGCAATGGCGCCTCCAGGCTGTCCCTATTTCTCCAGCCTAACCCTAACCCTAACCCTAACCCTAGAGGATTTTCTGGGGCCCGATGGTGGGAGTAAGCGCCCCTGGGTGGTCGAGACGAGAAAGTGGTGCGAGGGCAGGTGTGTTGGCAGGGCCGCCCTTGCCTTGGCAGCCCCTTTGCAGAGCCCCTGCAATGGCGCCTCCAGGCTGTCCCGATTTCTCCAGCCTAACCCTAACCCTAACCCTAACCCTAACCCTAGAGGATTTTCCGGGGCCCGATGGTGGGAGTAAGTGCCCCCGGGTGGTCGAGACGAGAAAGTGGTGTGAGGGCAGGTGTGTTGGCAGGGCCGCCCTTGCCTTGGCAGCCCCTTTGCAGAGCCCCTGCAATGGCACCTCCAGGCTGTCCCGATTTCTCAAGCCTAACCCTAACCCTAACCCTAACCCTAGAGGATTTCCGGGGCCCGATGGTGGGAGTAAGCACCCCCGGGTGGTCGAGACGAGAAAGTGGTGCAAGGGCAGGTGTGTTGGCAGGGCCGCCCTTGCCTTGGCAGCCCCTTTGCAGAGCCCCTGCAATGGCGCCTCCAGGCTGTCCCGATTTCTCCAGCCTAACCCTAAGCCTAACCCTAACCCTAGAGGATTTTCCGGGGCCCGATGGTGGCAGTAAGCGCCCCCGGGTGGTCGAGACGAGAAAGTGGTGCGAGGGCAGGTGTGTTGGCAGGGCCGCCCTTGCCTTGGCAGCCCCTTTGCAGAGCCCCTGCAATGGCGCCTCCAGGCTGTCCCGATTTCTCCAGCCTAACCCTAACCCTAACCCTAACCCTAGAGGATTTTCCGGGGCCCGAGGGTGGGAGTAAGCGCCCCCGGGTGTTCGAGACGAGAAAGTGGTGCGAGGGCAGGTGTGTTGGCAGGGCCGCCCTTGCCTTGGCAGCCCCTTTGCAGAGCCCCTGCAATGGCGCCTCCAGGCTGTCCCGATTTCTCCAGCCTAACCCTAACCCTAACCCTAACCCTAACCCTAGAGGATTTCCGAGGCCCGATGGTGGGAGTAAGCGCCCCCGGGTGTTCGAGACGAGAAAGTGGTGCGAGGGCAGGTGTGTTGGCAGGGCCGCCCTTGCCTTGGCAGCCCCTTTGCAGAGCCCCTGCAATGGCGCCTCCAGGCTGTCCCAATTTCTCCAGCCTAACCCTAACCCTAACCCTAACCCTAGAGGATTTTCCGGGGCCCGATGGTGGGAGTAAGCGCCCCTGGGTGGTCGAGACGAGAAAGTGGTGCGAGGGCAGGTGTGTTGGCAGGGCCGCCCTTGCCTTGGCAGCCCCTTTGCAGAGCCCCTGCAATGGCGCCTCCAGGCTGTCCCTATTTCTCCAGCCTAACCCTAACCCTAACCCTAACCCTAGAGGATTTTCCGGGCCCAATGGTGGGAGTAAGTGCCCCCGGGTGGTCGAGACGAGAAAGTGGTGCGAGGGCAGGTGTGTTGGCAGGGCCGCCCTTGCCTTGGCAGCCCCTTTGCAGAGCCCCTGCAATGGCGCCTCCAGGCTGTCCCGATTTCTCCAGCCTAACCCTAACCCTAACCCTAACCCTAGAGGTTTTCCGGGGCCCGATGGTGGGAGTAAGCGCCCCCGGGTGGTCGAGACGAGAAAGTGGTGCGAGGGCAGGTGTGTTGGCAGGGCCGCCCTTGCCTTGGCAGCCCCTTTGCAGAGCCCCTGCAATGGTGCCTCCAGGCTGTCCCTATTTCTCCAGCCTAACCCTAAGCCTAACCCTAACCCTAGAGGATTTCCGGGGCCCGATGGTGGGAGTAAGCGCCCCCGGGTGGTCGAGACGAGAAAGTGGTGCGAGGGCAGGTGTGTTGGCAGGGCCGCCCTTGCCTTGGCAGCCCCTTTGCAGAGCCCCTGCAATGGCGCCTCCAGGCTGTCCCGATTTCTCCAGCCTAACCCTAACCCTAACCGTAACCCTAGAGGATTTTCCGGGGCGCGATGGTGGGAGTAAGCGCCCCCGGGTGGTCGAGACGAGAAAGTGGTGCGAGGGCAGGTGTGTTGGCAGGGCCGCCCTTGCCTTGGCAGCCCCTTTGCAGAGCCCCTGCAATGGCGCCTCCAGGCTGTCCCTATTTCTCAAGCCTAACCCTAACCCTAACCCTAACCCTAGAGGATTTTCCGGGGCCCGATGGTGGGAGTAAGCGCCCCCGGGTGGTCGAGATGAGAAAGTGGTGCGAGGGCAGGTGTGTTGGCAGGGCCACCCTTGCCTTGGCAGCCCCTTTGCAGAGCCCCTGCAATGGCGCCTCCAGGCTGTCCCGATTTCTCCAGCCTAACCCTAACCCTAACCCTAACCCTAGAGGATTTCTGGGGCCCGATGGTGGGAGTAAGCGCCCCCGGGTGGTCGAGACGAGAAAGTGGTGCGAGGGCAGGTGTGTTGGCAGGGCCGCCCTTGCCTTGGCAGCCCCTTTGCAGAGCCCCTGCAATGGCGCCTCCAGGCTGTCCCGATTTCTCAAGCCTAACCCTAAGCCTAACCCTAACCCTAGAGGATTTCCGGGGCCCAATGATGGGAGTAAGTGCCCCCAGGTGGTCGAGACGAGAAAGTGGTGCGAGGGCAGGTGTGTTGGCAGGGCCGCCCTTGCCTTGGCAGCCCCTTTGCAGAGCCCCTGCAATGGCGCCTCCAGGCTGTCCCTATTTCTCCAGCCTAACCCTAACCCTAACCCTAACCCTAGAGGATTTTCCGGGGCCCGATGGTGGGAGTAAGCGCCCCCAGGTGGTCGAGACGAGAAAGTGGTGAGAGGGCAGGTGTGTTGGCAGGGCCGCCCTTGCCTTGGCAGCCCCTTTGCAGAGCCCCTGCAATGGCGCCTCCAGGCTGTCCCTATTTCTCAAGCCTAACCCTAACCCTAACCCTAACCCTAGAGGATTTTCCGGGGCCCGATGGTGGGAGTAAGTGCCCCCGGGTGGTCGAGACGAGAAAGTGGTGCGAGGGCAGGTGTGTTGGCAGGGCCGCCCTTGCCTTGGCAGCCTCTTTGCAGAGCCCCTGCAACGGCGCCTCCAGGCTGTCCCTATTTCTCCAGCCTAACCCTAACCCTAACCCTAACCCTAGAGGATTTCCGGGGCCCAATGGTGGGAGTAAGTGCCCCCGGGTGGTCGAGACGAGAAAGTGGTGCAAGGGCAGGTGTGTTGGCAGGGCCGCCCTTGCCTTGGCAGCCCCTTTGCAGAGCCCCTGCAATGGCGCCTCCAGGCTGTCCCGATTTCTCCAGCCTAACCCTAACCCTAACCCTAACCCTAACCCTAGAGGATTTTCCGGGGCCCGATGGTGGGAGTAAGCGCCCCCGGGTGGTCGAGACGAGAAAGTGGTGCGAGGGCAGGTGTGTTGGCAGGGCCGCCCTTGCCTTGGCAGCCCCTTTGCAGAGCCCCTGCAATGGCACCTCCAGGCTGTCCCGATTTCTCAAGCCTAACCCTAACCCTAACCCTAACCCTAGAGGATTTCCGGGGCCCGATGGTGGGAGTAAGCACCCCCGGGTGGTCGAGACGAGAAAGTGGTGCGAGGGCAGGTGTGTTGGCAGGGCCGCCCTTGCCTTGGCAGCCCCTTTGCAGAGCCCCTGCAATGGCGCCTCCAGGCTGTCCCGATTTCTCAAGCCTAACCCTAACCCTAACCCTAGAGGATTTTCCGGGGCCCGATGGTGGGAGTAAGCGCCCCCGGGTGTTCGAGACGAGAAAGTGGTGCAAGGGCAGGTGTGTTGGCAGGGCCGCCCTTGCCTTGGCAGCCCCTTTGCAGAGCCCCTGCAATGGCGCCTCCAGGCTGTCCCTATTTCTCCAGCCTAACCCTAACCCTAACCCTAACCCTAGAGGATTTTCCGGGGCCCGATGGTGGGAGTAAGTGCCCCCGGGTGGTCGAGACGAGAAAGTGGTGCGAGGGCAGGTGTGTTGGCAGGGCCGCCCTTGCCTTGGCAGCCCCTTTGCAGAGCCCCTGCAATGGCGCCTCCAGGCTGTCCCGATTTCTCCAGCCTAACCCTAACCCTAACCCTAACCCTAGAGGATTTCCGGGGCCCGATGGTGGGAGTAAGTGCCCCCGGGTGTTCGAGACGAGAAAGTGGTGCGAGGGCAGGTGTGTTGGCAGGGCCGCCCTTGCCTTGGCAGCCCCTTTGCAGAGCCCCTGCAATGGCGCCTCCAGGCTGTCCCTATTTCTCCAGCCTAACCCTAACCCTAACCCTAACCCTAGAGGATTTTCCGGGGCCCGATGGTGGGAGTAAGCGCCCCCGGGTGTTCGATACGAGAAAGTGGTGCGAGGGCAGGTGTGTTGGCAGGGCCGCCCTTGCCTTGGCAGCCCCTTTGCAGAGCCCCTGCAATGGCGCCTCCAGGCTGTCCCGATTTCTCCAGCCTAACCCTAACCCTAACCCTAACCCTAGAGGATTTTCCGGGGCGCGATGGTGGGAGTAAGCGCCCCCGGGTGGTCGAGACGAGAAAGTGGTGCGAGGGCAGGTGTGTTGGCAGGGCCGCCCTTGCCTTGGCAGCCCCTTTGCAGAGCCCCTGCAATGGCGCCTCCAGGCTGTCCCGATTTCTCCAGCCTAACCCTAAGCCTAACCCTAACCCTAGAGGATTTTCCGGGGCGCAATGGTGGGAGTAAGCGCCCCCGGGTGGTCGAGATGAGAAAGTGGTGCGAGGGCAGGTGTGTTGGCAGGGCCACCCTTGCCTTGGCAGCCCCTTTGCAGAGCCCCTGCAATGGCGCCTCCAGGCTGTCCCGATTTCTCAAGCCTAACCCTAAGCCTAACCCTAACCCTAGAGGATTTCCGGGACCCGATGGTGGGAGTAAGCGCCCCTGGGTGGTCGAGACGAGAAAGTGGTGCGAGGGCAGGTGTGTTGGCAGGGCCGCCCTTGCCTTGGCAGCCCCTTTGCAGAGCCCCTGCAATGGCGCCTCCAGGCTGTCCCAATTTCTTAAGCCAATCCCTAAGCCTAACCCTAACCCTAGAGGATTTTGCGGGGCCCGATGGTGGGAGTAAGTGCCCCCGGGTGGTCGAGACGAGAAAGTGGTGCGAGGGCAGGTGTGTTGGCAGGGCCGCCCTTGCCTTGGCAGCCCCTTTGCAGAGCCCCTGCAATGGCGCCTCCAGGCTGTCCCAATTTCTCCAGCCTAACCCTAAGCCTAACCCTAACCCTAGAGGATTTTCCGGGGCCCGATGGTGGGAGTAAGCGCCCCTGGGTGGTCGAGACGAGAAAGTGGTGAGAGGGCAGGTGTGTTGGCAGGGCCGCCCTTGCCTTGGCAGCCCCTTTGCAGAGCCCCTGCAATGGCGCCTCCAGGCTGTCCCTATTTCTCAAGCCTAACCCTAACCCTAACCCTAACCCTAGAGGATTTTCCGGGGCCCGATGGTGGGAGTAAGCGCCCCCGGGTGGTCGAGACGAGAAAGTGGTGCGAGGGCAGGTGTGTTGGCAGGGCCGCCCTTGCCTTGGCAGCCCCTTTGCAGAGCCCCTGCAATGGCGCCTCCAGGCTGTCCCGATTTCTCAAGCCTAACCCTAACCCTAACCCTAACCCTAGAGGATTTCCGGGGCCCAATGGTGGGAGTAAGTGCCCCCGGGTGGTCGAGACGAGAAAGTGGTGCGAGGGCAGGTGTGTTGGCAGGGCCGCCCTTGCCTTGGCAGCCCCTTTGCAGAGCCCCTGCAATGGCGCCTCCAGGCTGTCCCGATTTCTCAAGCCTAACCCTAAGCCTAACCCTAACCCTTGAGGTTTTCCGGGGCCCGATGGTGGGAGTAAGCGCCCCTGGGTGGTCGAGACGAGAAAGTGGTGCGAGGGCAGGTGTGTTGGCAGGGCCGCCCTTGCCTTGGCAGCCCCTTTGCAGAGCCCCTGCAATGGCGCCTCCAGGCTGTCCCGATTTCTCCAGCCTAACCCTAACCCTAACCCTAAGCCTAACCCTAGAGGATTTTCCGGGACCCGATGGTGGGAGTAAGCGCCCCCGGGTGGTCTAGATGAGAAAGTGGTGCGAGGGCAGGTGTGTTGGCAGGGCCGCCCTTGCCTTGGCAGCCCCTTTGCAGAGCCCCTGCAATGGCACCTCCAGGCTGTCCCGATTTCTCAAGCCTAACCCTAACCCTAACCCTAACCCTAGAGGATTTCCGGGGCCCGATGGTGGGAGTAAGCACCCCCGGGTGTTCGAGACGAGAAAGTGGTGCGAGGGCAGGTGTGTTGGCAGGGCCGCCCTTGCCTTGGCAGCCCCTTTGCAGAGCCCCTGCAATGGCGCCTCCAGGCTGTCCCGATTTCTCAAGCCTAACCCTAACCCTAACCCTAGAGGTTTTCCGGGGCCCGATGGTGGGAGTAAGCGCCCCCGGGTGGTCGAGACGAGAAAGTGGTGCGAGGGCAGGTGTGTTGGCAGGGCCGCCCTTGCCTTGGCAGCCCCTTTGCAGAGCCCCTGCAATGGCGCCTCCAGGCTGTCCCGATTTCTCCAGCCTAACCCTAACCCTAACCCTAACCCTAGAGGATTTTCCGGGGCGCGATGGTGGGAGTAAGCGCCCCCGGGTGTTCGAGACGAGAAAGTGGTGCAAGGGCAGGTGTGTTGGCAGGGCCGCCCTTGCCTTGGCAGCCCCTTTGCAGAGCCCCTGCAATGGCGCCTCCAGGCTGTCCCTATTTCTCAAGCCTAACCCTAACCCTAACCGTAACCCTAGAGGATTTTCCGGGGCCCGATGGTGGGAGTAAGTGCCCCCGGGTGGTCGAGATGAGAAAGTGGTGCGAGGGCAGGTGTGTTGGCAGGGCCGCTCTTGCCTTGGCAGCCCCTTTGCAGAGCCCCTGCAATGGCGCCTCCAGGCTGTCCCGATTTCTCCAGCCTAACCCTAACCCTAACCCTAACCCTAGAGGATTTCCGGGACCCGATGGTGGGAGTAAGCGCCCCTGGGTGGTCGAGACGAGAAAGTGGTGCGAGGGCAGGTGTGTTGGCAGGGCCGCCCTTGCCTTGGCAGCCCCTTTGCAGAGCCCCTGCAATGGCGCCTCCAGGCTGTCCCGATTTCTCCAGCCTAACCCTAACCCTAACCCTAACCCTAACCCTAGAGGATTTTCCGGGGCCCGATGGTGGGAGTAAGCGCCCCCGGGTGGTCAAGACGAGAAAGTGGTGCGAGGGCAGGTGTGTTGGCAGGGCCGCCCTTGCCTTGGCAGCCCCTTTGCAGAGCCCCTGCAATGGCACCTCCAGGCTGTCCCGATTTCTCCAGCCTAACCCTAACCCTAACCCTAACCCTAGAGGATTTTCCGGGGCCCGATGGTGGGAGTAAGCGCCCCCGGGTGTTCGAGACGAGAAAGTGGTGCGAGGGCAGGTGTGTTGGCAGGGCCACCCTTGCCTTGGCAGCCCCTTTGCAGAGCCCCTGCAATGGCGCCTCCAGGCTGTCCCGATTTCTCCAGCCTAACCCTAACCCTAACCCTAGAGGATTTCCGGGGCCCGATGGTGGGAGTAAGTGCCCCCGGGTGGTCGAGACGAGAAAGTGGTGCGAGGGCAAGTGTGTTGGCAGGGCCGCCCTTGCCTTGGCAGCCCCTTTGCAGAGCCCCTGCAATGGCGCCTCCAGGCTGTCCCAATTTCTCCAGCCTAACCCTAACCCTAACCCTAACCCTAGAGGATTTTCCGGGGCCCGATGGTGGGAGTAAGCGCCCCTGGGTGGTCGAGACGAGAAAGTGGTGCGAGGGCAGGTGTGTTGGCAGGGCCGCCCTTGCCTTGGCAGCCCCTTTGCAGAGCCCCTGCAATGGCGCCTCCAGGCTGTCCCTATTTCTCCAGCCTAACCCTAACCCTAACCCTAACCCTAGAGGATTTTCCGGGGCCCGATGGTGGGAGTAAGTGCCCCCGGGTGGTCGAGACGAGAAAGTGGTGCGAGGGCAGGTGTGTTGGCAGGGCCGCCCTTGCCTTGGCAGCCCCTTTGCAGAGCCCCTGCAATGGCGCCTCCAGGCTGTCCCGATTTCTCAAGCCTAACCCTAACCCTAACCCTAACCCTAGAGGATTTTCCGGGGCCCGATGGTGGGAGTAAGTGCCCCCGGGTGGTCGAGACGAGAAAGTGGTGCGAGGGCAGGTGTGTTGGCAGGGCCGCCCTTGCCTTGGCAGCCCCTTTGCAGAGCCCCTGCAATGGCGCCTCCAGGCTGTCCCGATTTCTCCAGCCTAACCCTAACCCTAACCCTAACCCTAGAGGATTTTCCGGGGCCCGATGGTGGGAGTAAGCGCCCCCGGGTGGTCGAGACGAGAAAGTGGTGCGAGGGCAGGTGTGTTGGCAGGGCCGCCCTTGCCTTGGCAGCCCCTTTGCAGAGCCCCTGCAATGGCGCCTCCAGGCTGTCCCTATTTCTCCAGCCTAACCCTAAGCCTAACCCTAACCCTAGAGGATTTCCGGGGCCCGATGGTGGGAGTAAGCGCCCCCGGGTGTTCGAGACGAGAAAGTGGTGCGAGGGCAGGTGTGTTGGCAGGGCCGCCCTTGCCTTGGCAGCCCCTTTGCAGAGCCCCTGCAATGACGCCTCCAGGCTGTCCCAATTTCTCCAGCCTAACCCTAACCCTAACCGTAACCCTAGAGGATTTTCCGGGGCCCGATGGTGGGAGTAAGCGCCCCCGGGTGGTCGAGATGAGAAAGTGGTGCGAGGGCAGGTGTGTTGGCAGGGCCGCCCTTGCCTTGGCAGCCCCTTTGCAGAGCCCCTGCAATGGCGCCTCCAGGCTGTCCCTATTTCTCAAGCCTAACCCTAACCCTAACCCTAACCCTAGAGGATTTTCCGGGGCCCGATGGTGGGAGTAAGTGCCCCCGGGTGGTCGAGATGAGAAAGTGGTGCGAGGGCAGGTGTGTTGGCAGGGCCACCCTTGCCTTGGCAGCCCCTTTGCAGAGCCCCTGCAATGGCGCCTCCAGGCTGTCCCGATTTCTCAAGCCTAACCCTAACCCTAACCCTAACCCTAGAGGATTTCCGGGACCCGATGGTGGGAGTAAGCGCCCCCGGGTGGTCGAGACGAGAAAGTGGTGCGAGGGCAGGTGTGTTGGCAGGGCCGCCCTTGCCTTGGCAGCCCCTTTGCAGAGCCCCTGCAATGGCGCCTCCAGGCTGTCCCGATTTCTCAAGCCTAACCCTAACCCTAACTCTAACCCTAGACGATTTTCCGGGGCCCGATGGTGGGAGTAAGCGCCCCCGGGTGGTCGAGATGAGAAAGTGGTGCGAGGGCAGGTGTGTTGGCAGGGCCGCCCTTGCCTTGGCAGCCCCTTTGCAGAGCCCCTGCAATGGCGCCTCCAGGCTGTCCCTATTTCTCAAGCCTAACCCTAACCCTAACCCTAACCCTAGAGGATTTCCGGGGCCCGATGGTGGGAGTAAGCGCCCCCGGGTGGTCGAGACGAGAAAGTGGTGCGAGGGCAGGTGTGTTGGCAGGGCCGCCCTTGCCTTGGCAGCCCCTTTGCAGAGCCCCTGCAATGGCGCCTCCAGGCTGTCCCGATTTCTCCAGCCTAACCCTAACCCTAACCCTAACCCTAGAGGATTTCCGGGGCCCGATGGTGGGAGTAAGTGCCCCCGGGTGGTCGAGACGAGAAAGTGGTGCGAGGGCAGGTGTGTTGGCAGGGCCGCCCTTGCCTTGGCAGCCCCTTTGCAGAGCCCCTGCAATGGCGCCTCCAGGCTGTCCCGATTTCTCAAGCCTAACCCTAAGCCTAACCCTAACCCTTGAGGTTTTCCGGGGCCCAATGATGGGCGTAAGTGCCCCCGGGTGGTCGAGACGAGAAAGTGGTGCGAGGGCAGGTGTGTTGGCAGGGCCGCCCTTGCCTTGGCAGCCCCTTTGCAGAGCCCCTGCAATGGCGCCTCCAGGCTGTCCCTATTTCTCCAGCCTAACCCTAACCCTAACCCTAACCCTAACCCTAGAGGATTTTCCGGGGCCCGATGGTGGGAGTAAGCGCCCCCGGGTGGTTGAGACGAGAAAGTGGTGCGAGGGCAGGTGTGTTGGCAGGGCCGCCCTTGCCTTGGCAGCCCCTTTGCAGAGCCCCTGCAATGGCGCCTCCAGGCTGTCCCGATTTCTCCAGCCTAACCCTAACCCTAACCGTAACCCTAGAGGATTTTCCGGGGCGCAATGGTGGGAGTAAGCGCCCCCGGGTGGTCGAGACGAGAAAGTGGTGCGAGGGCAGGTGTGTTGGCAGGGCCGCCCTTGCCTTGGCAGCCCCTTTGCAGAGCCCCTGCAATGGCGCCTCCAGGCTGTCCCTATTTCTCAAGCCTAACCCTAACCCTAACCCTAACCCTAGAGGATTTTCCGGGGCCCGATGGTGGGAGTAAGCGCCCCCGGGTGGTCGAGATGAGAAAGTGGTGCGAGGGCAGGTGTGTTGGCAGGGCCACCCTTGCCTTGGCAGCCCCTTTGCAGAGCCCCTGCAATGGCGCCTCCAGGCTGTCCCTATTTCTCAAGCCTAACCCTAACCCTAACCCTAACCCTAGAGGATTTTCCGGGGCCCGATGGTGGGAGTAAGCGCCCCCGGGTGGTCGAGACGAGAAAGTGGTGCGAGGGCAGGTGTGTTGGCAGGGCCGCCCTTGCCTTGGCAGCCCCTTTACAGAGCCCCTGCAATGGCGCCTCCAGGCTGTCCCTATTTCTCAAGCCTAACCCTAACCCTAACCCTAACCCTAGAGGATTTCCGGGGCCCGATGGTGGGAGTAAGTGCCCCCGGGTGGTCGAGACGAGAAAGTGGTGCGAGGGCAGGTGTGTTGGCAGGGCCGCCCTTGCCTTGGCAGCCCCTTTGCAGAGCCCCTGCAATGGCGCCTCCAGGCTGTCCCAATTTCTCCAGCCTAACCCTAACCCTAACCCTAACCCTAGAGGATTTTCCGGGGCCCGATGGTGGGAGTAAGCGCCCCTGGGTGGTCGAGACGAGAAAGTGGTGCGAGGGCAGGTGTGTTGGCAGGGCCGCCCTTGCCTTGGCAGCCCCTTTGCAGAGCCCCTGCAATGGCGCCTCTAGGCTGTCCCTATTTCTCCAGCCTAACCCTAACCCTAACCCTAACCCTAACCCTAGAGGATTTTCCGGGGCCCGATGGTGGGAGTAAGCGCCCCCGGGTGGTCGAGACGAGAAAGTGGTGCGAGGGCAGGTGTGTTGGCAGGGCCGCCCTTGCCTTGGCAGCCCCTTTGCAGAGCCCCTGCAATGGCGCCTCCAGGCTGTCCCTATTTCTCCAGCCTAACCCTAACCCTAACCCTAACCCTAGAGGATTTTCCGGGGCCCAATGGTGGGAGTAAGTGCCCCCGGGTGGTCGAGACGAGAAAGTGGTGCGAGGGCAGGTGTGTTGGCAGGGCCGCCCTTGCCTTGGCAGCCCCTTTGCAGAGCCCCTGCAATGGCGCCTCCAGGCTGTCCCGATTTCTCAAGCCTAACCCTAACCCTAACCCTAGAGGTTTTCCGGGGCCCGATGGTGGGAGTAAGCGCCCCCGGGTGGTCGAGACGAGAAAGTGGTGCGAGGGCAGGTGTGTTGGCAGGGCCGCCCTTGCCTTGGCAGCCCCTTTGCAGAGCCCCTGCAATGGCGCCTCCAGGCTGTCCCGATTTCTCCAGCCTAACCCTAAGCCTAACCCTAACCCTAGAGGTTTTCCGGGGCCCGATGGTGGGAGTAAGCGCCCCCGGGTGGTCGAGACGAGAAAGTGGTGCGAGGGCAGGTGTGTTGGCAGGGCCGCCCTTGCCTTGGCAGCCCCTTTGCAGAGCCCCTGCAATGGCGCCTCCAGGCTGTCCCGATTTCTCCAGCCTAACCCTAACCCTAACCCTAACCCTAGAGGATTTTCCGGGACCCGATGGTGGGAGTAAGCGCCCCCGGGTGGTCGAGACGAGAAAGTGGTGCGAGGGCAGGTGTGTTGGCAGGGCCGCCCTTGCCTTGGCAGCCCCTTTGCAGAGCCCCTGCAATGGCGCCTCCAGGCTGTCCCGATTTCTCCAGCCTAACCCTAACCCTAACCCTAACCCTAACCCTAGAGGATTTTCCGGGGCCCGATGGTGGGAGTAAGTGCCCCCGGGTGGTCGAGATGAGAAAGTGGTGCGAGGGCAGGTGTGTTGGCAGGGCCGCCCTTGCCTTGGCAGCCCCTTTGCAGAGCCCCTGCAATGGCGCCTCCAGGCTGTCCCGATTTCTCAAGCCTAACCCTAACCCTAACCCTAACCCTAGAGGATTTCCGGGGCCCAATGATGGGAGTAAGTGCCCCCAGGTGGTCGAGACGAGAAAGTGGTGCGAGGGCAGGTGTGTTGGCAGGGCCGCCCTTGCCTTGGCAGCCCCTTTGCAGAGCCCCTGCAATGGCGCCTCCAGGCTGTCCCAATTTCTCCAGCCTAACCCTAACCCTAACCCTAACCCTAGAGGATTTTCCGGGGCCCGATGGTGGGAGTAAGCGCCCCTGGGTGGTCGAGACGAGAAAGTGGTGCGAGGGCAGGTGTGTTGGCAGGGCCGCCCTTGCCTTGGCAGCCCCTTTGCAGAGCCCCTGCAATGGCGCCTCTAGGCTGTCCCTATTTCTCCAGCCTAACCCTAACCCTAACCCTAACCCTAACCCTAGAGGATTTTCCGGGGCCCGATGGTGGGAGTAAGCGCCCCCGGGTGGTCGAGACGAGAAAGTGGTGCGAGGGCAGGTGTGTTGGCAGGGCCGCCCTTGCCTTGGCAGCCCCTTTGCAGAGCCCCTGCAATGGCGCCTCCAGGCTGTCCCTATTTCTCCAGCCTAACCCTAACCCTAACCCTAACCCTAGAGGATTTTCCGGGGCCCAATGGTGGGAGTAAGTGCCCCCGGGTGGTCGAGACGAGAAAGTGGTGCGAGGGCAGGTGTGTTGGCAGGGCCGCCCTTGCCTTGGCAGCCCCTTTGCAGAGCCCCTGCAATGGCGCCTCCAGGCTGTCCCGATTTCTCAAGCCTAACCCTAACCCTAACCCTAGAGGTTTTCCGGGGCCCGATGGTGGGAGTAAGCGCCCCCGGGTGGTCGAGACGAGAAAGTGGTGCGAGGGCAGGTGTGTTGGCAGGGCCGCCCTTGCCTTGGCAGCCCCTTTGCAGAGCCCCTGCAATGGCGCCTCCAGGCTGTCCCGATTTCTCAAGCCTAACCCTAACCCTAACCCTAGAGGTTTTCCGGGGCCCGATGGTGGGAGTAAGCGCCCCCGGGTGGTCGAGACGAGAAAGTGGTGCGAGGGCAGGTGTGTTGGCAGGGCCGCCCTTGCCTTGGCAGCCCCTTTGCAGAGCCCCTGCAATGGCGCCTCCAGGCTGTCCCGATTTCTCCAGCCTAACCCTAACCCTAACCCTAACCCTAGAGGATTTTCCGGGGCCCGATGGTGGGAGTAAGCGCCCCCGGGTGTTCGAGATGAGAAAGTGGTGCGAGGGCAGGTGTGTTGGCAGGGCCGCCCTTGCCTTGGCAGCCCCTTTGCAGAGCCCCTGCAATGGCGCCTCCAGGCTGTCCCTATTTCTCCAGCCTAACCCTAACCCTAACCCTAACCCTAGAGGATTTTCCGGGGCCCGATGGTGGGAGTAAGTGCCCCTGGGTGGTCGAGACGAGAAAGTGGTGCGAGGGCAGGTGTGTTGGCAGGGCCGCCCTTGCCTTGGCAGCCCCTTTGCAGAGCCCCTGCAATGGCGCCTCCAGGCTGTCCCTATTTCTCCAGCCTAACCCTAACCCTAACCCTAACCCTAGAGGATTTTCCGGGGCCCAATGGTGGGAGTAAGTGCCCCCGGGTGTTCGAGACGAGAAAGTGGTGCGAGGGCAGGTGTGTTGGCAGGGCCGCCCTTGCCTTGGCAGCCCCTTTGCAGAGCCCCTGCAATGGCGCCTCCAGGCTGTCCCGATTTCTCAAGCCTAACCCTAACCCTAACCCTAGAGGTTTTCCGGGGCCCGATGGTGGGAGTAAGCGCCCCCGGGTGGTCGAGACGAGAAAGTGGTGCGAGGGCAGGTGTGTTGGCAGGGCCGCCCTTGCCTTGGCAGCCCCTTTGCAGAGCCCCTGCAATGGCGCCTCCAGGCTGTCCCGATTTCTCCAGCCTAACCCTAACCCTAACCCTAACCCTAGAGGATTTTCCGGGACCCGATGGTGGGAGTAAGCGCCCCCGGGTGGTCGAGACGAGAAAGTGGTGCGAGGGCAGGTGTGTTGGCAGGGCCGCCCTTGCCTTGGCAGCCCCTTTGCAGAGCCCCTGCAATGGCGCCTCCAGGCTGTCCCGATTTCTCCAGCCTAACCCTAACCCTAACCCTAACCCTAACCGTAGAGGATTTTCCGGGGCCCGATGGTGGGAGTAAGTGCCCCCGGGTGGTCGAGATGAGAAAGTGGTGCGAGGGCAGGTGTGTTGGCAGGGCCGCCCTTGCCTTGGCAGCCCCTTTGCAGAGCCCCTGCAATGGCGCCTCCAGGCTGTCCCGATTTCTCAAGCCTAACCCTAACCCTAACCCTAACCCTAGAGGATTTCCGGGGCCCAATGATGGGAGTAAGTGCCCCCAGGTGGTCGAGACGAGAAAGTGGTGCGAGGGCAGGTGTGTTGGCAGGGCCGCCCTTGCCTTGGCAGCCCCTTTGCAGAGCCCCTGCAATGGCGCCTCCAGGCTGTCCCGATTTCTCCAGCCTAACCCTAACCCTAACCCTAACCCTAGAGGATTTTCCGGGGCCCGATGGTGGGAGTAAGCGCCCCTGGGTGGTCGAGACGAGAAAGTGGTGCGAGGGCAGGTGTGTTGGCAGGGCCGCCCTTGCCTTGGCAGCCCCTTTGCAGAGCCCCTGCAATGGCGCCTCCAGGCTGTCCCTATTTCTCCAGCCTAACCCTAACCCTAACCCTAACCCTAACCCTAGAGGATTTTCCGGGGCCCGATGGTGGGAGTAAGCGCCCCCGGGTGGTCGAGACGAGAAAGTGGTGCGAGGGCAGGTGTGTTGGCAGGGCCGCCCTTGCCTTGGCAGCCCCTTTGCAGAGCCCCTGCAATGGCGCCTCCAGGCTGTCCCTATTTCTCCAGCCTAACCCTAACCCTAACCCTAACCCTAGAGGATTTTCCGGGGCCCAATGGTGGGAGTAAGTGCCCCCGGGTGGTCGAGACGAGAAAGTGGTGCGAGGGCAGGTGTGTTGGCAGGGCCGCCCTTGCCTTGGCAGCCCCTTTGCAGAGCCCCTGCAATGGCGCCTCCAGGCTGTCCCGATTTCTCAAGCCTAACCCTAACCCTAACCCTAGAGGTTTTCCGGGGCCCGATGGTGGGAGTAAGCGCCCCCGGGTGGTCGAGACGAGAAAGTGGTGCGAGGGCAGGTGTGTTGGCAGGGCCGCCCTTGCCTTGGCAGCCCCTTTGCAGAGCCCCTGCAATGGCGCCTCCAGGCTGTCCCGATTTCTCCAGCCTAACCCTAAGCCTAACCCTAACCCTAGAGGTTTTCCGGGGCCCGATGGTGGGAGTAAGCGCCCCCGGGTGGTCGAGACGAGAAAGTGGTGCGAGGGCAGGTGTGTTGGCAGGGCCGCCCTTGCCTTGGCAGCCCCTTTGCAGAGCCCCTGCAATGGCGCCTCCAGGCTGTCCCGATTTCTCCAGCCTAACCCTAACCCTAACCCTAACCCTAGAGGATTTTCCGGGACCCGATGGTGGGAGTAAGCGCCCCCGGGTGGTCGAGACGAGAAAGTGGTGCGAGGGCAGGTGTGTTGGCAGGGCCGCCCTTGCCTTGGCAGCCCCTTTGCAGAGCCCCTGCAATGGCGCCTCCAGGCTGTCCCGATTTCTCCAGCCTAACCCTAACCCTAACCCTAACCCTAACTCTAGAGGATTTTCCGGGGCCCGATGGTGGGAGTAAGTGCCCCCGGGTGGTCGAGACGAGAAAGTGGTGCGAGGGCAGGTGTGTTGGCAGGGCCGCCCTTGCCTTGGCAGCCCCTTTGCAGAGCCCCTGCAATGGCGCCTCCAGGCTGTCCCGATTTCTCAAGCCTAACCCTAACCCTAACCCTAACCCTAGAGGATTTCCGGGGCCCAATGATGGGAGTAAGTGCCCCCAGGTGGTCGAGACGAGAAAGTGGTGCGAGGGCAGGTGTGTTGGCAGGGCCGCCCTTGCCTTGGCAGCCCCTTTGCAGAGCCCCTGCAATGGCGCCTCCAGGCTGTCCCGATTTCTCCAGCCTAACCCTAAGCCTAACCCTAACCCTAGAGGATTTTGCGGGGCCCGATGGTGGGAGTAAGTGCCCCCGGGTGGTCGAGACGAGAAAGTGGTGCGAGGGCAGGTGTGTTGGCAGGGCCGCCCTTGCCTTGGCAGCCCCTTTGCAGAGCCCCTGCAATGGCGCCTCCAGGCTGTCCCGATTTCTCCAGCCTAACCCTAACCCTAACCCTAACCCTAGAGGATTTTCCGGGGCCCGATGGTGGGAGTAAGCGCCCCTGGGTGGTCGAGACGAGAAAGTGGTGCGAGGGCAGGTGTGTTGGCAGGGCCGCCCTTGCCTTGGCAGCCCCTTTGCAGAGCCCCTGCAATGGCGCCTCCAGGCTGTCCCTATTTCTCCAGCCTAACCCTAACCCTAACCCTAACCCTAACCCTAGAGGATTTTCCGGGGCCTGATGGTGGGAGTAAGTGCCCCCGGGTGGTCGAGACGAGAAAGTGGTGCGAGGGCAGGTGTGTTGGCAGGGCCGCCCTTGCCTTGGCAGCCCCTTTGCAGAGCCCCTGCAATGGCGCCTCCAGGCTGTCCCTATTTCTCCAGCCTAACCCTAACCCTAACCCTAACCCTAGAGGATTTTCCGGGGCCCAATGGTGGGAGTAAGTGCCCCCGGGTGGTCGAGACGAGAAAGTGGTGCGAGGGCAGGTGTGTTGGCAGGGCCGCCCTTGCCTTGGCAGCCCCTTTGCAGAGCCCCTGCAATGGCGCCTCCAGGCTGTCCCGATTTCTCAAGCCTAACCCTAACCCTAACCCTAGAGGTTTTCCGGGGCCCGATGGTGGGAGTAAGCGCCCCCGGGTGGTCGAGACGAGAAAGTGGTGCGAGGGCAGGTGTGTTGGCAGGGCCGCCCTTGCCTTGGCAGCCCCTTTGCAGAGCCCCTGCAATGGCGCCTCCAGGCTGTCCCTATTTCTCCAGCCTAACCCTAACCCTAACCCTAACCCTAGAGGTTTTCCGGGGCCCGATGGTGGGAGTAAGCGCCCCCGGGTGGTCGAGACGAGAAAGTGGTGCGAGGGCAGGTGTGTTGGCAGGGCCGCCCTTGCCTTGGCAGCCCCTTTGCAGAGCCCCTGCAATGGCGCCTCCAGGCTGTCCCGATTTCTCCAGCCTAACCCTAAGCCTAACCCTAACCCTAGAGGATTTTCCGGGACCCGATGGTGGGAGTAAGCGCCCCCGGGTGGTCGAGACGAGAAAGTGGTGCGAGGGCAGGTGTGTTGGCAGGGCCGCCCTTGCCTTGGCAGCCCCTTTGCAGAGCCCCTGCAATGGCGCCTCCAGGCTGTCCCGATTTCTCAAGCCTAACCCTAACCCTAACCCTAACCCTAACCCTAGAGGATTTTCCGGGGCCCGATGGTGGGAGTAAGTGCCCCCGGGTGGTCGAGATGAGAAAGTGGTGCGAGGGCAGGTGTGTTGGCAGGGCCGCCCTTGCCTTGGCAGCCCCTTTGCAGAGCCCCTGCAATGGCGCCTCCAGGCTGTCCCGATTTCTCAAGCCTAACCCTAACCCTAACCCTAGAGGTTTTCCGGGGCCCGATGGTGGGAGTAAGCGCCCCCGGGTGGTCGAGACGAGAAAGTGGTGCGAGGGCAGGTGTGTTGGCAGGGCCGCCCTTGCCTTGGCAGCCCCTTTGCAGAGCCCCTGCAATGGCGCCTCCAGGCTGTCCCGATTTCTCCAGCCTAACCCTAAGCCTAACCCTAACCCTAGAGGTTTTCCGGGGCCCGATGGTGGGAGTAAGCGCCCCCGGGTGG
This sequence comes from Struthio camelus, assembly GCF_040807025.1. Classification (NCBI taxonomy): domain Eukaryota; kingdom Metazoa; phylum Chordata; class Aves; order Struthioniformes; family Struthionidae; genus Struthio; species Struthio camelus. Next base: position 47,216,929 of record NC_090982.1, read on the forward strand.
TCGAGACGAGAAAGTGGTGCGAGGGCAGGTGTGTTGGCAGGGCCGCCCTTGCCTTGGCAGCCCCTTTGCAGAGCCCCTGCAATGGCGCCTCCAGGCTGTCCCGATTTCTCCAGCCTAACCCTAACCCTAACCCTAACCCTAGAGGATTTTCCGGGACCCGATGGTGGGAGTAAGCGCCCCCGGGTGGTCGAGACGAGAAAGTGGTGCGAGGGCAGGTGTGTTGGCAGGGCCGCCCTTGCCTTGGCAGCCCCTTTGCAGAGCCCCTGCAATGGCGCCTCCAGGCTGTCCCGATTTCTCCAGCCTAACCCTAACCCTAACCCTAACCCTAACTCTAGAGGATTTTCCGGGGCCCGATGGTGGGAGTAAGTGCCCCCGGGTGGTCGAGACGAGAAAGTGGTGCGAGGGCAGGTGTGTTGGCAGGGCCGCCCTTGCCTTGGCAGCCCCTTTGCAGAGCCCCTGCAATGGCGCCTCCAGGCTGTCCCGATTTCTCAAGCCTAACCCTAACCCTAACCCTAACCCTAGAGGATTTCCGGGGCCCAATGATGGGAGTAAGTGCCCCCAGGTGGTCGAGACGAGAAAGTGGTGCGAGGGCAGGTGTGTTGGCAGGGCCGCCCTTGCCTTGGCAGCCCCTTTGCAGAGCCCCTGCAATGGCGCCTCCAGGCTGTCCCGATTTCTCCAGCCTAACCCTAAGCCTAACCCTAACCCTAGAGGATTTTGCGGGGCCCGATGGTGGGAGTAAGTGCCCCCGGGTGGTCGAGACGAGAAAGTGGTGCGAGGGCAGGTGTGTTGGCAGGGCCGCCCTTGCCTTGGCAGCCCCTTTGCAGAGCCCCTGCAATGGCGCCTCCAGGCTGTCCCGATTTCTCCAGCCTAACCCTAACCCTAACCCTAACCCTAGAGGATTTTCCGGGGCCCGATGGTGGGAGTAAGCGCCCCTGGGTGGTCGAGACGAGAAAGTGGTGCGAGGGCAGGTGTGTTGGCAGGGCCGCCCTTGCCTTGGCAGCCCCTTTGCAGAGCCCCTGCAATGGCGCCTCCAGGCTGTCCCTATTTCTCCAGCCTAACCCTAACCCTAACCCTAACCCTAACCCTAGAGGATTTTCCGGGGCCTGATGGTGGGAGTAAGTGCCCCCGGGTGGTCGAGACGAGAAAGTGGTGCGAGGGCAGGTGTGTTGGCAGGGCCGCCCTTGCCTTGGCAGCCCCTTTGCAGAGCCCCTGCAATGGCGCCTCCAGGCTGTCCCTATTTCTCCAGCCTAACCCTAACCCTAACCCTAACCCTAGAGGATTTTCCGGGGCCCAATGGTGGGAGTAAGTGCCCCCGGGTGGTCGAGACGAGAAAGTGGTGCGAGGGCAGGTGTGTTGGCAGGGCCGCCCTTGCCTTGGCAGCCCCTTTGCAGAGCCCCTGCAATGGCGCCTCCAGGCTGTCCCGATTTCTCAAGCCTAACCCTAACCCTAACCCTAGAGGTTTTCCGGGGCCCGATGGTGGGAGTAAGCGCCCCCGGGTGGTCGAGACGAGAAAGTGGTGCGAGGGCAGGTGTGTTGGCAGGGCCGCCCTTGCCTTGGCAGCCCCTTTGCAGAGCCCCTGCAATGGCGCCTCCAGGCTGTCCCTATTTCTCCAGCCTAACCCTAACCCTAACCCTAACCCTAGAGGTTTTCCGGGGCCCGATGGTGGGAGTAAGCGCCCCCGGGTGGTCGAGACGAGAAAGTGGTGCGAGGGCAGGTGTGTTGGCAGGGCCGCCCTTGCCTTGGCAGCCCCTTTGCAGAGCCCCTGCAATGGCGCCTCCAGGCTGTCCCGATTTCTCCAGCCTAACCCTAAGCCTAACCCTAACCCTAGAGGATTTTCCGGGACCCGATGGTGGGAGTAAGCGCCCCCGGGTGGTCGAGACGAGAAAGTGGTGCGAGGGCAGGTGTGTTGGCAGGGCCGCCCTTGCCTTGGCAGCCCCTTTGCAGAGCCCCTGCAATGGCGCCTCCAGGCTGTCCCGATTTCTCAAGCCTAACCCTAACCCTAACCCTAACCCTAACCCTAGAGGATTTTCCGGGGCCCGATGGTGGGAGTAAGTGCCCCCGGGTGGTCGAGATGAGAAAGTGGTGCGAGGGCAGGTGTGTTGGCAGGGCCGCCCTTGCCTTGGCAGCCCCTTTGCAGAGCCCCTGCAATGGCGCCTCCAGGCTGTCCCTATTTCTCAAGCCTAACCCTAACCCTAACCCTAACCCTAGAGGATTTCCGGGGCCCAATGATGGGAGTAAGTGCCCCCAGGTGGTCGAGACGAGAAAGTGGTGCGAGGGCAGGTGTGTTGGCAGGGCCGCCCTTGCCTTGGCAGCCCCTTTGCAGAGCCCCTGCAATGGCGCCTCCAGGCTGTCCCTATTTCTCAAGCCTAACCCTAACCCTAACCCTAACCCTAGAGGATTTTGCGGGGCCCGATGGTGGGAGTAAGTGCCCCCGGGTGGTCGAGACGAGAAAGTGGTGCGAGGGCAGGTGTGTTGGCAGGGCCGCCCTTGCCTTGGCAGCCCCTTTGCAGAGCCCCTGCAATGGCGCCTCCAGGCTGTCCCTATTTCTCCAGCCTAACCCTAACCCTAACCCTAACCCTAGAGGATTTTCCGGGGCCCGATGGTGGGAGTAAGCGCCCCCGGGTGTTCGAGACGAGAAAGTGGTGAGAGGGCAGGTGTGTTGGCAGGGCCGCCCTTGCCTTGGCAGCCCCTTTGCAGAGCCCCTGCAATGGCGCCTCCAGGCTGTCCCTATTTCTCAAGCCTAACCCTAACCCTAACCCTAACCCTAGAGGATTTTCCGGGGCCCGATGGTGGGAGTAAGCGCCCCCAGGTGTTCGAGACGAGAAAGTGGTGCGAGGGCAGGTGTGTTGGCAGGGCCGCCCTTGCCTTGGCAGCCCCTTTGCAGAGCCCCTGCAATGGCGCCTCCAGGCTGTCCCTATTTCTCCAGCCTAACCCTAACCCTAACCCTAACCCTAGAGGATTTCCGGGGCCCAATGGTGGGAGTAAGTGCCCCCGGGTGGTCGAGACGAGAAAGTGGTGCAAGGGCAGGTGTGTTGGCAGGGCCGCCCTTGCCTTGGCAGCCCCTTTGCAGAGCCCCTGCAATGGCGCCTCCAGGCTGTCCCTATTTCTCCAGCCTAACCCTAACCCTAACCCTAACCCTAGAGGATTTCCGGGGCCCAATGGTGGGAGTAAGTGCCCCCGGGTGGTCGAGACGAGAAAGTGGTGCAAGGGCAGGTGTGTTGGCAGGGCCGCCCTTGCCTTGGCAGCCCCTTTGCAGAGCCCCTGCAATGGCGCCTCCAGGCTGTCCCGATTTCTCAAGCCTAACCCTAAGCCTAACCCTAACCCTTGAGGTTTTCCGGGGCCCGATGGTGGGAGTAAGCGCCCCCAGGTGGTCAAGACGAGAAAGTGGTGCGAGGGCAGGTGTGTTGGCAGGGCCGCCCTTGCCTTGGCAGCCCCTTTGCAGAGCCCCTGCAATGGCGCCTCCAGGCTGTCCCTATTTCTCCAGCCTAACCCTAACCCTAACCCTAACCCTAGAGGATTTTCCGGGGCCCAATGGTGGGAGTAAGTGCCCCCGGGTGGTCGAGACGAGAAAGTGGTGCAAGGGCAGGTGTGTTGGCAGGGCCGCCCTTGCCTTGGCAGCCCCTTTGCAGAGCCCCTGCAATGGCGCCTCCAGGCTGTCCCGATTTCTCAAGCCTAACCCTAACCCTAACCCTAGAGGTTTTCCGGGGCCCGATGGTGGGAGTAAGCGCCCCCGGGTGGTCGAGACGAGAAAGTGGTGCGAGGGCAGGTGTGTTGGCAGGGCCGCCCTTGCCTTGGCAGCCCCTTTGCAGAGCCCCTGCAATGGCGCCTCCAGGCTGTCCCTATTTCTCCAGCCTAACCCTAACCCTAACCCTAACCCTAGAGGATTTCCGGGGCCCAATGATGGGAGTAAGTGCCCCCAGGTGGTCGAGACGAGAAAGTGGTGCGAGGGCAGGTGTGTTGGCAGGGCCGCCCTTGCCTTGGCAGCCCCTTTGCAGAGCCCCTGCAATGGCGCCTCCAGGCTGTCCCTATTTCTCAAGCCTAACCCTAACCCTAACCCTAACCCTAGAGGATTTTGCGGGGCCCGATGGTGGGAGTAAGTGCCCCCGGGTGGTCGAGACGAGAAAGTGGTGCGAGGGCAGGTGTGTTGGCAGGGCCGCCCTTGCCTTGGCAGCCCCTTTGCAGAGCCCCTGCAATGGCGCCTCCAGGCTGTCCCTATTTCTCCAGCCTAACCCTAACCCTAACCCTAACCCTAGAGGATTTTCTGGGGCCCGATGGTGGGAGTAAGCGCCCCCGGGTGTTCGAGACGAGAAAGTGGTGAGAGGGCAGGTGTGTTGGCAGGGCCGCCCTTGCCTTGGCAGCCCCTTTGCAGAGCCCCTGCAATGGCGCCTCCAGGCTGTCCCTATTTCTCAAGCCTAACCCTAACCCTAACCCTAACCCTAGAGGATTTTCCGGGGCCCGATGGTGGGAGTAAGCGCCCCCAGGTGTTCGAGACGAGAAAGTGGTGCGAGGGCAGGTGTGTTGGCAGGGCCGCCCTTGCCTTGGCAGCCCCTTTGCAGAGCCCCTGCAATGGCGCCTCCAGGCTGTCCCTATTTCTCCAGCCTAACCCTAACCCTAACCCTAACCCTAGAGGATTTCCGGGGCCCAATGGTGGGAGTAAGTGCCCCCGGGTGGTCGAGACGAGAAAGTGGTGCAAGGGCAGGTGTGTTGGCAGGGCCGCCCTTGCCTTGGCAGCCCCTTTGCAGAGCCCCTGCAATGGCGCCTCCAGGCTGTCCCTATTTCTCCAGCCTAACCCTAACCCTAACCCTAACCCTAGAGGATTTCCGGGGCCCAATGGTGGGAGTAAGTGCCCCCGGGTGGTCGAGACGAGAAAGTGGTGCAAGGGCAGGTGTGTTGGCAGGGCCGCCCTTGCCTTGGCAGCCCCTTTGCAGAGCCCCTGCAATGGCGCCTCCAGGCTGTCCCGATTTCTCAAGCCTAACCCTAAGCCTAACCCTAACCCTTGAGGTTTTCCGGGGCCCGATGGTGGGAGTAAGCGCCCCCAGGTGGTCAAGACGAGAAAGTGGTGCGAGGGCAGGTGTGTTGGCAGGGCCGCCCTTGCCTTGGCAGCCCCTTTGCAGAGCCCCTGCAATGGCGCCTCCAGGCTGTCCCGATTTCTCCAGCCTAACCCTAACCCTAACCCTAACCCTAGAGGATTTTCCGGGGCCCAATGGTGGGAGTAAGTGCCCCCGGGTGGTCGAGACGAGAAAGTGGTGCAAGGGCAGGTGTGTTGGCAGGGCCGCCCTTGCCTTGGCAGCCCCTTTGCAGAGCCCCTGCAATGGCGCCTCCAGGCTGTCCCGATTTCTCAAGCCTAACCCTAACCCTAACCCTAGAGGTTTTCCGGGGCCCGATGGTGGGAGTAAGCGCCCCCGGGTGGTCGAGACGAGAAAGTGGTGCGAGGGCAGGTGTGTTGGCAGGGCCGCCCTTGCCTTGGCAGCCCCTTTGCAGAGCCCCTGCAATGGCGCCTCCAGGCTGTCCCTATTTCTCCAGCCTAACCCTAAGCCTAACCCTAACCCTAGAGGATTTTCCGGGGCCCAATGGTGGGAGTAAGTGCCCCCGGGTGGTCGAGACGAGAAAGTGGTGCGAGGGCAGGTGTGTTGGCAGGGCCGCCCTTGCCTTGGCAGCCCCTTTGCAGAGCCCCTGCAATGGCGCCTCCAGGCTGTCCCGATTTCTCAAGCCTAACCCTAACCCTAACCCTAGAGGTTTTCCGGGGCCCGATGGTGGGAGTAAGCGCCCCCGGGTGGTCGAGACGAGAAAGTGGTGCGAGGGCAGGTGTGTTGGCAGGGCCGCCCTTGCCTTGGCAGCCCCTTTGCAGAGCCCCTGCAATGGCACCTCCAGGCTGTCCCTATTTCTCCAGCCTAACCCTAACCCTAACCCTAACCCTAACCCTAGAGGATTTCCGGGGCCCGATGGTGGGAGTAAGCGCCCCCGGGTGTTCGAGACGAGAAAGTGGTGCGAGGGCAGGTGTGTTGGCAGGGCCGCCCTTGCCTTGGCAGCCCCTTTGCAGAGCCCCTGCAATGGTGCCTCCAGGCTGTCCCTATTTCTCCAGCCTAACCCTAACCCTAACCGTAACCCTAGAGGATTTTCCGGGGCGCGATGGTGGGAGTAAGCGCCCCCGGGTGGTCGAGACGAGAAAGTGGTGCGAGGGCAGGTGTGTTGGCAGGGCCGCCCTTGCCTTGGCAGCCCCTTTGCAGAGCCCCTGCAATGGCGCCTCCAGGCTGTCCCTATTTCTCAAGCCTAACCCTAACCCTAACCCTAACCCTAGAGGATTTCCGGGGCCCGATGGTGGGAGTAAGTGCCCCCGGGTGGTCGAGATGAGAAAGTGGTGCGAGGGCAGGTGTGTTGGCAGGGCCACCCTTGCCTTGGCAGCCCCTTTGCAGAGCCCCTGCAATGGCGCCTCCAGGCTGTCCCGATTTCTCAAGCCCAACCCTAACCCTAACCCTAACCCTAGAGGATTTCCGGGGCCCGATGGTGGGAGTAAGCGCCCCTGGGTGGTCGAGACGAGAAAGTGGTGCGAGGGCAGGTGTGTTGGCAGGGCCGCCCTTGCCTTGGCAGCCCCTTTGCAGAGCCCCTGCAATGGCGCCTCCAGGCTGTCCCGATTTCTCAAGCCTAACCCTAACCCTAACCCTAACCCTAACCCTAGAGGATTTTCCGGGGCCCGATGGTGGGAGTAAGCGCCCCCGGGTGGTGGAGACGAGAAAGTGGTGCGAGGGCAGGTGTGTTGGCAGGGCCGCCCTTGCCTTGGCAGCCCCTTTGCAGAGCCCCTGCAATGGCACCTCCAGGCTGTCCCGATTTCTCCAGCCTAACCCTAAGCCTAACCCTAACCCTAGAGGATTTCCGGGGCCCAATGGTGGGAGTAAGCACCCCCGGGTGGTCGAGACGAGAAAGTGGTGCGAGGGCAGGTGTGTTGGCAGGGCCGCCCTTGCCTTGGCAGCCCCTTTGCAGAGCCCCTGCAATGGCGCCTCCAGGCTGTCCCTATTTCTCCAGCCTAACCCTAAGCCTAACCCTAACCCTAGAGGATTTTCCGGGGCCCGATGGTGGGAGTAAGCGCCCCCGGGTGGTCGAGACGAGAAAGTGGTGCGAGGGCAGGTGTGTTGGCAGGGCCGCCCTTGCCTTGGCAGCCCCTTTGCAGAGCCCCTGCAATGGCGCCTCCAGGCTGTCCCTATTTCTCCAGCCTAACCCTAACCCTAACCCTAACCCTAGAGGATTTTCCGGGGCCCGATGGTGGGAGTAAGCGCCCCCGGGTGTTCGAGACGAGAAAGTGGTGCGAGGGCAGGTGTGTTGGCAGGGCCGCCCTTGCCTTGGCAGCCCCTTTGCAGAGCCCCTGCAATGGCGCCTCCAGGCTGTCCCGATTTCTCAAGCCTAACCCTAACCCTAACCCTAGAGGTTTTCCGGGGCCCGATGGTGGGAGTAAGCGCCCCCGGGTGGTCGAGACGAGAAAGTGGTGCGAGGGCAGGTGTGTTGGCAGGGCCGCCCTTGCCTTGGCAGCCCCTTTGCAGAGCCCCTGCAATGGCACCTCCAGGCTGTCCCTATTTCTCCAGCCTAACCCTAACCCTAACCCTAACCCTAACCCTAGAGGATTTCCGGGGCCCGATGGTGGGAGTAAGCGCCCCCGGGTGTTCGAGACGAGAAAGTGGTGCGAGGGCAGGTGTGTTGGCAGGGCCGCCCTTGCCTTGGCAGCCCCTTTGCAGAGCCCCTGCAATGGTGCCTCCAGGCTGTCCCTATTTCTCCAGCCTAACCCTAACCCTAACCGTAACCCTAGAGGATTTTCCGGGGCGCGATGGTGGGAGTAAGCGCCCCCGGGTGGTCGAGACGAGAAAGTGGTGCGAGGGCAGGTGTGTTGGCAGGGCCGCCCTTGCCTTGGCAGCCCCTTTGCAGAGCCCCTGCAATGGCGCCTCCAGGCTGTCCCGATTTCTCAAGCCTAACCCTAACCCTAACCCTAACCCTAGAGGATTTCCGGGGCCCGATGGTGGGAGTAAGTGCCCCCGGGTGGTCGAGATGAGAAAGTGGTGCGAGGGCAGGTGTGTTGGCAGGGCCACCCTTGCCTTGGCAGCCCCTTTGCAGAGCCCCTGCAATGGCGCCTCCAGGCTGTCCCGATTTCTCAAGCCCAACCCTAACCCTAACCCTAACCCTAGAGGATTTCCGGGGCCCGATGGTGGGAGTAAGCGCCCCTGGGTGGTCGAGACGAGAAAGTGGTGCGAGGGCAGGTGTGTTGGCAGGGCCGCCCTTGCCTTGGCAGCCCCTTTGCAGAGCCCCTGCAATGGCGCCTCCAGGCTGTCCCGATTTCTCCAGCCTAACCCTAACCCTAACCCTAACCCTAACCCTAGAGGATTTTCCAGGGCCCGATGGTGGGAGTAAGCGCCCCCGGGTGGTGGAGACGAGAAAGTGGTGCGAGGGCAGGTGTGTTGGCAGGGCCGCCCTTGCCTTGGCAGCCCCTTTGCAGAGCCCCTGCAATGGCACCTCCAGGCTGTCCCGATTTCTCCAGCCTAACCCTAAGCCTAACCCTAACCCTAGAGGATTTCCGGGGCCCAATGGTGGGAGTAAGCACCCCCGGGTGGTCGAGACGAGAAAGTGGTGCGAGGGCAGGTGTGTTGGCAGGGCCGCCCTTGCCTTGGCAGCCCCTTTGCAGAGCCCCTGCAATGGCGCCTCCAGGCTGTCCCGATTTCTCCAGCCTAACCCTAACCCTAACCCTAACCCTAGAGGATTTTCCGGGGCCCGATGGTGGGAGTAAGCGCCCCCGGGTGGTCGAGACGAGAAAGTGGTGCGAGGGCAGGTGTGTTGGCAGGGCCGCCCTTGCCTTGGCAGCCCCTTTGCAGAGCCCCTGCAATGGCGCCTCCAGGCTGTCCCTATTTCTCCAGCCTAACCCTAACCCTAACCCTAACCCTAGAGGATTTTCCGGGGCCCGATGGTGGGAGTAAGCGCCCCCGGGTGTTCGAGACGAGAAAGTGGTGCGAGGGCAGGTGTGTTGGCAGGGCCGCCCTTGCCTTGGCAGCCCCTTTACAGAGCCCCTGCAATGGCGCCTCCAGGCTGTCCCTATTTCTCCAGCCTAACCCTAAGCCTAACCCTAACCCTAGAGGATTTCCGGGGCCCGATGGTGGGAGTAAGTGCCCCCAGGTGGTCGAGACGAGAAAGTGGTGCGAGGGCAGGTGTGTTGGCAGGGCCGCCCTTGCCTTGGCAGCCCCTTTGCAGAGCCCCTGCAATGGCGCCTCCAGGCTGTCCCAATTTCTCCAGCCTAACCCTAACCCTAACCCTAACCCTAGAGGATTTTCCGGGGCCCGATGGTGGGAGTAAGCGCCCCCGGGTGGTCGAGACGAGAAAGTGGTGCGAGGGCAGGTGTGTTGGCAGGGCCGCCCTTGCCTTGGCAGCCCCTTTGCAGAGCCCCTGCAATGGCGCCTCCAGGCTGTCCCTATTTCTCCAGCCTAACCCTAACCCTAAGCCTAACCCTAACCCTAGAGGATTTCCGGGGCCCGATGGTGGGAGTAAGCGCCCCCGGGTGGTCGAGACGAGAAAGTGGTGCGAGGGCAGGTGTGTTGGCAGGGCCGCCCTTGCCTTGGCAGCCCCTTTGCAGAGCCCCTGCAATGGCGCCTCCAGGCTGTCCCAATTTCTCCAGCCTAACCCTAACCCTAACCCTAACCCTAGAGGATTTTCCGGGGCCCAATGGTGGGAGTAAGTGCCCCCGGGTGGTCGAGACGAGAAAGTGGTGCGAGGGCAGGTGTGTTGGCAGGGCCGCCCTTGCCTTGGCAGCCCCTTTGCAGAGCCCCTGCAATGGCGCCTCCAGGCTGTCCCGATTTCTCAAGCCTAACCCTAACCCTAACCCTAGAGGTTTTCCGGGGCCCGATGGTGGGAGTAAGCGCCCCCGGGTGGTCGAGACGAGAAAGTGGTGCGAGGGCAGGTGTGTTGGCAGGGCCGCCCTTGCCTTGGCAGCCCCTTTGCAGAGCCCCTGCAATGGCGCCTCCAGGCTGTCCCTATTTCTCCAGCCTAACCCTAAGCCTAACCCTAACCCTAGAGGATTTCCGGGGCCCGATGGTGGGAGTAAGCGCCCCCGGGTGTTCGAGACGAGAAAGTGGTGCGAGGGCAGGTGTGTTGGCAGGGCCGCCCTTGCCTTGGCAGCCCCTTTGCAGAGCCCCTGCAATGGCGCCTCCAGGCTGTCCCTATTTCTCCAGCCTAACCCTAACCCTAACCCTAACCCTAGAGGATTTTCCGGGGCCCGATGGTGGGAGTAAGTGCCCCCGGGTGGTCGAGATGAGAAAGTGGTGCGAGGGCAGGTGTGTTGGCAGGGCCACCCTTGCCTTGGCAGCCCCTTTGCAGAGCCCCTGCAATGGCGCCTCCAGGCTGTCCCGATTTCTCCAGCCTAACCCTAACCCTAACCCTAACCCTAGAGGATTTCCGGGACCCGATGGTGGGAGTAAGTGCCCCCGGGTGGTCGAGACGAGAAAGTGGTGCGAGGGCAGGTGTGTTGGCAGGGCCGCCCTTGCCTTGGCAGCCCCTTTGCAGAGCCCCTGCAATGGCGCCTCCAGGCTGTCCCGATTTCTCAAGCCTAACCCTAACCCTAACCCTAACCCTAGAGGATTTCCGGGGCCCAATGATGGGAGTAAGTGCCCCCAGGTGGTCGAGACGAGAAAGTGGTGCGAGGGCAGGTGTGTTGGCAGGGCCGCCCTTGCCTTGGCAGCCCCTTTGCAGAGCCCCTGCAATGGCGCCTCCAGGCTGTCCCGATTTCTCAAGCCAAACCCTAAGCCTAACCCTAACCCTAGAGGATTTTGCGGGGCCCGATGGTGGGAGTAAGTGCCCCCGGGTGGTCGAGACGAGAAAGTGGTGCGAGGGCAGGTGTGTTGGCAGGGCCGCCCTTGCCTTGGCAGCCCCTTTGCAGAGCCCCTGCAATGGCGCCTCCAGGCTGTCCCAATTTCTCCAGCCTAACCCTAACCCTAACCCTAACCCTAGAGGATTTTCCGGGGCCCGATGGTGGGAGTAAGCGCCCCTGGGTGGTCGAGACGAGAAAGTGGTGAGAGGGCAGGTGTGTTGGCAGGGCCGCCCTTGCCTTGGCAGCCCCTTTGCAGAGCCCCTGCAATGGCGCCTCCAGGCTGTCCCTATTTCTCAAGCCTAACCCTAACCCTAACCCTAACCCTAGAGGATTTTCCGGGGCCCGATGGTGGGAGTAAGTGCCCCCGGGTGTTCGAGACGAGAAAGTGGTGCGAGGGCAGGTGTGTTGGCAGGGCCGCCCTTGCCTTGGCAGCCCCTTTGCAGAGCCCCTGCAATGGCGCCTCCAGGCTGTCCCTATTTCTCCAGCCTAACCCTAACCCTAACCCTAACCCTAGAGGATTTCCGGGGCCCAATGGTGGGAGTAAGTGCCCCCGGGTGGTCGAGACGAGAAAGTGGTGCAAGGGCAGGTGTGTTGGCAGGGCCGCCCTTGCCTTGGCAGCCCCTTTGCAGAGCCCCTGCAATGGCGCCTCCAGGCTGTCCCTATTTCTCCAGCCTAACCCTAACCCTAACCCTAACCCTAGAGGATTTCCGGGGCCCAATGGTGGGAGTAAGTGCCCCCGGGTGGTCGAGACGAGAAAGTGGTGCAAGGGCAGGTGTGTTGGTAGGGCCGCCCTTGCCTTGGCAGCCCCTTTGCAGAGCCCCTGCAATGGCGCCTCCAGGCTGTCCCTATTTCTCCAGCCTAACCCTAACCCTAACCCTAACCCTTGAGGTTTTCCGGGGCCCGATGGTGGGAGTAAGCGCCCCCAGGTGGTCAAGACGAGAAAGTGGTGCGAGGGCAGGTGTGTTGGCAGGGCCGCCCTTGCCTTGGCAGCCCCTTTGCAGAGCCCCTGCAATGGCGCCTCCAGGCTGTCCCTATTTCTCCAGCCTAACCCTAACCCTAACCCTAACCCTAGAGGATTTTCCGGGGCCCGATGGTGGGAGTAAGTGCCCCCGGGTGGTCGAGACGAGAAAGTGGTGCAAGGGCAGGTGTGTTGGCAGGGCCGCCCTTGCCTTGGCAGCCCCTTTGCAGAGCCCCTGCAATGGCGCCTCCAGGCTGTCCCTATTTCTCCAGCCTAACCCTAACCCTAACCCTAACCCTAGAGGATTTTCCGGGGCCCGATGGTGGGAGTAAGCGCCCCCGGGTGGTCGAGACGAGAAAGTGGTGCGAGGGCAGGTGTGTTGGCAGGGCCGCCCTTGCCTTGGCAGCCCCTTTGCAGAGCCCCTGCAATGGCGCCTCCAGGCTGTCCCTATTTCTCCAGCCTAACCCTAACCCTAACCCTAACCCTAGAGGATTTTCCGGGGCCCAATGGTGGGAGTAAGTGCCCCCGGGTGGTCGAGACGAGAAAGTGGTGCGAGGGCAGGTGTGTTGGCAGGGCCGCCCTTGCCTTGGCAGCCCCTTTGCAGAGCCCCTGCAATGGCGCCTCCAGGCTGTCCCGATTTCTCAAGCCTAAGCCTAACCCAAACCCTAGAGGATTTCCGGGGCCCGATGGTGGGAGTAAGCGCCCCCGGGTGGTCGAGACGAGAAAGTGGTGCGAGGGCAGGTGTGTTGGCAGGGCCGCCCTTGCCTTGGCAGCCCCTTTGCAGAGCCCCTGCAATGGCGCCTCCAGGCTGTCCCTATTTCTCCAGCCTAACCCTAAGCCTAACCCTAACCCTAGAGGATTTCCGGGGCCCGATGGTGGGAGTAAGCGCCCCCGGGTGGTCGAGACGAGAAAGTGGTGCGAGGGCAGGTGTGTTGGCAGGGCCGCCCTTGCCTTGGCAGCCCCTTTGCAGAGCCCCTGCAATGGCGCCTCCAGGCTGTCCCTATTTCTCCAGCCTAACCCTAACCCTAACCCTAACCCTAGAGGATTTTCCGGGGCGCGATGGTGGGAGTAAGCGCCCCCGGGTGGTCGAGACGAGAAAGTGGTGCGAGGGCAGGTGTGTTGGCAGGGCCGCCCTTGCCTTGGCAGCCCCTTTGCAGAGCCCCTGCAATGGCGCCTCCAGGCTGTCCCTATTTCTCAAGCCTAACCCTAACCCTAACCCTAACCCTAGAGGATTTTCCGGGGCCCGATGGTGGGAGTAAGTGCCCCCGGGTGGTCGAGATGAGAAAGTGGTGCGAGGGCAGGTGTGTTGGCAGGGCCACCCTTGCCTTGGCAGCCCCTTTGCAGAGCCCCTGCAATGGCGCCTCCAGGCTGTCCCGATTTCTCAAGCCTAACCCTAACCCTAACCCTAACCCTAGAGGATTTCCGGGACCCGATGGTGGGAGTAAGCGCCCCTGGGTGGTCGAGACGAGAAAGTGGTGCGAGGGCAGGTGTGTTGGCAGGGCCGCCCTTGCCTTGGCAGCCCCTTTGCAGAGCCCCTGCAATGGCGCCTCCAGGCTGTCCCTATTTCTCCAGCCTAACCCTAACCCTAACCCTAACCCTAACCCTAGAGGATTTTCCGGGGCCCGATGGTGGGAGTAAGCGCCCCCGGGTGGTCGAGACGAGAAAGTGGTGCGAGGGCAGGTGTGTTGGCAGGGCCGCCCTTGCCTTGGCAGCCCCTTTGCAGAGCCCCTGCAATGGCACCTCCAGGCTGTCCCGATTTCTCAAGCCTAACCCTAACCCTAACCCTAACCCTAGAGGATTTCCGGGGCGCGATGGTGGGAGTAAGTGCCTCCGGGTGGTCGAGACGAGAAAGTGGTGCGAGGGCAGGTGTGTTGGCAGGGCCGCCCTTGCCTTGGCAGCCCCTTTGCAGAGCCCCTGCAATGGCGCCTCCAGGCTGTCCCGATTTCTCCAACCTAACCCTAACCCTAACCCTAGAGGATTTTCCGGGGCCCGATGGTGGGAGTAAGCGCCCCCGGGTGTTCGAGACGAGAAAGTGGTGCGAGGGCAGGTGTGTTGGCAGGGCCGCCCTTGCCTTGGCAGCCCCTTTGCAGAGCCCCTGCAATGGCGCCTCCAGGCTGTCCCTATTTCTCCAGCCTAACCCTAACCCTAACCCTAACCCTAGAGGATTTTCCGGGGCCCGATGGTGGGAGTAAGTGCCCCCGGGTGGTCGAGACGAGAAAGTGGTGCGAGGGCAGGTGTGTTGGCAGGGCCGCCCTTGCCTTGGCAGCCCCTTTGCAGAGCCCCTGCAATGGCGCCTCCAGGCTGTCCCAATTTCTCCAGCCTAACCCTAACCCTAACCCTAACCCTAGAGGATTTTCCGGGGCCCGATGGTGGGAGTAAGTGCCCCCGGGTGGTCGAGACGAGAAAGTGGTGCGAGGGCAGGTGTGTTGGCAGGGCCGCCCTTGCCTTGGCAGCCCCTTTGCAGAGCCCCTGCAATGGCGCCTCCAGGCTGTCCCTATTTCTCCAGCCTAACCCTAACCCTAAGCCTAACCCTAACCCTAGAGGATTTTCCGGGGCCCGATGGTGGGAGTAAGCGCCCCCGGGTGTTCGAGACGAGAAAGTGGTGCGAGGGCAGGTGTGTTGGCAGGGCCGCCCTTGCCTTGGCAGCCCCTTTGCAGAGCCCCTGCAATGGCGCCTCCAGGCTGTCCCTATTTCTCCAGCCTAACCCTAACCCTAACCCTAACCCTAGAGGATTTTCCGGGGCCCAATGGTGGGAGTAAGCGCCCCCGGGTGGTCGAGACGAGAAAGTGGTGCGAGGGCAGGTGTGTTGGCAGGGCCGCCCTTGCCTTGGCAGCCCCTTTGCAGAGCCCCTGCAATGGCGCCTCCAGGCTGTCCCTATTTCTCCAGCCTAACCCTAAGCCTAACCCTAACCCTAGAGGATTTCCGGGGCCCGATGGTGGGAGTAAGCGCCCCCGGGTGTTCGAGACGAGAAAGTGGTGCGAGGGCAGGTGTGTTGGCAGGGCCGCCCTTGCCTTGGCAGCCCCTTTGCAGAGCCCCTGCAATGGCGCCTCCAGGCTGTCCCTATTTCTCCAGCCTAACCCTAACCCTAACCCTAACCCTAGAGGATTTTCCGGGGCCCGATGGTGGGAGTAAGCGCCCCTGGGTGGTCGAGACGAGAAAGTGGTGCGAGGGCAGGTGTGTTGGCAGGGCCGCCCTTGCCTTGGCAGCCCCTTTGCAGAGCCCCTGCAATGGCGCCTCCAGGCTGTCCCTATTTCTCCAGCCTAACCCTAACCCTAACCCTAACCCTAACCCTAGAGGATTTTCCGGGGCCCGATGGTGGGAGTAAGCGCCCCCGGGTGGTCGAGACGAGAAAGTGGTGCGAGGGCAGGTGTGTTGGCAGGGCCGCCCTTGCCTTGGCAGCCCCTTTGCAGAGCCCCTGCAATGGCGCCTCCAGGCTGTCCCGATTTCTCAAGCCTAACCCTAACCCTAACCCTAACCCTAGAGGATTTTCCGGGGCCCGATGGTGGGAGTAAGCGCCCCTGGGTGGTCGAGACGAGAAAGTGGTGCGAGGGCAGGTGTGTTGGCAGGGCCGCCCTTGCCTTGGCAGCCCCTTTGCAGAGCCCCTGCAATGGCGCCTCTAGGCTGTCCCTATTTCTCCAGCCTAACCCTAACCCTAACCCTAACCCTAACCCTAGAGGATTTCCGGGACCCGATGGTGGGAGTAAGTGCCCCCGGGTGGTCGAGACGAGAAAGTGGTGCGAGGGCAGGTGTGTTGGCAGGGCCGCCCTTGCCTTGGCAGCCCCTTTGCAGAGCCCCTGCAATGGCGCCTCCAGGCTGTCCCTATTTCTCCAGCCTAACCCTAACCCTAACCCTAACCCTAGAGGATTTTCCGGGGCCCAATGGTGGGAGTAAGTGCCCCCGGGTGGTCGAGACGAGAAAGTGGTGCGAGGGCAGGTGTGTTGGCAGGGCCGCCCTTGCCTTGGCAGCCCCTTTGCAGAGCCCCTGCAATGGCGCCTCCAGGCTGTCCCTATTTCTCAAGCCTAACCCTAAGCCTAACCCTAACCCTAGAGGATTTTCCGGGGCCCGATGGTGGGAGTAAGCGCCCCCGGGTGGTCGAGACGAGAAAGTGGTGCGAGGGCAGGTGTGTTGGCAGGGCCGCCCTTGCCTTGGCAGCCCCTTTACAGAGCCCCTGCAATGGCGCCTCCAGGCTGTCCCGATTTCTCAAGCCTAACCCTAACCCTAACCCTAACCCTAGAGGATTTTCTGGGGCCCGATGGTGGGAGTAAGTGCCCCCAGGTGGTCGAGACGAGAAAGTGGTGCGAGGGCAGGTGTGTTGGCAGGGCCGCCCTTGCCTTGGCAGCCCCTTTGCAGAGCCCCTGCAATGGCGCCTCCAGGCTGTCCCGATTTCTCAAGCCTAACCCTAACCCTAACCCTAACGCTAGAGGATTTTCCGGGGCCCAATGGTGGGAGTAAGTGCCCCCGGGTGTTTGAGACGAGAAAGTGGTGCGAGGGCAGGTGTGTTGGCAGGGCCGCCCTTGCCTTGGCAGCCCCTTTGCAGAGCCCCTGCAATGGCGCCTCCAGGCTGTCCCGATTTCTCAAGCCTAACCCTAACCCTAACCCTAACCCTAGAGGATTTTCCGGGGCCCAATGGTGGGAGTAAGCGCCCCCGGGTGGTCGAGACGAGAAAGTGGTGCGAGGGCAGGTGTGTTGGCAGGGCCGCCCTTGCCTTGGCAGCCCCTTTGCAGAGCCCCTGCAATGGCGCCTCCAGGCTGTCCCGATTTCTCCAGCCTAACCCTAACCCTAACCCTAACCCTAGAGGATTTCCGGGGCCCGATGGTGGGAGTAAGTGCCCCCGGGTGGTCGAGACGAGAAAGTGGTGCGAGGGCAGGTGTGTTGGCAGGGCCGCCCTTGCCTTGGCAGCCCCTTTGCAGAGCCCCTGCAATGGCGCCTCCAGGCTGTCCCGATTTCTCAAGCCTAACCCTAACCCTAACCCTAACCCTAGAGGATTTTCTGGGGCCCGATGGTGGGAGTAAGCGCCCCCGGGTAGTCGAGACGAGAAAGTGGTGCGAGGGCAGGTGTGTTGGCAGGGCCGCCCTTGCCTTGGCAGCCCCTTTGCAGAGCCCCTGCAATGGCGCCTCCAGGCTGTCCCTATTTCTCCAGCCTAACCCTAACACTAAGCCTAACCCTAACCCTAGAGGTTTTCCGGGACCCAATGGTGGGAGTAAGCGCCCCCGGGTGGTCGAGACGAGAAAGTGGTGCGAGGGCAGGTGTGTTGGCAGGGCCACCCTTGCCTTGGCAGCCCCTTTGCAGAGCCCCTGCAATGGCGCCTCCAGGCTGTCCCTATTTCTCAAGCCTAACCCTAACCCTAACCCTAACCCTAACCCTAGAGGTTTTCCGGGACCCAATGGTGGGAGTAAGTGTCCCCGGGTGGTCGAGATGAGAAAGTGGTGCGAGGGCAGGTGTGTTGGCAGGGCCGCCCTTGCCTTGGCAGCCCCTTTGCAGAGCCCCTGCAATGGCGCCTCCAGGCTGTCCCGATTTCTCAAGCCTAACCCTAACCCTAACCCTAACCCTAGAGGATTTCCGGGACCCGATGGTGGGAGTAAGTGCCCCCGGGTGGTCGAGACGAGAAAGTGGTGCGAGGGCAGGTGTGTTGGCAGGGCTGCCCTTGCCTTGGCAGCCCCTTTGCAGAGCCCCTGCAATGGCGCCTCCAGGCTGTCCCTATTTCTCAAGCCTAACCCTAACCCTAACCCTAACCCTAACCCTAGAGGTTTTCCGGGACCCGATGGTGGGAGTAAGCGCCCCCGGGTGGTCGAGACGAGAAAGTGGTGCGAGGGCAGGTGTGTTGGCAGGGCCGCCCTTGCCTTGGCAGCCCCTTTGCAGAGCCCCTGCAATGGCGCCTCCAGGCTGTCCCGATTTCTCCAGCCTAACCCTAACCCTAACCCTAACCCTAGAGGATTTTCCGGGGCCCGATGGTGGGAGTAAGCGCCCCCGGGTGGTCGAGACGAGAAAGTGGTGCGAGGGCAGGTGTGTTGGCAGGGCCGCCCTTGCCTTGGCAGCCCCTTTGCAGAGCCCCTGCAATGGCGCCTCCAGGCTGTCCCGATTTCTCCAGCCTAACCCTAACCCTAACCCTAACCCTAGAGGATTTCCGGGGCCCGATGGTGGGAGTAAGCACCCCCGGGTGGTCGAGACGAGAAAGTGGTGCGAGGGCAGGTGTGTTGGCAGGGCCGCCCTTGCCTTGGCAGCCCCTTTGCAGAGCCCCTGCAATGGCGCCTCCAGGCTGTCCCTATTTCTCCAGCCTAACCCTAACCCTAACCCTAACCCTAGAGGATTTTCCGGGGCCCGATGGTGGGAGTAAGCGCCCCCGGGTGGTCGAGACGAGAAAGTGGTGCGAGGGCAGGTGTGTTGGCAGGGCCGCCCTTGCCTTGGCAGCCCCTTTGCAGAGCCCCTGCAATGGCGCCTCCAGGCTGTCCCGATTTCTCCAGCCTAACCCTAACCCTAAGCCTAACCCTAACCCTAGAGGATTTTCCGGGACCCGATGGTGGGAGTAAGTGCCCCCGGGTGGTCGAGACGAGAAAGTGGTGCGAGGGCAGGTGTGTTGGCAGGGCCGCCCTTGCCTTGGCAGCCCCTTTGCAGAGCCCCTGCAATGGCGCCTCCAGGCTGTCCCTATTTCTCAAGCCTAACCCTAACCCTAAGCCTAACCCTAACCCTAGAGGATTTTCCGGGACCCGTTGGTGGGAGTAAGTGCCCCCGGGTGGTCGAGACGAGAAAGTGGTGCGAGGGCAGGTGTGTTGGCAGGGCCGCCCTTGCCTTGGCAGCCCCTTTGCAGAGCCCCTGCAATGGCGCCTCCAGGCTGTCCCGATTTCTCCAGCCTAACCCTAACCCTAACCCTAACCCTAGAGGATTTTCTGGGGCCCGATGGTGGGAGTAAGCGCCCCCGGGTGGTCGAGACGAGAAAGTGGTGCGAGGGCAGGTGTGTTGGCAGGGCCGCCCTTGCCTTGGCAGCCCCTTTGCAGAGCCCCTGCAATGGCGCCTCCAGGCTGTCCCGATTTCTCCAGCCTAACCCTAACCCTAACCCTAACCCTAGAGGATTTTCCGGGGCCCGATGGTGGGAGTAAGCGCCCCCGGGTGGTCGAGACGAGAAAGTGGTGCGAGGGCAGGTGTGTTGGCAGGGCCGCCCTTGCCTTGGCAGCCCCTTTGCAGAGCCCCTGCAATGGCGCCTCCAGGCTGTCCCGATTTCTCAAGCCTAACCCTAACCCTAACCCTAACCCTAGAGGATTTTCCGGGGCCCGATGGTGGGAGTAAGCGCCCCCGGGTGGTCGAGACGAGAAAGTGGTGCGAGGGCAGGTGTGTTGGCAGGGCCGCCCTTGCCTTGGCAGCCCCTTTGCAGAGCCCCTGCAATGGCGCCTCCAGGCTGTCCCGATTTCTCCAGCCTAACCCTAACCCTAAGCCTAACCCTAACCCTAGAGGATTTTCCGGGACCCGATGGTGGGAGTAAGTGCCCCCGGGTGGTCGAGACGAGAAAGTGGTGCGAGGGCAGGTGTGTTGGCAGGGCCGCCCTTGCCTTGGCAGCCCCTTTGCAGAGCCCCTGCAATGGCGCCTCCAGGCTGTCCCTATTTCTCAAGCCTAACCCTAACCCTAAGCCTAACCCTAACCCTAGAGGATTTTCCGGGACCCGTTGGTGGGAGTAAGTGCCCCCGGGTGGTCGAGACGAGAAAGTGGTGCGAGGGCAGGTGTGTTGGCAGGGCCGCCCTTGCCTTGGCAGCCCCTTTGCAGAGCCCCTGCAATGGCGCCTCCAGGCTGTCCCGATTTCTCCAGCCTAACCCTAACCCTAACCCTAACCCTAGAGGATTTTCCGGGGCCCGATGGTGGGAGTAAGCGCCCCCGGGTGGTCGAGACGAGAAAGTGGTGCGAGGGCAGGTGTGTTGGCAGGGCCGCCCTTGCCTTGGCAGCCCCTTTGCAGAGCCCCTGCAATGGCGCCTCCAGGCTGTCCCTATTTCTCCAGCCTAACCCTAACCCTAACCCTAACCCTAGAGGATTTCCGGGGCCCGATGGTGGGAGTAAGTGCCCCCGGGTGGTCGAGACGAGAAAGTGGTGCGAGGGCAGGTGTGTTGGCAGGGCCGCCCTTGCCTTGGCAGCCCCTTTGCAGAGCCCCTGCAATGGCGCCTCCAGGCTGTCCCGATTTCTCAAGCCTAACCCTAACCCTAACCCTAACCCTAGAGGATTTTCTGGGGCCCGATGGTGGGAGTAAGCGCCCCCGGGTAGTCGAGACGAGAAAGTGGTGCGAGGGCAGGTGTGTTGGCAGGGCCGCCCTTGCCTTGGCAGCCCCTTTGCAGAGCCCCTGCAATGGCGCCTCCAGGCTGTCCCTATTTCTCCAGCCTAACCCTAACCCTAAGCCTAACCCTAACCCTAGAGGTTTTCCGGGACCCAATGGTGGGAGTAAGCGCCCCCGGGTGGTCGAGACGAGAAAGTGGTGCGAGGGCAGGTGTGTTGGCAGGGCCACCCTTGCCTTGGCAGCCCCTTTGCAGAGCCCCTGCAATGGCGCCTCCAGGCTGTCCCTATTTCTCAAGCCTAACCCTAACCCTAACCCTAACCCTAACCCTAGAGGTTTTCCGGGACCCAATGGTGGGAGTAAGTGTCCCCGGGTGGTCGAGATGAGAAAGTGGTGCGAGGGCAGGTGTGTTGGCAGGGCCGCCCTTGCCTTGGCAGCCCCTTTGCAGAGCCCCTGCAATGGCGCCTCCAGGCTGTCCCGATTTCTCAAGCCTAACCCTAACCCTAACCCTAACCCTAGAGGATTTCCGGGACCCGATGGTGGGAGTAAGTGCCCCCGGGTGGTCGAGACGAGAAAGTGGTGCGAGGGCAGGTGTGTTGGCAGGGCTGCCCTTGCCTTGGCAGCCCCTTTGCAGAGCCCCTGCAATGGCGCCTCCAGGCTGTCCCTATTTCTCAAGCCTAACCCTAACCCTAACCCTAACCCTAACCCTAGAGGTTTTCCGGGACCCGATGGTGGGAGTAAGCGCCCCCGGGTGGTCGAGACGAGAAAGTGGTGCGAGGGCAGGTGTGTTGGCAGGGCCGCCCTTGCCTTGGCAGCCCCTTTGCAGAGCCCCTGCAATGGCGCCTCCAGGCTGTCCCGATTTCTCCAGCCTAACCCTAACCCTAACCCTAACCCTAGAGGATTTTCCGGGGCCCGATGGTGGGAGTAAGCGCCCCCGGGTGGTCGAGACGAGAAAGTGGTGCGAGGGCAGGTGTGTTGGCAGGGCCGCCCTTGCCTTGGCAGCCCCTTTGCAGAGCCCCTGCAATGGCGCCTCCAGGCTGTCCCGATTTCTCCAGCCTAACCCTAACCCTAACCCTAACCCTAGAGGATTTCCGGGGCCCGATGGTGGGAGTAAGCACCCCCGGGTGGTCGAGACGAGAAAGTGGTGCGAGGGCAGGTGTGTTGGCAGGGCCGCCCTTGCCTTGGCAGCCCCTTTGCAGAGCCCCTGCAATGGCGCCTCCAGGCTGTCCCGATTTCTCAAGCCTAACCCTAACCCTAACCCTAACCCTAGAGGATTTTCCGGGGCCCGATGGTGGGAGTAAGCGCCCCCGGGTGGTCGAGACGAGAAAGTGGTGCGAGGGCAGGTGTGTTGGCAGGGCCGCCCTTGCCTTGGCAGCCCCTTTGCAGAGCCCCTGCAATGGCGCCTCCAGGCTGTCCCGATTTCTCCAGCCTAACCCTAACCCTAAGCCTAACCCTAACCCTAGAGGATTTTCCGGGACCCGATGGTGGGAGTAAGTGCCCCCGGGTGGTCGAGACGAGAAAGTGGTGCGAGGGCAGGTGTGTTGGCAGGGCCGCCCTTGCCTTGGCAGCCCCTTTGCAGAGCCCCTGCAATGGCGCCTCCAGGCTGTCCCTATTTCTCAAGCCTAACCCTAACCCTAAGCCTAACCCTAACCCTAGAGGATTTTCCGGGACCCGTTGGTGGGAGTAAGTGCCCCCGGGTGGTCGAGACGAGAAAGTGGTGCGAGGGCAGGTGTGTTGGCAGGGCCGCCCTTGCCTTGGCAGCCCCTTTGCAGAGCCCCTGCAATGGCGCCTCCAGGCTGTCCCGATTTCTCCAGCCTAACCCTAAGCCTAACCCTAACCCTAGAGGATTTTCTGGGGCCCGATGGTGGGAGTAAGCGCCCCCGGGTGGTCGAGACGAGAAAGTGGTGCGAGGGCAGGTGTGTTGGCAGGGCCGCCCTTGCCTTGGCAGCCCCTTTGCAGAGCCCCTGCAATGGCGCCTCCAGGCTGTCCCGATTTCTCCAGCCTAACCCTAACCCTAACCCTAACCCTAGAGGATTTTCCGGGGCCCGATGGTGGGAGTAAGCGCCCCCGGGTGGTCGAGACGAGAAAGTGGTGCGAGGGCAGGTGTGTTGGCAGGGCCGCCCTTGCCTTGGCAGCCCCTTTGCAGAGCCCCTGCAATGGCGCCTCCAGGCTGTCCCGATTTCTCAAGCCTAACCCTAACCCTAACCCTAACCCTAGAGGATTTTCCGGGGCCCGATGGTGGGAGTAAGCGCCCCCGGGTGGTCGAGACGAGAAAGTGGTGCGAGGGCAGGTGTGTTGGCAGGGCCGCCCTTGCCTTGGCAGCCCCTTTGCAGAGCCCCTGCAATGGCGCCTCCAGGCTGTCCCGATTTCTCCAGCCTAACCCTAACCCTAAGCCTAACCCTAACCCTAGAGGATTTTCCGGGACCCGATGGTGGGAGTAAGTGCCCCCGGGTGGTCGAGACGAGAAAGTGGTGCGAGGGCAGGTGTGTTGGCAGGGCCGCCCTTGCCTTGGCAGCCCCTTTGCAGAGCCCCTGCAATGGCGCCTCCAGGCTGTCCCTATTTCTCCAGCCTAACCCTAACCCTAAGCCTAACCCTAACCCTAGAGGATTTTCCGGGACCCGTTGGTGGGAGTAAGTGCCCCCGGGTGGTCGAGACGAGAAAGTGGTGCGAGGGCAGGTGTGTTGGCAGGGCCGCCCTTGCCTTGGCAGCCCCTTTGCAGAGCCCCTGCAATGGCGCCTCCAGGCTGTCCCGATTTCTCCAGCCTAACCCTAAGCCTAACCCTAACCCTAGAGGATTTTCTGGGGCCCGATGGTGGGAGTAAGCGCCCCCGGGTGGTCGAGACGAGAAAGTGGTGCGAGGGCAGGTGTGTTGGCAGGGCCGCCCTTGCCTTGGCAGCCCCTTTGCAGAGCCCCTGCAATGGCGCCTCCAGGCTGTCCCGATTTCTCAAGCCTAACCCTAAGCCTAACCCTAACCCTAGAGGATTTTCCGGGGCCCGATGGTGGGAGTAAGCGCCCCCGGGTGGTCGAGACGAGAAAGTGGTGCGAGGGCAGGTGTGTTGGCAGGGCCGCCCTTGCCTTGGCAGCCCCTTTGCAGAGCCCCTGCAATGGCGCCTCCAGGCTGTCCCGATTTCTCCAGCCTAACCCTAACCCTAACCCTAACCCTAGAGGATTTTCTGGGGCCCGATGGTGGGAGTAAGCGCCCCTGGGTGGTCGAGACGAGAAAGTGGTGCGAGGGCAGGTGTGTTGGCAGGGCCGCCCTTGCCTTGGCAGCCCCTTTGCAGAGCCCCTGCAATGGTGCCTCCAGGCTGTCCCAATTTCTCCAGCCTAACCCTAACCCTAACCCTAACCCTAGAGGATTTTCCGGGGCCCGATGGTGGGAGTAAGCGCCCCCGGGTGGTCGAGACGAGAAAGTGGTGCGAGGGCAGGTGTGTTGGCAGGGCCGCCCTTGCCTTGGCAGCCCCTTTGCAGAGCCCCTGCAATGGCGCCTCCAGGCTGTCCCGATTTCTCAAGCCTAACCCTAACCCTAACCCTAACGCTAGAGGATTTTCCGGGGCCCGATGGTGGGAGTAAGCGCCCCCGGGTGGTCGAGACGAGAAAGTGGTGCGAGGGCAGGTGTGTTGGCAGGGCCGCCCTTGCCTTGGCAGCCCCTTTGCAGAGCCCCTGCAATGGCGCCTCCAGGCTGTCCCGATTTCTCAAGCCTAACCCTAAGCCTAACCCTAACCCTAGAGGATTTTCTGGGGCCCGATGGTGGGAGTAAGCACCCCCGGGTGGTCGAGACGAGAAAGTGGTGCGAGGGCAGGTGTGTTGGCAGGGCCGCCCTTGCCTTGGCAGCCCCTTTGCAGAGCCCCTGCAATGGCGCCTCCAGGCTGTACCTATTTCTCCAGCCTAGCCCTAACCCTAACCCTAACCCTAGAGGATTTTCCGGGGCCCAATGGTGGGAGTAAGCGCCCCCGGGTGGTCGAGACGAGAAAGTGGTGCGAGGGCAGGTGTGTTGGCAGGGCCGCCCTTGCCTTGGCAGCCCCTTTGCAGAGCCCCTGCAATGGCGCCTCCAGGCTGTCCCGATTTCTCCAGCCTAACCCTAACCCTAACCCTAACCCTAGAGGATTTCCGGGGCCCGATGGTGGGAGTAAGTGCCCCCGGGTGGTCGAGACGAGAAAGTGGTGCGAGGGCAGGTGTGTTGGCAGGGCCGCCCTTGCCTTGGCAGCCCCTTTGCAGAGCCCCTGCAATGGCGCCTCCAGGCTGTCCCGATTTCTCAAGCCTAACCCTAACCCTAACCCTAACCCTAGAGGATTTTCTGGGGCCCGATGGTGGGAGTAAGCGCCCCCGGGTAGTCGAGACGAGAAAGTGGTGCGAGGGCAGGTGTGTTGGCAGGGCCGCCCTTGCCTTGGCAGCCCCTTTGCAGAGCCCCTGCAATGGCGCCTCCAGGCTGTCCCTATTTCTCCAGCCTAACCCTAACACTAAGCCTAACCCTAACCCTAGAGGTTTTCCGGGACCCAATGGTGGGAGTAAGCGCCCCCGGGTGGTCGAGACGAGAAAGTGGTGCGAGGGCAGGTGTGTTGGCAGGGCCACCCTTGCCTTGGCAGCCCCTTTGCAGAGCCCCTGCAATGGCGCCTCCAGGCTGTCCCTATTTCTCAAGCCTAACCCTAACCCTAACCCTAACCCTAACCCTAGAGGTTTTCCGGGACCCAATGGTGGGAGTAAGTGTCCCCGGGTGGTCGAGACGAGAAAGTGGTGCGAGGGCAGGTGTGTTGGCAGGGCCGCCCTTGCCTTGGCAGCCCCTTTGCAGAGCCCCTGCAATGGCGCCTCCAGGCTGTCCCGATTTCTCAAGCCTAACCCTAACCCTAACCCTAACCCTAGAGGATTTCCGGGACCCGATGGTGGGAGTAAGTGCCCCCGGGTGGTCGAGACGAGAAAGTGGTGCGAGGGCAGGTGTGTTGGCAGGGCTGCCCTTGCCTTGGCAGCCCCTTTGCAGAGCCCCTGCAATGGCGCCTCCAGGCTGTCCCTATTTCTCAAGCCTAACCCTAACCCTAACCCTAACCCTAACCCTAGAGGTTTTCCGGGACCCGATGGTGGGAGTAAGCGCCCCCGGGTGGTCGAGACGAGAAAGTGGTGCGAGGGCAGGTGTGTTGGCAGGGCCGCCCTTGCCTTGGCAGCCCCTTTGCAGAGCCCCTGCAATGGCGCCTCCAGGCTGTCCCGATTTCTCCAGCCTAACCCTAACCCTAACCCTAACCCTAGAGGATTTTCCGGGGCCCGATGGTGGGAGTAAGCGCCCCCGGGTGGTCGAGACGAGAAAGTGGTGCGAGGGCAGGTGTGTTGGCAGGGCCGCCCTTGCCTTGGCAGCCCCTTTGCAGAGCCCCTGCAATGGCGCCTCCAGGCTGTCCCGATTTCTCCAGCCTAACCCTAACCCTAACCCTAACCCTAGAGGATTTCCGGGGCCCGATGGTGGGAGTAAGCACCCCCGGGTGGTCGAGACGAGAAAGTGGTGCGAGGGCAGGTGTGTTGGCAGGGCCGCCCTTGCCTTGGCAGCCCCTTTGCAGAGCCCCTGCAATGGCGCCTCCAGGCTGTCCCGATTTCTCCAGCCTAACCCTAACCCTAACCCTAACCCTAGAGGATTTTCCGGGGCCCGATGGTGGGAGTAAGCGCCCCCGGGTGGTCGAGACGAGAAAGTGGTGCGAGGGCAGGTGTGTTGGCAGGGCCGCCCTTGCCTTGGCAGCCCCTTTGCAGAGCCCCTGCAATGGCGCCTCCAGGCTGTCCCGATTTCTC
Organism: Struthio camelus; assembly: GCF_040807025.1. Taxonomy (NCBI): domain Eukaryota; kingdom Metazoa; phylum Chordata; class Aves; order Struthioniformes; family Struthionidae; genus Struthio; species Struthio camelus. The sequence goes on from NC_090982.1 coordinate 47,242,728, forward strand.
CAGCCTAACCCTAACCCTAAGCCTAACCCTAACCCTAGAGGATTTTCCGGGACCCGATGGTGGGAGTAAGTGCCCCCGGGTGGTCGAGACGAGAAAGTGGTGCGAGGGCAGGTGTGTTGGCAGGGCCGCCCTTGCCTTGGCAGCCCCTTTGCAGAGCCCCTGCAATGGCGCCTCCAGGCTGTCCCTATTTCTCAAGCCTAACCCTAACCCTAAGCCTAACCCTAACCCTAGAGGATTTTCCGGGACCCGTTGGTGGGAGTAAGTGCCCCCGGGTGGTCGAGACGAGAAAGTGGTGCGAGGGCAGGTGTGTTGGCAGGGCCGCCCTTGCCTTGGCAGCCCCTTTGCAGAGCCCCTGCAATGGCGCCTCCAGGCTGTCCCGATTTCTCAAGCCTAACCCTAACCCTAACCCTAACCCTAGAGGATTTTCTGGGGCCCGATGGTGGGAGTAAGCGCCCCCGGGTGGTCGAGACGAGAAAGTGGTGCGAGGGCAGGTGTGTTGGCAGGGCCGCCCTTGCCTTGGCAGCCCCTTTGCAGAGCCCCTGCAATGGCGCCTCCAGGCTGTCCCGATTTCTCCAGCCTAACCCTAACCCTAACCCTAACCCTAGAGGATTTTCCGGGGCCCGATGGTGGGAGTAAGCGCCCCCGGGTGGTCGAGACGAGAAAGTGGTGCGAGGGCAGGTGTGTTGGCAGGGCCGCCCTTGCCTTGGCAGCCCCTTTGCAGAGCCCCTGCAATGGCGCCTCCAGGCTGTCCCGATTTCTCAAGCCTAACCCTAACCCTAACCCTAACCCTAGAGGATTTTCCGGGGCCCGATGGTGGGAGTAAGCGCCCCCGGGTGGTCGAGACGAGAAAGTGGTGCGAGGGCAGGTGTGTTGGCAGGGCCGCCCTTGCCTTGGCAGCCCCTTTGCAGAGCCCCTGCAATGGCGCCTCCAGGCTGTCCCGATTTCTCCAGCCTAACCCTAACCCTAAGCCTAACCCTAACCCTAGAGGATTTTCCGGGACCCGATGGTGGGAGTAAGTGCCCCCGGGTGGTCGAGACGAGAAAGTGGTGCGAGGGCAGGTGTGTTGGCAGGGCCGCCCTTGCCTTGGCAGCCCCTTTGCAGAGCCCCTGCAATGGCGCCTCCAGGCTGTCCCTATTTCTCAAGCCTAACCCTAACCCTAAGCCTAACCCTAACCCTAGAGGATTTTCCGGGACCCGTTGGTGGGAGTAAGTGCCCCCGGGTGGTCGAGACGAGAAAGTGGTGCGAGGGCAGGTGTGTTGGCAGGGCCGCCCTTGCCTTGGCAGCCCCTTTGCAGAGCCCCTGCAATGGCGCCTCCAGGCTGTCCCGATTTCTCCAGCCTAACCCTAACCCTAACCCTAACCCTAGAGGATTTTCCGGGGCCCGATGGTGGGAGTAAGCGCCCCCGGGTGGTCGAGACGAGAAAGTGGTGCGAGGGCAGGTGTGTTGGCAGGGCCGCCCTTGCCTTGGCAGCCCCTTTGCAGAGCCCCTGCAATGGCGCCTCCAGGCTGTCCCTATTTCTCCAGCCTAACCCTAACCCTAACCCTAACCCTAGAGGATTTCCGGGGCCCGATGGTGGGAGTAAGTGCCCCCGGGTGGTCGAGACGAGAAAGTGGTGCGAGGGCAGGTGTGTTGGCAGGGCCGCCCTTGCCTTGGCAGCCCCTTTGCAGAGCCCCTGCAATGGCGCCTCCAGGCTGTCCCGATTTCTCAAGCCTAACCCTAACCCTAACCCTAACCCTAGAGGATTTTCTGGGGCCCGATGGTGGGAGTAAGCGCCCCCGGGTAGTCGAGACGAGAAAGTGGTGCGAGGGCAGGTGTGTTGGCAGGGCCGCCCTTGCCTTGGCAGCCCCTTTGCAGAGCCCCTGCAATGGCGCCTCCAGGCTGTCCCTATTTCTCCAGCCTAACCCTAACCCTAAGCCTAACCCTAACCCTAGAGGTTTTCCGGGACCCAATGGTGGGAGTAAGCGCCCCCGGGTGGTCGAGACGAGAAAGTGGTGCGAGGGCAGGTGTGTTGGCAGGGCCACCCTTGCCTTGGCAGCCCCTTTGCAGAGCCCCTGCAATGGCGCCTCCAGGCTGTCCCTATTTCTCAAGCCTAACCCTAACCCTAACCCTAACCCTAACCCTAGAGGTTTTCCGGGACCCAATGGTGGGAGTAAGTGTCCCCGGGTGGTCGAGATGAGAAAGTGGTGCGAGGGCAGGTGTGTTGGCAGGGCCGCCCTTGCCTTGGCAACCCCTTTGCAGAGCCCCTGCAATGGCGCCTCCAGGCTGTCCCGATTTCTCAAGCCTAACCCTAACCCTAACCCTAACCCTAGAGGATTTCCGGGACCCGATGGTGGGAGTAAGTGCCCCCGGGTGGTCGAGACGAGAAAGTGGTGCGAGGGCAGGTGTGTTGGCAGGGCTGCCCTTGCCTTGGCAGCCCCTTTGCAGAGCCCCTGCAATGGCGCCTCCAGGCTGTCCCTATTTCTCAAGCCTAACCCTAACCCTAACCCTAACCCTAACCCTAGAGGTTTTCCGGGACCCGATGGTGGGAGTAAGCGCCCCCGGGTGGTCGAGACGAGAAAGTGGTGCGAGGGCAGGTGTGTTGGCAGGGCCGCCCTTGCCTTGGCAGCCCCTTTGCAGAGCCCCTGCAATGGCGCCTCCAGGCTGTCCCGATTTCTCCAGCCTAACCCTAACCCTAACCCTAACCCTAGAGGATTTTCCGGGGCCCGATGGTGGGAGTAAGCGCCCCCGGGTGGTCGAGACGAGAAAGTGGTGCGAGGGCAGGTGTGTTGGCAGGGCCGCCCTTGCCTTGGCAGCCCCTTTGCAGAGCCCCTGCAATGGCGCCTCCAGGCTGTCCCGATTTCTCCAGCCTAACCCTAACCCTAACCCTAACCCTAGAGGATTTCCGGGGCCCGATGGTGGGAGTAAGCACCCCCGGGTGGTCGAGACGAGAAAGTGGTGCGAGGGCAGGTGTGTTGGCAGGGCCGCCCTTGCCTTGGCAGCCCCTTTGCAGAGCCCCTGCAATGGCGCCTCCAGGCTGTCCCGATTTCTCAAGCCTAACCCTAACCCTAACCCTAACCCTAGAGGATTTTCCGGGGCCCGATGGTGGGAGTAAGCGCCCCCGGGTGGTCGAGACGAGAAAGTGGTGCGAGGGCAGGTGTGTTGGCAGGGCCGCCCTTGCCTTGGCAGCCCCTTTGCAGAGCCCCTGCAATGGCGCCTCCAGGCTGTCCCGATTTCTCCAGCCTAACCCTAACCCTAAGCCTAACCCTAACCCTAGAGGATTTTCCGGGACCCGATGGTGGGAGTAAGTGCCCCCGGGTGGTCGAGACGAGAAAGTGGTGCGAGGGCAGGTGTGTTGGCAGGGCCGCCCTTGCCTTGGCAGCCCCTTTGCAGAGCCCCTGCAATGGCGCCTCCAGGCTGTCCCTATTTCTCAAGCCTAACCCTAACCCTAAGCCTAACCCTAACCCTAGAGGATTTTCCGGGACCCGTTGGTGGGAGTAAGTGCCCCCGGGTGGTCGAGACGAGAAAGTGGTGCGAGGGCAGGTGTGTTGGCAGGGCCGCCCTTGCCTTGGCAGCCCCTTTGCAGAGCCCCTGCAATGGCGCCTCCAGGCTGTCCCGATTTCTCCAGCCTAACCCTAAGCCTAACCCTAACCCTAGAGGATTTTCTGGGGCCCGATGGTGGGAGTAAGCGCCCCCGGGTGGTCGAGACGAGAAAGTGGTGCGAGGGCAGGTGTGTTGGCAGGGCCGCCCTTGCCTTGGCAGCCCCTTTGCAGAGCCCCTGCAATGGCGCCTCCAGGCTGTCCCGATTTCTCCAGCCTAACCCTAACCCTAACCCTAACCCTAGAGGATTTTCCGGGGCCCGATGGTGGGAGTAAGCGCCCCCGGGTGGTCGAGACGAGAAAGTGGTGCGAGGGCAGGTGTGTTGGCAGGGCCGCCCTTGCCTTGGCAGCCCCTTTGCAGAGCCCCTGCAATGGCGCCTCCAGGCTGTCCCGATTTCTCAAGCCTAACCCTAACCCTAACCCTAACCCTAGAGGATTTTCCGGGGCCCGATGGTGGGAGTAAGCGCCCCCGGGTGGTCGAGACGAGAAAGTGGTGCGAGGGCAGGTGTGTTGGCAGGGCCGCCCTTGCCTTGGCAGCCCCTTTGCAGAGCCCCTGCAATGGCGCCTCCAGGCTGTCCCTATTTCTCCAGCCTAACCCTAACCCTAAGCCTAACCCTAACCCTAGAGGATTTTCCGGGACCCGATGGTGGGAGTAAGTGCCCCCGGGTGGTCGAGACGAGAAAGTGGTGCGAGGGCAGGTGTGTTGGCAGGGCCGCCCTTGCCTTGGCAGCCCCTTTGCAGAGCCCCTGCAATGGCGCCTCCAGGCTGTCCCTATTTCTCCAGCCTAACCCTAACCCTAACCCTAACCCTAACCCTAGAGGATTTTCCGGGACCCGTTGGTGGGAGTAAGTGCCCCCGGGTGGTCGAGACGAGAAAGTGGTGCGAGGGCAGGTGTGTTGGCAGGGCCGCCCTTGCCTTGGCAGCCCCTTTGCAGAGCCCCTGCAATGGCGCCTCCAGGCTGTCCCGATTTCTCCAGCCTAACCCTAAGCCTAACCCTAACCCTAGAGGATTTTCTGGGGCCCGATGGTGGGAGTAAGCGCCCCCGGGTGTTCGAGACGAGAAAGTGGTGCGAGGGCAGGTGTGTTGGCAGGGCCGCCCTTGCCTTGGCAGCCCCTTTGCAGAGCCCCTGCAATGGCGCCTCCAGGCTGTCCCGATTTCTCAAGCCTAACCCTAAGCCTAACCCTAACCCTAGAGGATTTTCCGGGGCCCGATGGTGGGAGTAAGCGCCCCCGGGTGGTCGAGACGAGAAAGTGGTGCGAGGGCAGGTGTGTTGGCAGGGCCGCCCTTGCCTTGGCAGCCCCTTTGCAGAGCCCCTGCAATGGCGCCTCCAGGCTGTCCCGATTTCTCCAGCCTAACCCTAACCCTAACCCTAACCCTAGAGGATTTTCTGGGGCCCGATGGTGGGAGTAAGCGCCCCTGGGTGGTCGAGACGAGAAAGTGGTGCGAGGGCAGGTGTGTTGGCAGGGCCGCCCTTGCCTTGGCAGCCCCTTTGCAGAGCCCCTGCAATGGTGCCTCCAGGCTGTCCCAATTTCTCCAGCCTAACCCTAACCCTAACCCTAACCCTAGAGGATTTTCCGGGGCCCGATGGTGGGAGTAAGCGCCCCCGGGTGGTCGAGACGAGAAAGTGGTGCGAGGGCAGGTGTGTTGGCAGGGCCGCCCTTGCCTTGGCAGCCCCTTTGCAGAGCCCCTGCAATGGCGCCTCCAGGCTGTCCCGATTTCTCAAGCCTAACCCTAACCCTAACCCTAACGCTAGAGGATTTTCCGGGGCCCGATGGTGGGAGTAAGCGCCCCCGGGTGGTCGAGACGAGAAAGTGGTGCGAGGGCAGGTGTGTTGGCAGGGCCGCCCTTGCCTTGGCAGCCCCTTTGCAGAGCCCCTGCAATGGCGCCTCCAGGCTGTCCCGATTTCTCAAGCCTAACCCTAACCCTAACCCTAACCCTAGAGGATTTTCTGGGGCCCGATGGTGGGAGTAAGCACCCCCGGGTGGTCGAGACGAGAAAGTGGTGCGAGGGCAGGTGTGTTGGCAGGGCCGCCCTTGCCTTGGCAGCCCCTTTGCAGAGCCCCTGCAATGGCGCCTCCAGGCTGTACCTATTTCTCCAGCCTAGCCCTAACCCTAACCCTAACCCTAGAGGATTTTCCGGGGCCCGATGGTGGGAGTAAGCGCCCCCGGGTGGTCGAGACGAGAAAGTGGTGCGAGGGCAGGTGTGTTGGCAGGGCCGCCCTTGCCTTGGCAGCCCCTTTGCAGAGCCCCTGCAATGGCGCCTCCAGGCTGTCCCTATTTCTCAAGCCTAACCCTAAGCCTAACCCTAACCCTAGAGGATTTTCCGGGGCCCGATGGTGGGAGTAAGCGCCCCCGGGTGGTCGAGACGAGAAAGTGGTGCGAGGGCAGGTGTGTTGGCAGGGCCGCCCTTGCCTTGGCAGCCCCTTTGCAGAGCCCCTGCAATGGCGCCTCCAGGCTGTCCCGATTTCTCCAGCCTAACCCTAACCCTAACCCTAACCCTAGAGGATTTCCGGGGCCCGATGGTGGGAGTAAGTGCCCCCGGGTGGTCGAGACGAGAAAGTGGTGCGAGGGCAGGTGTGTTGGCAGGGCCGCCCTTGCCTTGGCAGCCCCTTTACAGAGCCCCTGCAATGGCGCCTCCAGGCTGTCCCGATTTCTCAAGCCTAACCCTAACCCTAACCCTAACCCTAGAGGATTTTCTGGGGCCCGATGGTGGGAGTAAGTGCCCCCGGGTGGTCGAGACGAGAAAGTGGTGCGAGGGCAGGTGTGTTGGCAGGGCCGCCCTTGCCTTGGCAGCCCCTTTGCAGAGCCCCTGCAATGGCGCCTCCAGGCTGTCCCGATTTCTCAAGCCTAACCCTAACCCTAACCCTAACCCTAGAGGATTTTCCGGGGCCCAATGGTGGGAGTAAGTGCCCCCGGGTGGTCGAGACGAGAAAGTGGTGCGAGGGCAGGTGTGTTGGCAGGGCCGCCCTTGCCTTGGCAGCCCCTTTGCAGAGCCCCTGCAATGGCGCCTCCAGGCTGTCCCGATTTCTCAAGCCTAACCCTAACCCTAACCCTAACCCTAGAGGATTTTCCGGGGCCCAATGGTGGGAGTAAGCGCCCCCGGGTGGTCGAGACGAGAAAGTGGTGCGAGGGCAGGTGTGTTGGCAGGGCCGCCCTTGCCTTGGCAGCCCCTTTGCAGAGCCCCTGCAATGGCGCCTCCAGGCTGTCCCGATTTCTCCAGCCTAACCCTAACCCTAACCCTAACCCTAGAGGATTTCCGGGACCCGATGGTGGGAGTAAGCGCCCCCGGGTGGTCGAGACGAGAAAGTGGTGCGAGGGCAGGTGTGTTGGCAGGGCCGCCCTTGCCTTGGCAGCCCCTTTGCAGAGCCCCTGCAATGGCGCCTCCAGGCTGTCCCTATTTCTCCAGCCTAACCCTAACCCTAACCCTAACCCTAGAGGATTTTCCGGGGCCCGATGGTGGGAGTAAGTGCCCCCGGGTGGTCGAGACGAGAAAGTGGTGCGAGGGCAGGTGTGTTGGCAGGGCCGCCCTTGCCTTGGCAGCCCCTTTGCAGAGCCCCTGCAATGGCGCCTCCAGGCTGTCCCGATTTCTCAAGCCTAACCCTAACCCTAACCCTAACCCTAGAGGATTTTCCGGGGCCCGATGGTGGGAGTAAGCGCCCCCGGGTGGTCGAGACGAGAAAGTGGTGCGAGGGCAGGTGTGTTGGCAGGGCCGCCCTTGCCTTGGCAGCCCCTTTGCAGAGCCCCTGCAATGGCGCCTCCAGGCTGTCCCGATTTCTCAAGCCTAACCCTAAGCCTAACCCTAACCCTAGAGGATTTTCTGGGGCCCGATGGTGGGAGTAAGCACCCCCGGGTGGTCGAGACGAGAAAGTGGTGCGAGGGCAGGTGTGTTGGCAGGGCCGCCCTTGCCTTGGCAGCCCCTTTGCAGAGCCCCTGCAATGGCGCCTCCAGGCTGTACCTATTTCTCAAGCCTAGCCCTAACCCTAACCCTAACCCTAGAGGATTTTCCGGGGCCCGATGGTGGGAGTAAGCGCCCCCGGGTGGTCGAGACGAGAAAGTGGTGCGAGGGCAGGTGTGTTGGCAGGGCCGCCCTTGCCTTGGCAGCCCCTTTGCAGAGCCCCTGCAATGGCGCCTCCAGGCTGTCCCTATTTCTCAAGCCTAACCCTAAGCCTAACCCTAACCCTAGAGGATTTTCCGGGGCCCGATGGTGGGAGTAAGCGCCCCCGGGTGGTCGAGACGAGAAAGTGGTGCGAGGGCAGGTGTGTTGGCAGGGCCGCCCTTGCCTTGGCAGCCCCTTTGCAGAGCCCCTGCAATGGCGCCTCCAGGCTGTCCCGATTTCTCAAGCCTAACCCTAACCCTAACCCTAACCCTAGAGGATTTTCTGGGGCCCGATGGTGGGAGTAAGCACCCCCGGGTGGTCGAGACGAGAAAGTGGTGCGAGGGCAGGTGTGTTGGCAGGGCCGCCCTTGCCTTGGCAGCCCCTTTGCAGAGCCCCTGCAATGGCGCCTCCAGGCTGTCCCGATTTCTCCAGCCTAGCCCTAACCCTAACCCTAACCCTAGAGGATTTTCCGGGGCCCGATGGTGGGAGTAAGCGCCCCCGGGTGGTCGAGACGAGAAAGTGGTGCGAGGGCAGGTGTGTTGGCAGGGCCGCCCTTGCCTTGGCAGCCCCTTTGCAGAGCCCCTGCAATGGCGCCTCCAGGCTGTCCCGATTTCTCCAGCCTAACCCTAACCCTAACCCTAACCCTAGAGGTTTTCCGGGGCCCGATGGTGGGAGTAAGTGCCCCCGGGTGGTCGAGACGAGAAAGTGGTGCGAGGGCAGGTGTGTTGGCAGGGCCGCCCTTGCCTTGGCAGCCCCTTTGCAGAGCCCCTGCAATGGCGCCTCCAGGCTGTCCCTATTTCTCCAGCCTAACCCTAACCCTAACCCTAACCCTAGAGGATTTTCCGGGGCCCGATGGTGGGAGTAAGTGCCCCCGGGTGGTCGAGACGAGAAAGTGGTGCGAGGGCAGGTGTGTTGGCAGGGCCGCCCTTGCCTTGGCAGCCCCTTTGCAGAGCCCCTGCAATGGCGCCTCCAGGCTGTCCCTATTTCTCCAGCCTAACCCTAAGCCTAACCCTAACCCTAGAGGATTTTCTGGGGCCCGATGGTGGGAGTAAGCGCCCCCGGGTGGTCGAGACGAGAAAGTGGTGCGAGGGCAGGTGTGTTGGCAGGGCCGCCCTTGCCTTGGCAGCCCCTTTGCAGAGCCCCTGCAATGGCGCCTCCAGGCTGTCCCCATTTCTCAAGCCTAAGCCTAAGCCTCACCCTAACCCTAGAGGATTTCCAGGGCCCGATGGTGGGAGTAAGTGCCCCCGGGTGGTCGAGACGAGAAAGTGGTGCGAGGGCAGGTGTGTTGGCAGGGCCGCCCTTGCCTTGGCAGCCCCTTTGCAGAGCCCCTGCAATGGCGCCTCCAGGCTGTCCCGATTTCTCAAGCCTAACCCTAACCCTAACCCTAACCCTAACCCTAGAGGATTTCCGGGACCCGATGGTGGGAGTAAGCGCCCCCGGGTGGTCGAGACGAGAAAGTGGTGCGAGGGCAGGTGTGTTGGCAGGGCCGCCCTTGCCTTGGCAGCCCCTTTGCAGAGCCCCTGCAATGGCGCCTCCAGGCTGTCCCGATTTCTCCAGCCTAACCCTAACCCTAACCCTAACCCTAGAGGATTTTCTGGGGCCCGATGGTGGGAGTAAGCGCCCCCGGGTGGTCGAGACGAGAAAGTGGTGCGAGGGCAGGTGTGTTGGCAGGGCCGCTCTTGCCTTGGCAGCCCCTTTGCAGAGCCCCTGCAATGGTGCCTCCAGGCTGTCCCGATTTCTCCAGCCTAACCCTAACCCTAACCCTAACGCTAGAGGATTTTCCGGGGCCCGATGGTGGGAGTAAGCGCCCCCGGGTGGTCGAGACGAGAAAGTGGTGCGAGGGCAGGTGTGTTGGCAGGGCCGCCCTTGCCTTGGCAGCCCCTTTACAGAGCCCCTGCAATGGCGCCTCCAGGCTGTCCCTATTTCTCCAGCCTAACCCTAACCCTAACCCTAACGCTAGAGGATTTTCCGGGGCCCAATGGTGGGAGTAAGTGCCCCCGGGTGTTTGAGACGAGAAAGTGGTGCGAGGGCAGGTGTGTTGGCAGGGCCGCCCTTGCCTTGGCAGCCCCTTTGCAGAGCCCCTGCAATGGCGCCTCCAGGCTGTCCCTATTTCTCAAGCCTAACCCTAAGCCTAACCCTAACCCTAGAGGATTTTCTGGGGCCCAATGGTGGGAGTAAGCGCCCCCGGGTGGTCGAGACGAGAAAGTGGTGCGAGGGCAGGTGTGTTGGCAGGGCCGCCCTTGCCTTGGCAGCCCCTTTGCAGAGCCCCTGCAATGGCGCCTCCAGGCTGTCCCGATTTCTCCAGCCTAACCCTAACCCTAACCCTAACCCTAGAGGATTTTCTGGGGCCCGATGGTGGGAGTAAGCACCCCCGGGTGGTCGAGACGAGAAAGTGGTGCGAGGGCAGGTGTGTTGGCAGGGCCGCCCTTGCCTTGGCAGCCCCTTTGCAGAGCCCCTGCAATGGCGCCTCCAGGCTGTACCTATTTCTCCAGCCTAGCCCTAACCCTAACCCTAACCCTAGAGGATTTTCCGGGGCCCGATGGTGGGAGTAAGCGCCCCCGGGTGGTCGAGACGAGAAAGTGGTGCGAGGGCAGGTGTGTTGGCAGGGCCGCCCTTGCCTTGGCAGCCCCTTTGCAGAGCCCCTGCAATGGCGCCTCCAGGCTGTCCCTATTTCTCAAGCCTAACCCTAAGCCTAACCCTAACCCTAGAGGATTTTCCGGGGCCCGATGGTGGGAGTAAGCGCCCCCGGGTGGTCGAGACGAGAAAGTGGTGCGAGGGCAGGTGTGTTGGCAGGGCCGCCCTTGCCTTGGCAGCCCCTTTGCAGAGCCCCTGCAATGGCGCCTCCAGGCTGTCCCGATTTCTCAAGCCTAACCCTAACCCTAACCCTAACCCTAGAGGATTTTCTGGGGCCCGATGGTGGGAGTAAGCACCCCCGGGTGGTCGAGACGAGAAAGTGGTGCGAGGGCAGGTGTGTTGGCAGGGCCGCCCTTGCCTTGGCAGCCCCTTTGCAGAGCCCCTGCAATGGCGCCTCCAGGCTGTCCCTATTTCTCCAGCCTAGCCCTAACCCTAACCCTAACCCTAGAGGATTTTCTGGGGCCCGATGGTGGGAGTAAGCGCCCCCGGGTGGTCGAGACGAGAAAGTGGTGCGAGGGCAGGTGTGTTGGCAGGGCCGCCCTTGCCTTGGCAGCCCCTTTGCAGAGCCCCTGCAATGGCGCCTTCAGGCTGTCCCGATTTCTCCAGCCTAACCCTAACCCTAACCCTAACCCTAGAGGTTTTCCGGGGCCCGATGGTGGGAGTAAGTGCCCCCGGGTGGTCGAGACGAGAAAGTGGTGCGAGGGCAGGTGTGTTGGCAGGGCCGCCCTTGCCTTGGCAGCCCCTTTGCAGAGCCCCTGCAATGGCGCCTCCAGGCTGTCCCTATTTCTCCAGCCTAACCCTAACCCTAACCCTAACCCTAGAGGATTTTCCGGGGCCCGATGGTGGGAGTAAGTGCCCCCGGGTGGTCGAGACGAGAAAGTGGTGCGAGGGCAGGTGTGTTGGCAGGGCCGCCCTTGCCTTGGCAGCCCCTTTGCAGAGCCCCTGCAATGGCGCCTCCAGGCTGTCCCTATTTCTCCAGCCTAACCCTAAGCCTAACCCTAACCCTAGAGGATTTTCTGGGGCCCGATGGTGGGAGTAAGCGCCCCCGGGTGGTCGAGACGAGAAAGTGGTGCGAGGGCAGGTGTGTTGGCAGGGCCGCCCTTGCCTTGGCAGCCCCTTTGCAGAGCCCCTGCAATGGCGCCTCCAGGCTGTCCCGATTTCTCAAGCCTAACCCTAACCCTAACCCTAACCCTAACCCTAGAGGATTTCCGGGACCCGATGGTGGGAGTAAGCGCCCCCGGGTGGTCGAGACGAGAAAGTGGTGCGAGGGCAGGTGTGTTGGCAGGGCCGCCCTTGCCTTGGCAGCCCCTTTGCAGAGCCCCTGCAATGGCGCCTCCAGGCTGTCCCGATTTCTCCAGCCTAACCCTAACCCTAACCCTAACCCTAGAGGATTTTCCGGGGCCCGATGGTGGGAGTAAGCGCCCCTGGGTGGTCGAGACGAGAAAGTGGTGCGAGGGCAGGTGTGTTGGCAGGGCCGCCCTTGCCTTGGCAGCCCCTTTGCAGAGCCCCTGCAATGGTGCCTCCAGGCTGTCCCGATTTCTCCAGCCTAACCCTAACCCTAACCCTAACGCTAGAGGATTTTCCGGGGCCCGATGGTGGGAGTAAGCGCCCCCGGGTGGTCGAGACGAGAAAGTGGTGCGAGGGCAGGTGTGTTGGCAGGGCCGCCCTTGCCTTGGCAGCCCCTTTGCAGAGCCCCTGCAATGGCGCCTCCAGGCTGTCCCGATTTCTCCAGCCTAACCCTAACCCTAACCCTAACCCTAGAGGATTTTCTGGGGCCCGATGGTGGGAGTAAGCGCCCCCGGGTGGTCGAGACGAGAAAGTGGTGCGAGGGCAGGTGTGTTGGCAGGGCCGCCCTTGCCTTGGCAGCCCCTTTGCAGAGCCCCTGCAATGGCGCCTTCAGGCTGTCCCGATTTCTCAAGCCTAACCCTAACCCTAACCCTAACCCTAGAGGATTTTCCGGGACCCGATGGTGGGAGTAAGCGCCCCCGGGTGGTCGAGACGAGAAAGTGCTGCGAGGGCAGGTGTGTTGGCAGGGCCGCCCTTGCCTTGGCAGCCCCTTTGCAGAGCCCCTGCAATGGCGCCTCCAGGCTGTCCCGATTTCTCAAGCCTAACCCTAAGCCTAACCCTAACCCTAGAGGATTTTCCGGGGCCCAATGGTGGGAGTAAGTGCCCCCGGGTGTTCGAGACGAGAAAGTGGTGCGAGGGCAGGTGTGTTGGCAGGGCCGCCCTTGCCTTGGCAGCCCCTTTGCAGAGCCCCTGCAATGGCGCCTCCAGGCTGTCCCGATTTCTCAAGCCTAACCCTAACCCTAACCCTAACCCTAGAGGATTTTCCGGGGCCCAATGGTGGGAGTAAGCGCCCCCGGGTGGTCGAGACGAGAAAGTGGTGCGAGGGCAGGTGTGTTGGCAGGGCCGCCCTTGCCTTGGCAGCCCCTTTGCAGAGCCCCTGCAATGGCGCCTCCAGGCTGTCCCGATTTCTCAAGCCTAACCCTAACCCTAACCCTAACCCTAGAGGATTTCCGGGGCCCGATGGTGGGAGTAAGTGCCCCCGGGTGTTCGAGACGAGAAAGTGGTGCGAGGGCAGGTGTGTTGGCAGGGCCGCCCTTGCCTTGGCAGCCCCTTTACAGAGCCCCTGCAATGGCGCCTCCAGGCTGTCCCTATTTCTCAAGCCTAACCCTAACCCTAACCCTAACACTAGAGGATTTTCCGGGGCCCAATGGTGGGAGTAAGTGCCCCCGGGTGGTCGAGACGAGAAAGTGGTGCGAGGGCAGGTGTGTTGGCAGGGCCGCCCTTGCCTTGGCAGCCCCTTTACAGAGCCCCTGCAATGGCGCCTCCAGGCTGTCCCGATTTCTCCAGCCTAACCCTAACCCTAACCCTAACCCTAGAGGATTTTCCGGGGCCCAATGGTGGGAGTAAGTGCCCCCGGGTGGTCGAGACGAGAAAGTGGTGCGAGGGCAGGTGTGTTGGCAGGGCCGCCCTTGCCTTGGCAGCCCCTTTGCAGAGCCCCTGCAATGGCGCCTCCAGGCTGTCCCGATTTCTCCAGCCTAACCCTAACCCTAAGCCTAACCCTAGAGGATTTTCCGGGGCCCAATGGTGGGAGTAAGTGCCCCCGGGTGGTCGAGACGAGAAAGTGGTGCGAGGGCAGGTGTGTTGGCAGGGCCGCCCTTGCCTTGGCAGCCCCTTTGCAGAGCCCCTGCAATGGCGCCTCCAGGCTGTCCCAATTTCTCAAGCCTAACCCTAACCCTAACCCTAACCCTAGAGGATTTTCCAGGGCCCAATGGTGGGAGTAAGCGCCCCCGGGTGTTCGAGACGAGAAAGTGGTGCGAGGGCAGGTGTGTTGGCAGGGCCGCCTTTGCCTTGGCAGCCCCTTTGCAGAGCCCCTGCAATGGCGCCTCCAGGCTGTCCCTATTTCTCAAGCCTAACCCTAACCCTAAGCCTAACCCTAACCCTAGAGGATTTTCCGGGGCCCAATGGTGGGAGTAAGTTCCCCCGGGTGTTCGAGACGAGAAAGTGGTGCGAGGGCAGGTGTGTTGGCAGGGCCGCCCTTGCCTTGGCAGCCCCTTTGCAGAGCCCCTGCAATGGTGCCTCCAGGCTGTCCCGATTTCTCCAGCCTAACCCTAACCCTAACCCTAACCCTAGAGGATTTCCGGGACCCGATGGTGGGAGTAAGTGCCCCCGGGTGGTCGAGACGAGAAAGTGGTGCGAGGGCAGGTGTGTTGGCAGGGCTGCCCTTGCCTTGGCAGCCCCTTTGCAGAGCCCCTGCAATGGCGCCTCCAGGCTGTCCCTATTTCTCCAGCCTAACCCTAACCCTAACCCTAACCCTAGAGGATTTTCTGGGGCCCGATGGTGGGAGTAAGCGCCCCCGGGTGGTCGAGACGAGAAAGTGGTGCGAGGGCAGGTGTGTTGGCAGGGCCGCCCTTGCCTTGGCAGCCCCTTTGCAGAGCCCCTGCAATGGCGCCTCCAGGCTGTCCCGATTTCTCAAGCCTAACCCTAACCCTAACCCTAACCCTAGAGGATTTTCCGGGGCCCAATGGTGGGAGTAAGTGCCCCCGGGTGGTCGAGACGAGAAAGTGGTGCGAGGGCAGGTGTGTTGGCAGGGCCGCCCTTGCCTTGGCAGCCCCTTTGCAGAGCCCCTGCAATGGCGCCTCCAGGCTGTCCCGATTTCTCCAGCCTAACCCTAACCCTAAGCCTAACCCTAGAGGATTTTCCGGGGCCCAATGGTGGGAGTAAGTGCCCCCGGGTGGTCGAGACGAGAAAGTGGTGCGAGGGCAGGTGTGTTGGCAGGGCCGCCCTTGCCTTGGCAGCCCCTTTGCAGAGCCCCTGCAATGGCGCCTCCAGGCTGTCCCAATTTCTCAAGCCTAACCCTAAGCCTAACCCTAACCCTAGAGGATTTTCCGGGGCCCAATGGTGGGAGTAAGCGCCCCCGGGTGGTCGAGACGAGAAAGTGGTGCGAGGGCAGGTGTGTTGGCAGGGCCGCCTTTGCCTTGGCAGCCCCTTTGCAGAGCCCCTGCAATGGCGCCTCCAGGCTGTCCCTATTTCTCAAGCCTAACCCTAAGCCTAACCCTAACCCTAGAGGATTTTCCGGGGCCCAATGGTGGGAGTAAGCGCCCCCGGGTGGTCGAGACGAGAAAGTGGTGCGAGGGCAGGTGTGTTGGCAGGGCCGCCCTTGCCTTGGCAGCCCCTTTGCAGAGCCCCTGCAATGGTGCCTCCAGGCTGTCCCGATTTCTCCAGCCTAACCCTAACCCTAACCCTAACCCTAGAGGATTTCCGGGACCCGATGGTGGGAGTAAGTGTCCCCGGGTGGTCGAGACGAGAAAGTGGTGCGAGGGCAGGTGTGTTGGCAGGGCTGCCCTTGCCTTGGCAGCCCCTTTGCAGAGCCCCTGCAATGGCGCCTCCAGGCTGTCCCGATTTCTCAAGCCTAACCCTAAGCCTAACCCTAACCCTAGAGGATTTTCTGGGGCCCGATGGTGGGAGTAAGCGCCCCCGGGTGGTCGAGACGAGAAAGTGGTGCGAGGGCAGGTGTGTTGGCAGGGCCGCCCTTGCCTTGGCAGCCCCTTTACAGAGCCCCTGCAATGGCGCCTCCAGGCTGTCCCGATTTCTCAAGCCTAACCCTAACCCTAACCCTAACCCTAGAGGATTTTCCGGGGCCCAATGGTGGGAGTAAGTGCCCCCGGGTGTTCGAGACGAGAAAGTGGTGCGAGGGCAGGTGTGTTGGCAGGGCCGCCCTTGCCTTGGCAGCCCCTTTGCAGAGCCCCTGCAATGGCGCCTCCAGGCTGTCCCAATTTCTCAAGCCTAACCCTAAGCCTAACCCTAACCCTAGAGGATTTTCCGGGGCCCAATGGTGGGAGTAAGCGCCCCCGGGTGGTCGAGACGAGAAAGTGGTGCGAGGGCAGGTGTGTTGGCAGGGCCGCCTTTGCCTTGGCAGCCCCTTTGCAGAGCCCCTGCAATGGCGCCTCCAGGCTGTCCCTATTTCTCCAGCCTAACCCTAAGCCTAACCCTAACCCTAGAGGATTTTCCGGGGCCCAATGGTGGGAGTAAGCGCCCCCGGGTGGTCGAGACGAGAAAGTGGTGCGAGGGCAGGTGTGTTGGCAGGGCCGCCCTTGCCTTGGCAGCCCCTTTGCAGAGCCCCTGCAATGGTGCCTCCAGGCTGTCCCGATTTCTCCAGCCTAACCCTAACCCTAACCCTAACCCTAGAGGATTTCCGGGACCCGATGGTGGGAGTAAGTGCCCCCGGGTGGTTGAGACGAGAAAGTGGTGCGAGGGCAGGTGTGTTGGCAGGGCTGCCCTTGCCTTGGCAGCCCCTTTGCAGAGCCCCTGCAATGGCGCCTCCAGGCTGTCCCGATTTCTCAAGCCTAACCCTAAGCCTAACCCTAACCCTAGAGGATTTTCTGGGGCCCGATGGTGGGAGTAAGCGCCCCCGGGTGGTCGAGACGAGAAAGTGGTGCGAGGGCAGGTGTGTTGGCAGGGCCGCCCTTGCCTTGGCAGCCCCTTTACAGAGCCCCTGCAATGGCGCCTCCAGGCTGTCCCGATTTCTCAAGCCTAACCCTAACCCTAACCCTAACCCTAGAGGATTTTCCGGGGCCCAATGGTGGGAGTAAGTGCCCCCGGGTGTTCGAGACGAGAAAGTGGTGCGAGGGCAGGTGTGTTGGCAGGGCCGCCCTTGCCTTGGCAGCCCCTTTGCAGAGCCCCTGCAATGGCGCCTCCAGGCTGTCCCAATTTCTCAAGCCTAACCCTAACCCTAACCCTAACCCTAGAGGATTTTCCGGGGCCCAATGGTGGGAGTAAGCGCCCCCGGGTGTTCGAGACGAGAAAGTGGTGCGAGGGCAGGTGTGTTGGCAGGGCCGCCTTTGCCTTGGCAGCCCCTTTGCAGAGCCCCTGCAATGGCGCCTCCAGGCTGTCCCTATTTCTCAAGCCTAACCCTAACCCTAACCCTAACCCTAGAGGATTTTCCGGGGCCCAATGGTGGGAGTAAGCGCCCCCGGGTGGTCGAGACGAGAAAGTGGTGCGAGGGCAGGTGTGTTGGCAGGGCCGCCCTTGCCTTGGCAGCCCCTTTGCAGAGCCCCTGCAATGGTGCCTCCAGGCTGTCCCGATTTCTCCAGCCTAACCCTAACCCTAACCCTAACCCTAGAGGATTTCCGGGGCCCGATGGTGGGAGTAAGCGCCCCCGGGTGGTCGAGACGAGAAAGTGGTGCGAGGGCAGGTGTGTTGGCAGGGCCGCCCTTGCCTTGGCAGCCCCTTTGCAGAGCCCCTGCAATGGTGCCTCCAGGCTGTCCCGATTTCTCCAGCCTAACCCTAACCCTAACCCTAACCCTAGAGGATTTCCGGGACCCGATGGTGGGAGTAAGTGCCCCCGGGTGGTCGAGACGAGAAAGTGGTGCGAGGGCAGGTGTGTTGGCAGGGCTGCCCTTGCCTTGGCAGCCCCTTTGCAGAGCCCCTGCAATGGCGCCTCCAGGCTGTCCCGATTTCTCAAGCCTAACCCTAAGCCTAACCCTAACCCTAGAGGATTTTCTGGGGCCCGATGGTGGGAGTAAGCGCCCCCGGGTGGTCGAGACGAGAAAGTGGTGCGAGGGCAGGTGTGTTGGCAGGGCCGCCCTTGCCTTGGCAGCCCCTTTACAGAGCCCCTGCAATGGCGCCTCCAGGCTGTCCCTATTTCTCAAGCCTAACCCTAAGCCTAACCCTAACCCTAGAGGATTTTCCGGGGCCCAATGGTGGGAGTAAGCGCCCCCGGGTGGTCGAGACGAGAAAGTGGTGCGAGGGCAGGTGTGTTGGCAGGGCCGCCCTTGCCTTGGCAGCCCCTTTGCAGAGCCCCTGCAATGGTGCCTCCAGGCTGTCCCGATTTCTCCAGCCTAACCCTAACCCTAACCCTAACCCTAGAGGATTTCCGGGGCCCGATGGTGGGAGTAAGTGCCCCCGGGTGGTCGAGACGAGAAAGTGGTGCGAGGGCAGGTGTGTTGGCAGGGCCGCCCTTGCCTTGGCAGCCCCTTTGCAGAGCCCCTGCAATGGCGCCTCCAGGCTGTCCCTATTTCTCCAGCCTAACCCTAACCCTAACCCTAACCCTAGAGGATTTTCCGGGGCCCGATGGTGGGAGTAAGTGCCCCCGGGTGTTCGAGATGAGAAAGTGGTGCGAGGGCAGGTGTGTTGGCAGGGCCGCCCTTGCCTTGGCAGCCCCTTTGCAGAGCCCCTGCAATGGCGCCTCCAGGCTGTCCCGATTTCTCAAGCCTAACCCTAACCCTAACCCTAACCCTAGAGGATTTTCTGGGGCCCAATGGTGGGAGTAAGCGCCCCCGGGTGGTCGAGACGAGAAAGTGGTGCGAGGGCAGGTGTGTTGGCAGGGCCGCCCTTGCCTTGGCAGCCCCTTTGCAGAGCCCCTGCAATGGTGCCTCCAGGCTGTCCCGATTTCTCAAGCCTAACCTTAACCCTAACCCTAACCCTAGAGGATTTTCCGGGGCCCGATGGTGGGAGTAAGCGCCCCCGGGTGGTCGAGACGAGAAAGTGGTGCGAGGGCAGGTGTGTTGGCAGGGCCGCCCTTGCCTTGGCAGCCCCTTTGCAGAGCCCCTGCAATGGCGCCTCCAGGCTGTCCCTATTTCTCCAGCCTAACCCTAACCCTAACCCTAACCCTAGAGGATTTTCTGGGGCCCGATGGTGGGAGTAAGCGCCCCCGGGTGGTCGAGACGAGAAAGTGGTGTGAGGGCAGGTGTGTTGGCAGGGCCGCCCTTGCCTTGGCAGCCCCTTTGCAGAGCCCCTGCAATGGCGCCTCCAGGCTGTCCCGATTTCTCAAGCCTAACCCTAACCCTAACCCTAACCCTAACCCTAGAGGATTTCCGGGACCCGATGGTGGGAGTAAGCGCCCCCGGGTGGTCGAGACGAGAAAGTGGTGCGAGGGCAGGTGTGTTGGCAGGGCCGCCCTTGCCTTGGCAGCCCCTTTGCAGAGCCCCTGCAATGGTGCCTCCAGGCTGTCCCGATTTCTCCAGCCTAACCCTAACCCTAACCCTAACGCTAGAGGATTTTCCGGGGCCCGATGGTGGGAGTAAGCGCCCCCGGGTGGTCGAGACGAGAAAGTGGTGCGAGGGCAGGTGTGTTGGCAGGGCCGCCCTTGCCTTGGCAGCCCCTTTGCAGAGCCCCTGCAATGGCGCCTCCAGGCTGTCCCTATTTCTCCAGCCTAACCCTAACCCTAACCCTAACCCTAGAGGATTTTCTGGGGCCCGATGGTGGGAGTAAGCGCCCCCGGGTGGTCGAGACGAGAAAGTGGTGCGAGGGCAGGTGTGTTGGCAGGGCCACCCTTGCCTTGGCAGCCCCTTTGCAGAGCCCCTGCAATGGTGCCTTCAGGCTGTCCCGATTTCTCAAGCCTAACCCTAACCCTAACCCTAACCCTAGAGGATTTTCCGGGACCCGATGGTGGGAGTAAGCGCCCCCGGGTGGTCGAGACGAGAAAGTGGTGCGAGGGCAGGTGTGTTGGCAGGGCCGCCCTTGCCTTGGCAGCCCCTTTGCAGAGCCCCTGCAATGGCGCCTCCAGGCTGTCCCGATTTCTCCAGCCTAACCCTAAGCCTAACCCTAACCGTAGAGGATTTTCCGGGGCCCAATGGTGGGAGTAAGTGCCCCCGGGTGTTCGAGACGAGAAAGTGGTGCGAGGGCAGGTGTGTTGGCAGGGCCGCCCTTGCCTTGGCAGCCCCTTTGCAGAGCCCCTGCAATGGCGCCTCCAGGCTGTCCCGATTTCTCAAGCCTAACCCTAACCCTAACCCTAACCCTAGAGGATTTTCCGGGGCCCAATGGTGGGAGTAAGCACCCCCGGGTGGTCGAGACGAGAAAGTGGTGCGAGGGCAGGTGTGTTGGCAGGGCCGCCTTTGCCTTGGCAGCCCCTTTGCAGAGCCCCTGCAATGGCGCCTCCAGGCTGTCCCTATTTCTCCAGCCTAACCCTAACCCTAACCCTAACCCTAGAGGATTTCCGGGGCCCGATGGTGGGAGTAAGTGCCCCCGGGTGGTCGAGACGAGAAAGTGGTGCGAGGGCAGGTGTGTTGGCAGGGCCGCCCTTGCCTTGGCAGCCCCTTTACAGAGCCCCTGCAATGGCGCCTCCAGGCTGTCCCTATTTCTCCAGCCTAACCCTAACCCTAACCCTAACCCTAGAGGATTTTCCGGGGCCCAATGGTGGGAGTAAGTGCCCCCGGGTGGTCGAGACGAGAAAGTGGTGCGAGGGCAGGTGTGTTGGCAGGGCCGCCCTTGCCTTGGCAGCCCCTTTGCAGAGCCCCTGCAATGGCGCCTCCAGGCTGTCCCGATTTCTCCAGCCTAACCCTAAGCCTAACCCTAACCCTAGAGGATTTTCCGGGGCCCAATGGTGGGAGTAAGTGCCCCCGGGTGGTCGAGACGAGAAAGTGGTGCGAGGGCAGGTGTGTTGGCAGGGCTGCCCTTGCCTTGGCAGCCCCTTTGCAGAGCCCCTGCAATGGCGCCTCCAGGCTGTCCCTATTTCTCCAGCCTAACCCTAACCCTAACCCTAACCCTAGAGGATTTTCCGGGGCCCGATGGTGGGAGTAAGTGCCCCCGGGTGTTCGAGATGAGAAAGTGGTGCGAGGGCAGGTGTGTTGGCAGGGCCGCCCTTGCCTTGGCAGCCCCTTTGCAGAGCCCCTGCAATGGCGCCTCCAGGCTGTCCCTATTTCTCAAGCCTAACCCTAACCCTAACCCTAACCCTAGAGGATTTCCGGGGCCCGATGGTGGGAGTAAGTGCCCCCGGGTGGTCGAGACGAGAAAGTGGTGCGAGGGCAGGTGTGTTGGCAGGGCCGCCCTTGCCTTGGCAGCCCCTTTGCAGAGCCCCTGCAATGGCGCCTCCAGGCTGTCCCTATTTCTCAAGCCTAACCCTAACCCTAACCCTAACCCTAGAGGTTTTCCGGGGCCCGATGGTGGGAGTAAGTGCCCCCGGGTGGTCGAGACGAGAAAGTGGTGCGAGGGCAGGTGTGTTGGCAGGGCCGCCCTTGCCTTGGCAGCCCCTTTGCAGAGCCCCTGCAATGGTGCCTCCAGGCTGTCCCGATTTCTCCAGCCTAACCCTAACCCTAACCCTAACCCTAACCCTAGAGGATTTCCGGGACCCGATGGTGGGAGTAAGTGCCCCCGGGTGGTCGAGACGAGAAAGTGGTGCGAGGGCAGGTGTGTTGGCAGGGCTGCCCTTGCCTTGGCAGCCCCTTTGCAGAGCCCCTGCAATGGCGCCTCCAGGCTGTCCCTATTTCTCCAGCCTAACCCTAAGCCTAACCCTAACCCTAGAGGATTTTCCGGGGCCCGATGGTGGGAGTAAGTGCCCCCGGGTGTTCGAGATGAGAAAGTGGTGCGAGGGCAGGTGTGTTGGCAGGGCCGCCCTTGCCTTGGCAGCCCCTTTGCAGAGCCCCTGCAATGGCGCCTCCAGGCTGTCCCGATTTCTCAAGCCTAACCCTAACCCTAACCCTAACCCTAGAGGATTTTCTGGGGCCCGATGGTGGGAGTAAGCGCCCCCGGGTGGTCGAGACGAGAAAGTGGTGCGAGGGCAGGTGTGTTGGCAGGGCCGCCCTTGCCTTGGCAGCCCCTTTGCAGAGCCCCTGCAATGGTGCCTCCAGGCTGTCCCGATTTCTCAAGCCTAACCCTAACCCTAACCCTAACCCTAGAGGATTTTCCGGGGCCCGATGGTTGGAGTAAGCGCCCCCGGGTGGTCGAGACGAGAAAGTGGTGCGAGGGCAGGTGTGTTGGCAGGGCCGCCCTTGCCTTGGCAGCCCCTTTGCAGAGCCCCTGCAATGGCGCCTCCAGGCTGTCCCGATTTCTCCAGCCAAACCCTAAGCCTAACCCTAACCCTAGAGGATTTTCTGGGGCCCGATGGTGGGAGTAAGCGCCCCCGGGTGGTCGAGACGAGAAAGTGGTGCGAGGGCAGGTGTGTTGGCAGGGCCGCCCTTGCCTTGGCAGCCCCTTTGCAGAGCCCCTGCAATGGCGCCTCCAGGCTGTCCCTATTTCTCAAGCCTAACCCTAACCCTAACCCTAACCCTAGAGGATTTCCGGGGCCCAATGGTGGGAGTAAGTGCCCCCGGGTGGTCGAGACGAGAAAGTGGTGCGAGGGCAGGTGTGTTGGCAGGGCCGCCCTTGCCTTGGCAGCCCCTTTGCAGAGCCCCTGCAATGGCGCCTCCAGGCTGTCCCGATTTCTCAAGCCTAACCCTAACCCTAACCCTAACCCTAGAGGTTTTCCGGGGCCCGATGGTGGGAGTAAGTGCCCCCGGGTGGTCGAGACGAGAAAGTGGTGCGAGGGCAGGTGTGTTGGCAGGGCCGCCCTTGCCTTGGCAGCCCCTTTGCAGAGCCCCTGCAATGGCGCCTCCAGGCTGTCCCGATTTCTCAAGCCTAACCCTAACCCTAACCCTAACCCTAGAGGATTTTCTGGGGCCCGATGGTGGGAGTAAGCGCCCCCGGGTGGTCGAGACGAGAAAGTGGTGCGAGGGCAGGTGTGTTGGCAGGGCCGCCCTTGCCTTGGCAGCCCCTTTGCAGAGCCCCTGCAATGGCGCCTCCAGGCTGTCCCTATTTCTCCAGCCTAACCCTAACCCTAAGCCTAACCCTAACCCTAGAGGATTTCCGGGACCCAATGGTGGGAGTAAGCGCCCCCGGGTGGTCGAGACGAGAAAGTGGTGCGAGGGCAGGTGTGTTGGCAGGGCCACCCTTGCCTTGGCAGCCCCTTTGCAGAGCCCCTGCAATGGCGCCTCCAGGCTGTCCCTATTTCTCAAGCCTAAACCTAACCCTAACCCTAACCCTAACCCTAGAGGTTTTCCGGGACCCAATGGTGGGAGTAAGTGCCCCCGGGTGGTCGAGATGAGAAAGTGGTGCGAGGGCAGGTGTGTTGGCAGGGCCGCCCTTGCCTTGGCAGCCCCTTTGCAGAGCCCCTGCAATGGCGCCTCCAGGCTGTCCCGATTTCTCAAGCCTAACCCTAACCCTAACCCTAACCCTAGAGGATTTTCCGGGGCCCAATGGTGGGAGTAAGTGCCCCCGGGTGGTCGAGACGAGAAAGTGGTGCGAGGGCAGGTGTGTTGGCAGGGCCGCCCTTGCCTTGGCAGCCCCTTTGCAGAGCCCCTGCAATGGCGCCTCCAGGCTGTCCCTATTTCTCCAGCCTAACCCTAACCCTAACCCTAACCCTTACCCTAGAGGTTTTCCGGGACCCGATGGTGGGAGTAAGCGCCCCCGGGTGGTCGAGACGAGAAAGTGGTGCGAGGGCAGGTGTGTTGGCAGGGCCGCCCTTGCCTTGGCAGCCCCTTTGCAGAGCCCCTGCAATGGCGCCTCCAGGCTGTCCCGATTTCTCCAGCCTAACCCTAACCCTAACCCTAACCCTAGAGGATTTTCTGGGGCCCGATGGTGGGAGTAAGCGCCCCCGGGTGGTCGAGACGAGAAAGTGGTGCGAGGGCAGGTGTGTTGGCAGGGCCGCCCTTGCCTTGGCAGCCCCTTTGCAGAGCCCCTGCAATGGCGCCTCCAGGCTGTCCCTATTTCTCAAGCCTAACCCTAACCCTAACCCTAACCCTAGAGGATTTCCGGGGCCCGATGGTGGGAGTAAGCACCCCCGGGTGGTCGAGACGAGAAAGTGGTGCGAGGGCAGGTGTGTTGGCAGGGCCGCCCTTGCCTTGGCAGCCCCTTTGCAGAGCCCCTGCAATGGCGCCTCCAGGCTGTCCCGATTTCTCAAGCCTAACCCTAACCCTAACCCTAACCCTAGAGGATTTTCCGGGGCCCGATGGTGGGAGTAAGCGCCCCCGGGTGGTCAAGACGAGAAAGTGGTGCGAGGGCAGGTGTGTTGGCAGGGCCGCCCTTGCCTTGGCAGCCCCTTTGCAGAGCCCCTGCAATGGTGCCTCCAGGCTGTCCCTATTTCTCAAGCCTAACCCTAACCCTAACCCTAACCCTAACCCTAGAGGATTTCCGGGACCCAATGGTGGCAGTAAGCGCCCCCGGGTGGTCGAGACGAGAAAGTGGTGCGAGGGCAGGTGTGTTGGCAGGGCCGCCCTTGCCTTGGCAGCCCCTTTGCAGAGCCCCTGCAATGGCGCCTCCAGGCTGTCCCGATTTCTCCAGCCTAACCCTAACCCTAACCCTAACCCTAGAGGATTTTCTGGGGCCCGATGGTGGGAGTAAGCGCCCCCGGGTGGTCGAGACGAGAAAGTGGTGCGAGGGCAGGTGTGTTGGCAGGGCCGCCCTTGCCTTGGCAGCCCCTTTGCAGAGCCCCTGCAATGGCGCCTCCAGGCTGTCCCGATTTCTCCAGCCTAACCCTAACCCTAACCCTAACCCTAGAGGATTTCCGGGGCCCGATGGTGGGAGTAAGTGCCCCCGGGTGGTCGAGACGAGAAAGTGGTGCGAGGGCAGGTGTGTTGGCAGGGCCGCCCTTGCCTTGGCAGCCCCTTTGCAGAGCCCCTGCAATGGCGCCTCCAGGCTGTCCCTATTTCTCCAGCCTAACCCTAAGCCTAACCCTAACCCTAGAGGATTTTCCGGGGCCCGATGGTGGGAGTAAGCGCCCCCGGGTGGTCGAGACGAGAAAGTGGTGCGAGGGCAGGTGTGTTGGCAGGGCCGCCCTTGCCTTGGCAGCCCCTTTGCAGAGCCCCTGCAATGGCGCCTCCAGGCTGTCCCTATTTCTCCAGCCTAACCCTAACCCTAACCCTAACCCTAGAGGATTTTCCGGGACCCGATGGTGGGAGTAAGTGCCCCCGGGTGGTCGAGACGAGAAAGTGGTGCGAGGGCAGGTGTGTTGGCAGGGCCGCCCTTGCCTTGGCAGCCCCTTTGCAGAGCCCCTGCAATGGCGCCTCCAGGCTGTCCCGATTTCTCCAGCCTAACCCTAACCCTAACCCTAACCCTAGAGGATTTCCGGGGCCCGATGGTGGGAGTAAGCACCCCCGGGTGGTCGAGACGAGAAAGTGGTGCGAGGGCAGGTGTGTTGGCAGGGCCGCCCTTGCCTTGGCAGCCCCTTTGCAGAGCCCCTGCAATGGCGCCTCCAGGCTGTCCCGATTTCTCCAGCCTAACCCTAACCCTAACCCTAACCCTAGAGGATTTTCCGGGGCCCGATGGTGGGAGTAAGCGCCCCCGGGTGGTCGAGACGAGAAAGTGGTGCGAGGGCAGGTGTGTTGGCAGGGCCGCCCTTGCCTTGGCAGCCCCTTTGCAGAGCCCCTGCAATGGCGCCTCCAGGCTGTCCCTATTTCTCAAGCCTAACCCTAACCCTAAGCCTAACCCTAACCCTAGAGGTTTTCCGGGGCCCGATGGTGGGAGTAAGCGCCCCCGGGTGGTCGAGACGAGAAAGTGGTGCGAGGGCAGGTGTGTTGGCAGGGCCACCCTTGCCTTGGCAGCCCCTTTGCAGAGCCCCTGCAATGGCGCCTCCAGGCTGTCCCTATTTCTCAAGCCTAACCCTAACCCTAAGCCTAACCCTAACCCTAGAGGATTTTCCGGGGCCCAATGGTGGGAGTAAGTGCCCCCGGGTGGTCGAGACGAGAAAGTGGTGCGAGGGCAGGTGTGTTGGCAGGGCCGCCCTTGCCTTGGCAGCCCCTTTGCAGAGCCCCTGCAATGGCGCCTCCAGGCTGTCCCGATTTCTCCAGCCTAACCCTAACCCTAACCCTAGAGGATTTTCTGGGGCCCGATGGTGGGAGTAAGCGCCCCCGGGTGGTCGAGACGAGAAAGTGGTGCGAGGGCAGGTGTGTTGGCAGGGCCACCCTTGCCTTGGCAGCCCCTTTGCAGAGCCCCTGCAATGGCGCCTCCAGGCTGTCCCTATTTCTCAAGCCTAACCCTAACCCTAACCCTAACCCTAACCCTAGAGGTTTTCCGGGACCCAATGGTGGGAGTAAGTGCCCCCGGGTGGTCGAGACGAGAAAGTGGTGCGAGGGCAGGTGTGTTGGCAGGGCCGCCCTTGCCTTGGCAGCCCCTTTGCAGAGCCCCTGCAATGGCGCCTCCAGGCTGTCCCGATTTCTCCAGCCTAACCCTAACCCTAACCCTAACCCTAGAGGATTTTCCGGGGCCCGATGGTGGGAGTAAGCGCCCCCGGGTGGTCGAGACGAGAAAGTGGTGCGAGGGCAGGTGTGTTGGCAGGGCCGCCCTTGCCTTGGCAGCCCCTTTGCAGAGCCCCTGCAATGGCGCCTCCAGGCTGTCCCTATTTCTCAAGCCTAACCCTAACCCTAACCCTAACCCTAGAGGATTTCCGGGGCCCGATGGTGGGAGTAAGCACCCCCGGGTGGTCGAGACGAGAAAGTGGTGCGAGGGCAGGTGTGTTGGCAGGGCCGCCCTTGCCTTGGCAGCCCCTTTACAGAGCCCCTGCAATGGCGCCTCCAGGCTGTCCCGATTTCTCCAGCCTAACCCTAACCCTAACCCTAACCCTAGAGGATTTTCTGGGGCCCGATGGTGGGAGTAAGCGCCCCCGGGTGGTCGAGACGAGAAAGTGGTGCGAGGGCAGGTGTGTTGGCAGGGCCGCCCTTGCCTTGGCAGCCCCTTTGCAGAGCCCCTGCAATGGCGCCTCCAGGCTGTCCCTATTTCTCAAGCCTAACCCTAACCCTAACCCTAACCCTAACCCTAGAGGATTTTCCGGGACCCGATGGTGGGAGTAAGCGCCCCCGGGTGGTCGAGACGAGAAAGTGGTGCGAGGGCAGGTGTGTTGGCAGGGCCGCCCTTGCCTTGGCAGCCCCTTTGCAGAGCCCCTGCAATGGCGCCTCCAGGCTGTCCCAATTTCTCAAGCCTAACCCTAACCCTAACCCTAACCCTAGAGGATTTCCGGGGCCCGATGGTGGGAGTAAGCACCCCCGGGTGGTCGAGACGAGAAAGTGGTGCGAGGGCAGGTGTGTTGGCAGGGCCGCCCTTGCCTTGGCAGCCCCTTTGCAGAGCCCCTGCAATGGCGCCTCCAGGCTGTCCCGATTTCTCCAGCCTAACCCTAACCCTAACCCTAACCCTAGAGGATTTTCTGGGGCCCGATGGTGGGAGTAAGCGCCCCCGGGTGGTCGAGACGAGAAAGTGGTGCGAGGGCAGGTGTGTTGGCAGGGCCGCCCTTGCCTTGGCAGCCCCTTTGCAGAGCCCCTGCAATGGTGCCTCCAGGCTGTCCCGATTTCTCCAGCCTAACCCTAACCCTAACCCTAACCCCAACCCTAGAGGATTTTCCGGGACCCGATGGTTGGAGTAAGCGCCCCCGGGTGGTCGAGACGAGAAAGTGGTGCGAGGGCAGGTGTGTTGGCAGGGCCGCCCTTGCCTTGGCAGCCCCTTTGCAGAGCCCCTGCAATGGCGCCTCCAGGCTGTCCCTATTTCTCAAGCCTAACCCTAACCCTAACCCTAACCCTAACCCTAGAGGATTTTCCGGGGCCCGATGGTGGGAGTAAGTGCCCCCGGGTGGTCGAGACGAGAAAGTGGTGCGAGGGCAGGTGTGTTGGCAGGGCCGCCCTTGCCTTGGCAGCCCCTTTGCAGAGCCCCTGCAATGGCGCCTCCAGGCTGTCCCTATTTCTCCAGCCTAACCCTAAGCCTAACCCTAACCCTAGAGGATTTTCCGGGGCCCGATGGTGGGAGTAAGCGCCCCCGGGTGGTCGAGACGAGAAAGTGGTGCGAGGGCAGGTGTGTTGGCAGGGCCGCCCTTGCCTTGGCAGCCCCTTTGCAGAGCCCCTGCAATGGCGCCTCCAGGCTGTCCCTATTTCTCCAGCCTAACCCTAACCCTAACCCTAACCCTAGAGGATTTTCCGGGACCCGATGGTGGGAGTAAGTGCCCCCGGGTGGTCGAGACGAGAAAGTGGTGCGAGGGCAGGTGTGTTGGCAGGGCCGCCCTTGCCTTGGCAGCCCCTTTGCAGAGCCCCTGCAATGGCGCCTCCAGGCTGTCCCGATTTCTCCAGCCTAACCCTAACCCTAACCCTAACCCTAACCCTAGAGGATTTTCCGGGACCCGATGGTGGGAGTAAGTGCCCCCGGGTGGTCGAGACGAGAAAGTGGTGCGAGGGCAGGTGTGTTGGCAGGGCCGCCCTTGCCTTGGCAGCCCCTTTGCAGAGCCCCTGCAATGGCGCCTCCAGGCTGTCCCGATTTCTCCAGCCTAACCCTAACCCTAACCCTAACCCTAGAGGATTTTCTGGGGCCCGATGGTGGGAGTAAGCGCCCCCGGGTGGTCGAGACGAGAAAGTGGTGCGAGGGCAGGTGTGTTGGCAGGGCCGCCCTTGCCTTGGCAGCCCCTTTGCAGAGCCCCTGCAATGGCGCCTCCAGGCTGTCCCTATTTCTCAAGCCTAACCCTAACCCTAAGCCTAACCCTAACCCTAGAGGTTTTCCGGGGCCCGATGGTGGGAGTAAGCGCCCCCGGGTGGTCGAGACGAGAAAGTGGTGCGAGGGCAGGTGTGTTGGCAGGGCCACCCTTGCCTTGGCAGCCCCTTTGCAGAGCCCCTGCAATGGCGCCTCCAGGCTGTCCCTATTTCTCAAGCCTAACCCTAACCCTAAGCCTAACCCTAACCCTAGAGGATTTTCCGGGGCCCAATGGTGGGAGTAAGTGCCCCCGGGTGGTCGAGACGAGAAAGTGGTGCGAGGGCAGGTGTGTTGGCAGGGCCGCCCTTGCCTTGGCAGCCCCTTTGCAGAGCCCCTGCAATGGCGCCTCCAGGCTGTCCCGATTTCTCCAGCCTAACCCTAACCCTAACCCTAGAGGATTTTCTGGGGCCCGATGGTGGGAGTAAGCGCCCCCGGGTGGTCGAGACGAGAAAGTGGTGCGAGGGCAGGTGTGTTGGCAGGGCCACCCTTGCCTTGGCAGCCCCTTTGCAGAGCCCCTGCAATGGCGCCTCCAGGCTGTCCCTATTTCTCAAGCCTAACCCTAACCCTAACCCTAACCCTAACCCTAGAGGTTTTCCGGGACCCAATGGTGGGAGTAAGTGCCCCCGGGTGGTCGAGACGAGAAAGTGGTGCGAGGGCAGGTGTGTTGGCAGGGCCGCCCTTGCCTTGGCAGCCCCTTTGCAGAGCCCCTGCAATGGCGCCTCCAGGCTGTCCCGATTTCTCCAGCCTAACCCTAACCCTAACCCTAACCCTAGAGGATTTTCCGGGGCCCGATGGTGGGAGTAAGCGCCCCCGGGTGGTCGAGACGAGAAAGTGGTGCGAGGGCAGGTGTGTTGGCAGGGCCGCCCTTGCCTTGGCAGCCCCTTTGCAGAGCCCCTGCAATGGCGCCTCCAGGCTGTCCCTATTTCTCAAGCCTAACCCTAACCCTAACCCTAACCCTAGAGGATTTCCGGGGCCCGATGGTGGGAGTAAGCACCCCCGGGTGGTCGAGACGAGAAAGTGGTGCGAGGGCAGGTGTGTTGGCAGGGCCGCCCTTGCCTTGGCAGCCCCTTTACAGAGCCCCTGCAATGGCGCCTCCAGGCTGTCCCGATTTCTCCAGCCTAACCCTAACCCTAACCCTAACCCTAGAGGATTTTCTGGGGCCCGATGGTGGGAGTAAGCGCCCCCGGGTGGTCGAGACGAGAAAGTGGTGCGAGGGCAGGTGTGTTGGCAGGGCCGCCCTTGCCTTGGCAGCCCCTTTGCAGAGCCCCTGCAATGGCGCCTCCAGGCTGTCCCTATTTCTCAAGCCTAACCCTAACCCTAACCCTAACCCTAACCCTAGAGGATTTTCCGGGACCCGATGGTGGGAGTAAGCGCCCCCGGGTGGTCGAGACGAGAAAGTGGTGCGAGGGCAGGTGTGTTGGCAGGGCCGCCCTTGCCTTGGCAGCCCCTTTGCAGAGCCCCTGCAATGGCGCCTCCAGGCTGTCCCAATTTCTCAAGCCTAACCCTAACCCTAACCCTAACCCTAGAGGATTTCCGGGGCCCGATGGTGGGAGTAAGCACCCCCGGGTGGTCGAGACGAGAAAGTGGTGCGAGGGCAGGTGTGTTGGCAGGGCCGCCCTTGCCTTGGCAGCCCCTTTGCAGAGCCCCTGCAATGGCGCCTCCAGGCTGTCCCGATTTCTCCAGCCTAACCCTAACCCTAACCCTAACCCTAGAGGATTTTCTGGGGCCCGATGGTGGGAGTAAGCGCCCCCGGGTGGTCGAGACGAGAAAGTGGTGCGAGGGCAGGTGTGTTGGCAGGGCCGCCCTTGCCTTGGCAGCCCCTTTGCAGAGCCCCTGCAATGGTGCCTCCAGGCTGTCCCGATTTCTCCAGCCTAACCCTAACCCTAACCCTAACCCCAACCCTAGAGGATTTTCCGGGACCCGATGGTTGGAGTAAGCGCCCCCGGGTGGTCGAGACGAGAAAGTGGTGCGAGGGCAGGTGTGTTGGCAGGGCCGCCCTTGCCTTGGCAGCCCCTTTGCAGAGCCCCTGCAATGGCGCCTCCAGGCTGTCCCTATTTCTCAAGCCTAACCCTAACCCTAACCCTAACCCTAACCCTAGAGGATTTTCCGGGGCCCGATGGTGGGAGTAAGTGCCCCCGGGTGGTCGAGACGAGAAAGTGGTGCGAGGGCAGGTGTGTTGGCAGGGCCGCCCTTGCCTTGGCAGCCCCTTTGCAGAGCCCCTGCAATGGTGCCTCCAGGCTGTCCCGATTTCTCCAGCCTAACCCTAACCCTAACCCTAACCCTAACCCTAGAGGATTTTCCGGGACCCGATGGTGGGAGTAAGTGCCCCCGGGTGGTCGAGACGAGAAAGTGGTGCGAGGGCAGGTGTGTTGGCAGGGCCGCCCTTGCCTTGGCAGCCCCTTTGCAGAGCCCCTGCAATGGCGCCTCCAGGCTGTCCCGATTTCTCCAGCCTAACCCTAACCCTAACCCTAACCCTAGAGGATTTTCTGGGGCCCGATGGTGGGAGTAAGCGCCCCCGGGTGGTCGAGACGAGAAAGTGGTGCGAGGGCAGGTGTGTTGGCAGGGCCGCCCTTGCCTTGGCAGCCCCTTTGCAGAGCCCCTGCAATGGTGCCTCCAGGCTGTCCCGATTTCTCCAGCCTAACCCTAACCCTAACCCTAACCCTAGAGGATTTTCTGGGGCCCGATGGTGGGAGTAAGCGCCCCCGGGTGGTCGAGACGAGAAAGTGGTGCGAGGGCAGGTGTGTTGGCAGGGCCGCCCTTGCCTTGGCAGCCCCTTTGCAGAGCCCCTGCAATGGCGCCTCCAGGCTGTCCCTATTTCTCCAGCCTAACCCTAACCCTAACCCTAACCCTAGAGGATTTTCCGGGGCCCGATGGTGGGAGTAAGTTCCCCCGGGTGGTCGAGACGAGAAAGTGGTGCGAGGGCAGGTGTGTTGGCAGGGCCGCCCTTGCCTTGGCAGCCCCTTTGCAGAGCCCCTGCAATGGCGCCTCCAGGCTGTCCCGATTTCTCCAGCCTAACCCTAAGCCTAACCCTAACCCTAGAGGATTTTCCGGGGCCCGATGGTGGGAGTAAGTGCCCCTGGGTGGTCGAGACGAGAAAGTGGTGCGAGGGCAGGTGTGTTGGCAGGGCCGCCCTTGCCTTGGCAGCCCCTTTGCAGAGCCCCTGCAATGGCGCCTCCAGGCTGTCCCGATTTCTCCAGCCTAACCCTAACCCTAAGCCTAACCCTAACCCTAGAGGATTTTCCGGGGCCCGATGGTGGGAGTAAGTGCCCCCGGGTGGTCGAGACGAGAAAGTGGTGCGAGGGCAGGTGTGTTGGCAGGGCCGCCCTTGCCTTGGCAGCCCCTTTGCAGAGCCCCTGCAATGGCGCCTCCAGGCTGTCCCTAATTCTCCAGCCTAACCCTAACCCTAACCCTAACCCTAGAGGATTTTCCGGGGCCCGATGGTGGGAGTAAGTTCCCCCGGGTGGTCGAGACGAGAAAGTGGTGCGAGGGCAGGTGTGTTGGCAGGGCCGCCCTTGCCTTGGCAGCCCCTTTGCAGAGCCCCTGCAATGGCGCCTCCAGGCTGTCCCGATTTCTCCAGCCTAACCCTAACCCTAACCCTAACCCTAGAGGATTTTCTGGGGCCCGATGGTGGGAGTAAGTGCCCCTGGGTGGTCGAGACGAGAAAATGGTGCGAGGGCAGGTGTGTTGGCAGGGCCGCCCTTGCCTTGGCAGCCCCTTTGCAGAGCCCCTGCAATGGCGCCTCCAGGCTGTCCTGATTTCTCAAGCCTAACCCTAACCCTAAGCCTAACCCTAACCCTAGAGGATTTTCCGGGACCCGATGGTGGGAGTAAGTGCCCCCGGGTGGTCGAGACGAGAAAGTGGTGCGAGGGCAGGTGTGTTGGCAGGGCCGCCCTTGCCTTGGCAGCCCCTTTGCAGAGCCCCTGCAATGGCGCCTCCAGGCTGTCCCTATTTCTCCAGCCTAACCCTAAGCCTAACCCTAACCCTAGAGGTTTTCCGGGGCCCGATGGTGGGAGTAAGCGCCCCCGGGTGGTCGAGACGAGAAAGTGGTGCGAGGGCAGGTGTGTTGGCAGGGCCGCCCTTGCCTTGGCAGCCCCTTTGCAGAGCCCCTGCAATGGCGCCTCCAGGCTGTCCCGATTTCTCAAGCATAACCCTAACCCTAACCCTAACCCTAGAGGATTTTCTGGGGCCCGATGGTGGGAGTAAGTGCCCCCGGGTGGTCGAGACGAGAAAGTGGTGCGAGGGCAGGTGTGTTGGCAGGGCCGCCCTTGCCTTGGCAGCCCCTTTGCAGAGCCCCTGCAATGGCGCCTCCAGGCTGTCCCGATTTCTCCAGCCTAACCCTAACCCTAAGCCTAACCCTAACCCTAGAGGTTTTCCGGGACCCAATGGTGGGAGTAAGCGCCCCCGGGTGGTCGAGATGAGAAAGTGGTGCGAGGGCAGGTGTGTTGGCAGGGCCGCCCTTGCCTTGGCAGCCCCTTTGCAGAGCCCCTGCAATGGCGCCTCCAGGCTGTCCCTATTTCTCAAGCCTAACCCTAACCCTAACCCTAACCCTAAGCCTAGAGGATTTCCGGGGCCCAATGGTGGGAGTAAGTGCCCCCGGGTGGTCGAGACGAGAAAGTGGTGCGAGGGCAGGTGTGTTGGCAGGGCCGCCCTTGCCTTGGCAGCCCCTTTGCAGAGCCCCTGCAATGGCGCCTCCAGGCTGTCCCGATTTCTCCAGCCTAACCCTAACCCTAACCCTAACGCTAGAGGATTTTCTGGGGCGCGATGGTGGGAGTAAGCGCCCCCGGGTGGTCGAGACGAGAAAGTGGTGCGAGGGCAGGTGTGTTGGCAGGGCCGCTCTTGCCTTGGCAGCCCCTTTGCAGAGCCCCTGCAATGGCGCCTCCAGGCTGTCCCGATTTCTCAAGCCTAACCCTAACCCTAACCCTAACCCTAGAGGATTTTCCGGGGCCCGATGGTGGGAGTAAGCGCCCCCGGGTGGTCGAGACGAGAAAGTGGTGCGAGGGCAGGTGTGTTGGCAGGGCCGCCCTTGCCTTGGCAGCCCCTTTGCAGAGCCCCTGCAATGGCGCCTCCAGGCTGTCCCTATTTCTCAAGCCTAACCCTAACCCTAACCCTAGAGGATTTTCCGGGGCCCGATGGTGGGAGTAAGTGTCCCCGGGTGGTCGAGACGAGAAAGTGGTGCGAGGGCAGGTGTGTTGGCAGGGCCGCCCTTGCCTTGGCAGCCCCTTTGCAGAGCCCCTGCAATGGTGCCTCCAGGCTGTCCCGATTTCTCCAGCCTAACCCTAACCCTAACCCTAACCCTAGAGGATTTTCTGGGGCCCGATGGTGGGAGTAAGCGCCCCCGGGTGGTCGAGACGAGAAAGTGGTGCGAGGGCAGGTGTGTTGGCAGGGCCGCCCTTGCCTTGGCAGCCCCTTTGCAGAGCCCCTGCAATGGCGCCTCCAGGCTGTCCCGATTTCTCAAGCATAACCCTAACCCTAACCCTAACCCTAGAGGATTTTCTGGGGCCCGATGGTGGGAGTAAGTGCCCCCGGGTGGTCGAGACGAGAACGTGGTGCGAGGGCAGGTGTGTTGGCAGGGCCGCCCTTGCCTTGGCAGCCCCTTTGCAGAGCCCCTGCAATGGCGCCTCCAGGCTGTCCCGATTTCTCCAGCCTAACCCTAACCCTAAGCCTAACCCTAACCCTAGAGGTTTTCCGGGACCCAATGGTGGGAGTAAGCGCCCCCGGGTGGTCGAGATGAGAAAGTGGTGCGAGGGCAGGTGTGTTGGCAGGGCCGCCCTTGCCTTGGCAGCCCCTTTGCAGAGCCCCTGCAATGGCGCCTCCAGGCTGTCCCTATTTCTCAAGCCTAACCCTAACCCTAACCCTAACCCTAAGCCTAGAGGATTTCCGGGGCCCAATGGTGGGAGTAAGTGCCCCCGGGTGGTCGAGACGAGAAAGTGGTGCGAGGGCAGGTGTGTTGGCAGGGCCGCCCTTGCCTTGGCAGCCCCTTTGCAGAGCCCCTGCAATGGCGCCTCCAGGCTGTCCCGATTTCTCCAGCCTAACCCTAACCCTAACCCTAACGCTAGAGGATTTTCTGGGGCGCGATGGTGGGAGTAAGCGCCCCCGGGTGGTCGAGACGAGAAAGTGGTGCGAGGGCAGGTGTGTTGGCAGGGCCGCCCTTGCCTTGGCAGCCCCTTTGCAGAGCCCCTGCAATGGCGCCTCCAGGCTGTCCCGATTTCTCAAGCCTAACCCTAACCCTAACCCTAACCCTAGAGGATTTTCCGGGGCCCGATGGTGGGAGTAAGCGCCCCCGGGTGGTCGAGACGAGAAAGTGGTGCGAGGGCAGGTGTGTTGGCAGGGCCGCCCTTGCCTTGGCAGCCCCTTTGCAGAGCCCCTGCAATGGCGCCTCCAGGCTGTCCCTATTTCTCAAGCCTAACCCTAACCCTAACCCTAGAGGATTTTCCGGGGCCCGATGGTGGGAGTAAGTGTCCCCGGGTGGTCGAGACGAGAAAGTGGTGCGAGGGCAGGTGTGTTGGCAGGGCCGCCCTTGCCTTGGCAGCCCCTTTGCAGAGCCCCTGCAATGGTGCCTCCAGGCTGTCCCGATTTCTCCAGCCTAACCCTAACCCTAACCCTAACCCTAGAGGATTTTCTGGGGCCCAATGGTGGGAGTAAGCGCCCCCGGGTGGTCGAGACGAGAAAGTGGTGCGAGGGCAGGTGTGTTGGCAGGGCCGCCCTTGCCTTGGCAGCCCCTTTGCAGAGCCCCTGCAATGGCGCCTCCAGGCTGTCCCTATTTCTCCAGCCTAACCCTAAGCCTAACCCTAACCCTAGAGGATTTTCCGGGGCCCGATGGTGGGAGTAAGCGCCCCTGGGTGGTCGAGACGAGAAAGTGGTGCGAGGGCAGGTGTGTTGGCAGGGCCGCCCTTGCCTTGGCAGCCCCTTTGCAGAGCCCCTGCAATGGCGCCTCCAGGCTGTCCCGATTTCTCAAGCCTAACCCTAACCCTAACCCTAGAGGATTTTCTGGGGCCCGATGGTGGGAGTAAGCGCCCCCGGGTGGTCGAGACGAGAAAGTGGTGCGAGGGCAGGTGTGTTGGCAGGGCCACCCTTGCCTTGGCAGCCCCTTTGCAGAGCCCCTGCAATGGCGCCTCCAGGCTGTCCCTATTTCTCAAGCCTAACCCTAACCCTAAGCCTAACCCTAACCCTAGAGGATTTTCCGGGGCCCGATGGTGGGAGTAAGTGCCCCCGGGTGGTCGAGACGAGAAAGTGGTGCGAGGGCAGGTGTGTTGGCAGGGCCGCCCTTGCCTTGGCAGCCCCTTTGCAGAGCCCCTGCAATGGCGCCTCCAGGCTGTCCCGATTTCTCCAGCCTAACCCTAACCCTAACCCTAACGCTAGAGGATTTTCTGGGGCCCGATGGTGGGAGTAAGCGCCCCCGGGTGGTCGAGACGAGAAAGTGGTGCGAGGGCAGGTGTGTTGGCAGGGCCGCTCTTGCCTTGGCAGCCCCTTTGCAGAGCCCCTGCAATGGCGCCTCCAGGCTGTCCCGATTTCTCCAGCCTAACCCTAACCCTAACCCTAACCCTAGAGGATTTTCCGGGGCCCGATGGTGGGAGTAAGCGCCCCCGGGTGGTCGAGACGAGAAAGTGGTGCGAGGGCAGGTGTGTTGGCAGGGCCGCCCTTGCCTTGGCAGCCCCTTTGCAGAGCCCCTGCAATGGCGCCTCCAGGCTGTCCCTATTTCTCCAGCCTAACCCTAACCCTAACCCTAACGCTAGAGGATTTTCCGGGGCCCGATGGTGGGAGTAAGTGCCCCCGGGTGGTCGAGACGAGAAAGTGGTGCGAGGGCAGGTGTGTTGGCAGGGCCGCCCTTGCCTTGGCAGCCCCTTTGCAGAGCCCCTGCAATGGCGCCTCCAGGCTGTCCCAATTTCTCAAGCCTAACCCTAACCCTAACCCTAGAGGATTTTCTGGGGCCCGATGGTGGGAGTAAGCGCCCCCGGGTGGTCGAGACGAGAAAGTGGTGCGAGGGCAGGTGTGTTGGCAGGGCCGCCCTTGCCTTGGCAGCCCCTTTGCAGAGCCCCTGCAATGGCGCCTCCAGGCTGTCCCGATTTCTCAAGCCTAACCCTAACCCTAACCCTAACCCTAACCCTAGAGGTTTTCCGGGGCCCGATGGTGGGAGTAAGCGCCCCCGGGTGGTCGAGACGAGAAAGTGGTGCGAGGGCAGGTGTGTTGGCAGGGCCGCCCTTGCCTTGGCAGCCCCTTTCCAGAGCCCCTGCAATGGCGCCTCCAGGCTGTCCCGATTTCTCCAGCCTAACCCTAACCCTAACCCTAACCCTAGAGGATTTTCTGGGGCCCGATGGTGGGAGTAAGCGCCCCCGGGTGGTCGAGACGAGAAAGTGGTGCGAGGGCAGGTGTGTTGGCAGGGCCGCCCTTGCCTTGGCAGCCCCTTTGCAGAGCCCCTGCAATGGTGCCTCCAGGCTGTCCCGATTTCTCCAGCCTAACCCTAACCCTAACCCTAACCCTAGAGGTTTTCCGGGACCCGATGGTGGGAGTAAGTGCCCCCGGGTGGTCGAGACGAGAAAGTGGTGCAAGGGCAGGTGTGTTGGCAGGGCCGCCCTTGCCTTGGCAGCCCCTTTGCAGAGCCCCTGCAATGGCGCCTCCAGGCTGTCCCGATTTCTCCAGCCTAACCCTAACCCTAACCCTAACCCTAACCCTAGAGGATTTTCCGGGACCCGATGGTGGGAGTAAGTGCCCCCGGGTGGTCGAGACGAGAAAGTGGTGCGAGGGCAGGTGTGTTGGCAGGGCCGCCCTTGCCTTGGCAGCCCCTTTGCAGAGCCCCTGCAATGGCGCCTCCAGGCTGTCCCGATTTCTCCAGCCTAACCCTAACCCTAACCCTAACCCTAGAGGATTTTCCGGGGCCCGATGGTGGGAGTAAGTGTCCCCGGGTGGTCGAGACGAGAAAGTGGTGCGAGGGCAGGTGTGTTGGCAGGGCCGCCCTTGCCTTGGCAGCCCCTTTGCAGAGCCCCTGCAATGGCGCCTCCAGGCTGTCCCGATTTCTCCAGCCTAACCCTAACCCTAACCCTAACCCTAGAGGATTTTCTGGGGCCCGATGGTGGGAGTAAGCGCCCCCGGGTGGTCGAGACGAGAAAGTGGTGCGAGGGCAGGTGTGTTGGCAGGGCCGCCCTTGCCTTGGCAGCCCCTTTGCAGAGCCCCTGCAATGGCGCCTCCAGGCTGTCCCGATTTCTCAAGCCTAACCCTAACCCTAACCCTAACCCTAGAGGATTTTCCGGGGCCCGATGGTGGGAGTAAGCGCCCCCGGGTGGTCGAGACGAGAAAGTGGTGCGAGGGCAGGTGTGTTGGCAGGGCCGCCCTTGCCTTGGCAGCCCCTTTGCAGAGCCCCTGCAATGGCGCCTCCAGGCTGTCCCGATTTCTCCAGCCTAACCCTAACCCTAACCCTAACCCTAGAGGATTTTCTGGGGCCCGATGGTGGGAGTAAGTGCCCCCGGGTGGTCGAGACGAGAAAGTGGTGCGAGGGCAGGTGTGTTGGCAGGGCCGCCCTTGCCTTGGCAGCCCCTTTGCAGAGCCCCTGCAATGGCGCCTCCAGGCTGTCCCTATTTCTCAAGCCTAACCCTAACCCTAACCCTAACCCTAACCCTAGAGGTTTTCCGGGACCCAATGGTGGGAGTAAGTGCCCCCGGGTGGTCGAGACGAGGAAGTGGTGCGAGGGCAGGTGTGTTGGCAGGGCCGCCCTTGCCTTGGCAGCCCCTTTGCAGAGCCCCTGCAATGGCGCCTCCAGGCTGTCCCGATTTCTCAAGCCTAACCCTAACCCTAACCCTAACCCTAGAGGTTTTCCGGGGCCCGATGGTGGGAGTAAGCGCCCCCGGGTGGTCGAGACGAGAAAGTGGTGCGAGGGCAGGTGTGTTGGCAGGGCCGCCCTTGCCTTGGCAGCCCCTTTGCAGAGCCCCTGCAATGGTGCCTCCAGGCTGTCCCGATTTCTCCAGCCTAACCCTAACCCTAACCCTAACCCTAGAGGATTTTCTGGGGCCCGATGGTGGGAGTAAGCGCCCCCGGGTGGTCGAGACGAGAAAGTGGTGCGAGGGCAGGTGTGTTGGCAGGGCCGCCCTTGCCTTGGCAGCCCCTTTGCAGAGCCCCTGCAATGGCGCCTCCAGGCTGTCCCGATTTCTCCAGCCTAACCCTAACCCTAACCCTAACCCTAGAGGATTTTCTGGGGCCCGATGGTGGGAGTAAGCGCCCCCGGGTGGTCGAGACGAGAAAGTGGTGCGAGGGCAGGTGTGTTGGCAGGGCCGCCCTTGCCTTGGCAGCCCCTTTGCAGAGCCCCTGCAATGGCGCCTCCAGGCTGTCCCGATTTCTCCAGCCTAACCCTAACCCTAACCCTAACCCTAGAGGATTTCCGGGGCCCGATGGTGGGAGTAAGCACCCCCGGGTGGTCGAGACGAGAAAGTGGTGCGAGGGCAGGTGTGTTGGCAGGGCCGCCCTTGCCTTGGCAGCCCCTTTGCAGAGCCCCTGCAATGGCGCCTCCAGGCTGTCCCGATTTCTCCAGCCTAACCCTAACCCTAACCCTAACCCTAGAGGATTTTCCGGGGCCCGATGGTGGGAGTAAGCGCCCCCGGGTGGTCGAGACGAGAAAGTGGTGCGAGGGCAGGTGTGTTGGCAGGGCCGCCCTTGCCTTGGCAGCCCCTTTGCAGAGCCCCTGCAATGGCGCCTCCAGGCTGTCCCGATTTCTCCAGCCTAACCCTAACCCTAACCCTAACCCTAACCCTAGAGGATTTTCCGGGACCCGATGGTGGGAGTAAGTGCCCCCGGGTGGTCGAGACGAGAAAGTGGTGCGAGGGCAGGTGTGTTGGCAGGGCCGCCCTTGCCTTGGCAGCCCCTTTGCAGAGCCCCTGCAATGGCGCCTCCAGGCTGTCCCGATTTCTCCAGCCTAACCCTAACCCTAACCCTAACCCTAGAGGATTTTCCGGGGCCCGATGGTGGGAGTAAGTGCCCCCGGGTGGTCGAGACGAGAAAGTGGTGCGAGGGCAGGTGTGTTGGCAGGGCCGCCCTTGCCTTGGCAGCCCCTTTGCAGAGCCCCTGCAATGGCGCCTCCAGGCTGTCCCGATTTCTCCAGCCTAACCCTAACCCTAACCCTAACCCTAGAGGATTTTCTGGGGCCCGATGGTGGGAGTAAGCGCCCCCGGGTGGTCGAGACGAGAAAGTGGTGCGAGGGCAGGTGTGTTGGCAGGGCCGCCCTTGCCTTGGCAGCCCCTTTGCAGAGCCCCTGCAATGGCGCCTCCAGGCTGTCCCGATTTCTCCAGCCTAACCCTAACCCTAACCCTAACCCTAGAGGATTTCCGGGGCCCGATGGTGGGAGTAAGTGCCCCCGGGTGGTCGAGACGAGAAAGTGGTGCGAGGGCAGGTGTGTTGGCAGGGCCGCCCTTGCCTTGGCAGCCCCTTTGCAGAGCCCCTGCAATGGCGCCTCCAGGCTGTCCCGATTTCTCCAGCCTAACCCTAACCCTAACCCTAACCCTAGAGGATTTTCCGGGGCCCGATGGTGGGAGTAAGCGCCCCCGGGTGGTCGAGACGAGAAAGTGGTGCGAGGGCAGGTGTGTTGGCAGGGCCGCCCTTGCCTTGGCAGCCCCTTTGCAGAGCCCCTGCAATGGCGCCTCCAGGCTGTCCCGATTTCTCCAGCCTAACCCTAACCCTAACCCTAACCCTAACCCTAGAGGATTTTCCGGGACCCGATGGTGGGAGTAAGTGCCCCCGGGTGGTCGAGACGAGAAAGTGGTGCGAGGGCAGGTGTGTTGGCAGGGCCGCCCTTGCCTTGGCAGCCCCTTTGCAGAGCCCCTGCAATGGCGCCTCCAGGCTGTCCCTATTTCTCAAGCCTATCCCTAACCCTAACCCTAACCCTAACCCTAGAGGTTTTCCGGGACCCAATGGTGGGAGTAAGTGCCCCCGGGTGGTCGAGACGAGAAAGTGGTGCGAGGGCAGGTGTGTTGGCAGGGCCGCCCTTGCCTTGGCAGCCCCTTTGCAGAGCCCCTGCAATGGCGCCTCCAGGCTGTCCCGATTTCTCCAGCCTAACCCTAACCCTAACCCTAACCCTAGAGGATTTTCTGGGGCCCGATGGTGGGAGTAAGTGCCCCCGGGTGGTCGAGACGAGAAAGTGGTGCGAGGGCAGGTGTGTTGGCAGGGCCGCCCTTGCCTTGGCAGCCCCTTTGCAGAGCCCCTGCAATGGTGCCTCCAGGCTGTCCCGATTTCTCCAGCCTAACCCTAACCCTAACCCTAACCCTAGAGGATTTTCTGGGGCCCGATGGTGGGAGTAAGCGCCCCCGGGTGGTCGAGACGAGAAAGTGGTGCGAGGGCAGGTGTGTTGGCAGGGCCGCCCTTGCCTTGGCAGCCCCTTTGCAGAGCCCCTGCAATGGCGCCTCCAGGCTGTCCCGATTTCTCAAGCCTAACCCTAACCCTAACCCTAACCCTAGAGGATTTTCCGGGGCCCGATGGTGGGAGTAAGCGCCCCCGGGTGGTCGAGACGAGAAAGTGGTGCGAGGGCAGGTGTGTTGGCAGGGCCGCCCTTGCCTTGGCAGCCCCTTTGCAGAGCCCCTGCAATGGCGCCTCCAGGCTGTCCCGATTTCTCCAGCCTAACCCTAACCCTAACCCTAACCCTAGAGGATTTTCCGGGGCCCGATGGTGGGAGTAAGTGCCCCCGGGTGGTCGAGACGAGAAAGTGGTGCGAGGGCAGGTGTGTTGGCAGGGCCGCCCTTGCCTTGGCAGCCCCTTTGCAGAGCCCCTGCAATGGCGCCTCCAGGCTGTCCCTATTTCTCAAGCCTAACCCTAACCCTAACCCTAACCCTAACCCTAGAGGTTTTCCGGGACCCAATGGTGGGAGTAAGTGCCCCCGGGTGGTCGAGACGAGAAAGTGGTGCGAGGGCAGGTGTGTTGGCAGGGCCGCCCTTGCCTTGGCAGCCCCTTTGCAGAGCCCCTGCAATGGCGCCTCCAGGCTGTCCCGATTTCTCCAGCCTAACCCTAACCCTAACCCTAACCCTAGAGGATTTTCCGGGGCCCGATGGTGGGAGTAAGTGCCCCCGGGTGGTCGAGACGAGAAAGTGGTGCGAGGGCAGGTGTGTTGGCAGGGCCGCCCTTGCCTTGGCAGCCCCTTTGCAGAGCCCCTGCAATGGCGCCTCCAGGCTGTCCCGATTTCTCCAGCCTAACCCTAACCCTAACCCTAACCCTAGAGGATTTCCGGGGCCCGATGGTGGGAGTAAGCACCCCCGGGTGGTCGAGACGAGAAAGTGGTGCGAGGGCAGGTGTGTTGGCAGGGCCGCCCTTGCCTTGGCAGCCCCTTTGCAGAGCCCCTGCAATGGCGCCTCCAGGCTGTCCCGATTTCTCCAGCCTAACCCTAACCCTAACCCTAACCCTAGAGGATTTTCTGGGGCCCGATGGTGGGAGTAAGCGCCCCCGGGTGGTCGAGACGAGAAAGTGGTGCGAGGGCAGGTGTGTTGGCAGGGCCGCCCTTGCCTTGGCAGCCCCTTTGCAGAGCCCCTGCAATGGCGCCTCCAGGCTGTCCCTATTTCTCAAGCCTAACCCTAACCCTAACCCTAACCCTAGAGGATTTTCCGGGACCCGATGGTGGGAGTAAGCGCCCCCGGGTGGTCGAGACGAGAAAGTGGTGCGAGGGCAGGTGTGTTGGCAGGGCCGCCCTTGCCTTGGCAGCCCCTTTGCAGAGCCCCTGCAATGGCGCCTCCAGGCTGTCCCGATTTCTCCAGCCTAATCCTAACCCTAACCCTAACCCTAACCCTAGAGGATTTTCCGGGGCCCGATGGTGGGAGTAAGTGCCCCCGGGTGGTCGAGACGAGAAAGTGGTGCGAGGGCAGGTGTGTTGGCAGGGCCGCCCTTGCCTTGGCAGCCCCTTTGCAGAGCCCCTGCAATGGTGCCTCCAGGCTGTCCCTATTTCTCAAGCCTAACCCTAACCCTAACCCTAACCCTAACCCTAGAGGATTTTCCGGGACCCGATGGTGGGAGTAAGTGCCCCCGGGTGGTCGAGACGAGAAAGTGGTGCGAGGGCAGGTGTGTTGGCAGGGCCGCCCTTGCCTTGGCAGCCCCTTTGCAGAGCCCCTGCAATGGCGCCTCCAGGCTGTCCCGATTTCTCAAGCCTAACCCTAACCCTAACCCTAACCCTAGAGGATTTTCCGGGGCCCGATGGTGGGAGTAAGCGCCCCCGGGTGGTCGAGACGAGAAAGTGGTGCGAGGGCAGGTGTGTTGGCAGGGCCGCCCTTGCCTTGGCAGCCCCTTTGCAGAGCCCCTGCAATGGCGCCTCCAGGCTGTCCCGATTTCTCAAGCCTAACCCTAACCCTAACCCTAACCCTAGAGGATTTTCCGGGGCCCGATGGTGGGAGTAAGTGCCCCCGGGTGGTCGAGACGAGAAAGTGGTGCGAGGGCAGGTGTGTTGGCAGGGCCGCCCTTGCCTTGGCAGCCCCTTTGCAGAGCCCCTGCAATGGCGCCTCCAGGCTGTCCCTATTTCTCAAGCCTAACCCTAACCCTAACCCTAACCCTAGAGGATTTCCGGGGCCCGATGGTGGGAGTAAGCACCCCCGGGTGGTCGAGACGAGAAAGTGGTGCGAGGGCAGGTGTGTTGGCAGGGCCGCCCTTGCCTTGGCAGCCCCTTTGCAGAGCCCCTGCAATGGCGCCTCCAGGCTGTCCCTATTTCTCCAGCCTAACCCTAACCCTAACCCTAACCCTAGAGGATTTTCTGGGGCCCGATGGTGGGAGTAAGCGCCCCCGGGTGGTCGAGACGAGAAAGTGGTGCGAGGGCAGGTGTGTTGGCAGGGCCGCCCTTGCCTTGGCAGCCCCTTTGCAGAGCCCCTGCAATGGCGCCTCCAGGCTGTCCCTATTTCTCAAGCCTAACCCTAACCCTAACCCTAACCCTAGAGGATTTTCCGGGACCCGATGGTGGGAGTAAGCGCCCCCGGGTGGTCGAGACGAGAAAGTGGTGCGAGGGCAGGTGTGTTGGCAGGGCCGCCCTTGCCTTGGCAGCCCCTTTGCAGAGCCCCTGCAATGGCGCCTCCAGGCTGTCCCGATTTCTCCAGCCTAACCCTAACCCTAACCCTAACCCTAACCCTAGAGGATTTT
Source organism: Struthio camelus (assembly GCF_040807025.1). NCBI lineage: Eukaryota > Metazoa > Chordata > Aves > Struthioniformes > Struthionidae > Struthio > Struthio camelus. Next base: position 47,285,804 of record NC_090982.1, read on the forward strand.
CCGGGGCCCGATGGTGGGAGTAAGTGCCCCCGGGTGGTCGAGACGAGAAAGTGGTGCGAGGGCAGGTGTGTTGGCAGGGCCGCCCTTGCCTTGGCAGCCCCTTTGCAGAGCCCCTGCAATGGTGCCTCCAGGCTGTCCCTATTTCTCAAGCCTAACCCTAACCCTAACCCTAACCCTAACCCTAGAGGATTTTCCGGGACCCGATGGTGGGAGTAAGTGCCCCCGGGTGGTCGAGACGAGAAAGTGGTGCGAGGGCAGGTGTGTTGGCAGGGCCGCCCTTGCCTTGGCAGCCCCTTTGCAGAGCCCCTGCAATGGCGCCTCCAGGCTGTCCCGATTTCTCAAGCCTAACCCTAACCCTAACCCTAACCCTAGAGGATTTTCCGGGGCCCGATGGTGGGAGTAAGTGTCCCCGGGTGGTCGAGACGAGAAAGTGGTGCGAGGGCAGGTGTGTTGGCAGGGCCGCCCTTGCCTTGGCAGCCCCTTTGCAGAGCCCCTGCAATGGCGCCTCCAGGCTGTCCCGATTTCTCCAGCCTAACCCTAACCCTAACCCTAACCCTAGAGGATTTCCGGGGCCCGATGGTGGGAGTAAGCGCCCCTGGGTGGTCGAGACGAGAAAGTGGTGCGAGGGCAGGTGTGTTGGCAGGGCCGCCCTTGCCTTGGCAGCCCCTTTGCAGAGCCCCTGCAATGGTGCCTCCAGGCTGTCCCGATTTCTCCAGCCTAACCCTAAGCCTAACCCTAACCCTAGAGGATTTTCTGGGGCCCGATGGTGGGAGTAAGCGCCCCCGGGTGGTCGAGACGAGAAAGTGGTGCGAGGGCAGGTGTGTTGGCAGGGCCGCCCTTGCCTTGGCAGCCCCTTTGCAGAGCCCCTGCAATGGCGCCTCCAGGCTGTCCCGATTTCTCAAGCCTAACCCTAACCCTAACCCTAACCCTAGAGGATTTTCCGGGGCCCGATGGTGGGAGTAAGCGCCCCCGGGTGGTCGAGACGAGAAAGTGGTGCGAGGGCAGGTGTGTTGGCAGGGCCGCCCTTGCCTTGGCAGCCCCTTTGCAGAGCCCCTGCAATGGCGCCTCCAGGCTGTCCCGATTTCTCCAGCCTAACCCTAACCCTAACCCTAACCCTAGAGGATTTTCTGGGGCCCGATGGTGGGAGTAAGTGCCCCCGGGTGGTCGAGACGAGAAAGTGGTGCGAGGGCAGGTGTGTTGGCAGGGCCGCCCTTGCCTTGGCAGCCCCTTTGCAGAGCCCCTGCAATGGCGCCTCCAGGCTGTCCCGATTTCTCAAGCCTAACCCTAACCCTAACCCTAACCCTAGAGGATTTTCCGGGGCCCGATGGTGGGAGTAAGCGCCCCCGGGTGGTCGAGACGAGAAAGTGGTGCGAGGGCAGGTGTGTTGGCAGGGCCGCCCTTGCCTTGGCAGCCCCTTTGCAGAGCCCCTGCAATGGCGCCTCCAGGCTGTCCCTATTTCTCAAGCCTAACCCTAACCCTAACCCTAGAGGATTTTCCGGGGCCCGATGGTGGGAGTAAGTGTCCCCGGGTGGTCGAGACGAGAAAGTGGTGCGAGGGCAGGTGTGTTGGCAGGGCCGCCCTTGCCTTGGCAGCCCCTTTGCAGAGCCCCTGCAATGGTGCCTCCAGGCTGTCCCGATTTCTCCAGCCTAACCCTAACCCTAACCCTAACCCTAGAGGATTTTCTGGGGCCCAATGGTGGGAGTAAGCGCCCCCGGGTGGTCGAGACGAGAAAGTGGTGCGAGGGCAGGTGTGTTGGCAGGGCCGCCCTTGCCTTGGCAGCCCCTTTGCAGAGCCCCTGCAATGGCGCCTCCAGGCTGTCCCTATTTCTCCAGCCTAACCCTAAGCCTAACCCTAACCCTAGAGGATTTTCCGGGGCCCGATGGTGGGAGTAAGCGCCCCTGGGTGGTCGAGACGAGAAAGTGGTGCGAGGGCAGGTGTGTTGGCAGGGCCGCCCTTGCCTTGGCAGCCCCTTTGCAGAGCCCCTGCAATGGCGCCTCCAGGCTGTCCCGATTTCTCAAGCCTAACCCTAACCCTAACCCTAGAGGATTTTCTGGGGCCCGATGGTGGGAGTAAGCGCCCCCGGGTGGTCGAGACGAGAAAGTGGTGCGAGGGCAGGTGTGTTGGCAGGGCCACCCTTGCCTTGGCAGCCCCTTTGCAGAGCCCCTGCAATGGCGCCTCCAGGCTGTCCCTATTTCTCAAGCCTAACCCTAACCCTAAGCCTAACCCTAACCCTAGAGGATTTTCCGGGGCCCGATGGTGGGAGTAAGTGCCCCCGGGTGGTCGAGACGAGAAAGTGGTGCGAGGGCAGGTGTGTTGGCAGGGCCGCCCTTGCCTTGGCAGCCCCTTTGCAGAGCCCCTGCAATGGCGCCTCCAGGCTGTCCCGATTTCTCCAGCCTAACCCTAACCCTAACCCTAACGCTAGAGGATTTTCTGGGGCCCGATGGTGGGAGTAAGCGCCCCCGGGTGGTCGAGACGAGAAAGTGGTGCGAGGGCAGGTGTGTTGGCAGGGCCGCTCTTGCCTTGGCAGCCCCTTTGCAGAGCCCCTGCAATGGCGCCTCCAGGCTGTCCCGATTTCTCCAGCCTAACCCTAACCCTAACCCTAACCCTAGAGGATTTTCCGGGGCCCGATGGTGGGAGTAAGCGCCCCCGGGTGGTCGAGACGAGAAAGTGGTGCGAGGGCAGGTGTGTTGGCAGGGCCGCCCTTGCCTTGGCAGCCCCTTTGCAGAGCCCCTGCAATGGCGCCTCCAGGCTGTCCCTATTTCTCCAGCCTAACCCTAACCCTAACCCTAACGCTAGAGGATTTTCCGGGGCCCGATGGTGGGAGTAAGTGCCCCCGGGTGGTCGAGACGAGAAAGTGGTGCGAGGGCAGGTGTGTTGGCAGGGCCGCCCTTGCCTTGGCAGCCCCTTTGCAGAGCCCCTGCAATGGCGCCTCCAGGCTGTCCCAATTTCTCAAGCCTAACCCTAACCCTAACCCTAGAGGATTTTCTGGGGCCCGATGGTGGGAGTAAGCGCCCCCGGGTGGTCGAGACGAGAAAGTGGTGCGAGGGCAGGTGTGTTGGCAGGGCCGCCCTTGCCTTGGCAGCCCCTTTGCAGAGCCCCTGCAATGGCGCCTCCAGGCTGTCCCTATTTCTCAAGCCTAACCCTAACCCTAACCCTAACCCTAACCCTAGAGGTTTTCCGGGGCCCGATGGTGGGAGTAAGCGCCCCCGGGTGGTCGAGACGAGAAAGTGGTGCGAGGGCAGGTGTGTTGGCAGGGCCGCCCTTGCCTTGGCAGCCCCTTTCCAGAGCCCCTGCAATGGCGCCTCCAGGCTGTCCCGATTTCTCCAGCCTAACCCTAACCCTAACCCTAACCCTAGAGGATTTTCTGGGGCCCGATGGTGGGAGTAAGCGCCCCCGGGTGGTCGAGACGAGAAAGTGGTGCGAGGGCAGGTGTGTTGGCAGGGCCGCCCTTGCCTTGGCAGCCCCTTTGCAGAGCCCCTGCAATGGTGCCTCCAGGCTGTCCCGATTTCTCCAGCCTAACCCTAACCCTAACCCTAACCCTAGAGGTTTTCCGGGACCCGATGGTGGGAGTAAGTGCCCCCGGGTGGTCGAGACGAGAAAGTGGTGCAAGGGCAGGTGTGTTGGCAGGGCCGCCCTTGCCTTGGCAGCCCCTTTGCAGAGCCCCTGCAATGGCGCCTCCAGGCTGTCCCGATTTCTCCAGCCTAACCCTAACCCTAACCCTAACCCTAACCCTAGAGGATTTTCCGGGACCCGATGGTGGGAGTAAGTGCCCCCGGGTGGTCGAGACGAGAAAGTGGTGCGAGGGCAGGTGTGTTGGCAGGGCCGCCCTTGCCTTGGCAGCCCCTTTGCAGAGCCCCTGCAATGGCGCCTCCAGGCTGTCCCGATTTCTCCAGCCTAACCCTAACCCTAACCCTAACCCTAGAGGATTTTCCGGGGCCCGATGGTGGGAGTAAGTGTCCCCGGGTGGTCGAGACGAGAAAGTGGTGCGAGGGCAGGTGTGTTGGCAGGGCCGCCCTTGCCTTGGCAGCCCCTTTGCAGAGCCCCTGCAATGGCGCCTCCAGGCTGTCCCGATTTCTCCAGCCTAACCCTAACCCTAACCCTAACCCTAGAGGATTTCCGGGGCCCGATGGTGGGAGTAAGCGCCCCCGGGTAGTCGAGACGAGAAAGTGGTGCGAGGGCAGGTGTGTTGGCAGGGCCGCCCTTGCCTTGGCAGCCCCTTTGCAGAGCCCCTGCAATGGTGCCTCCAGGCTGTCCCGATTTCTCCAGCCTAACCCTAACCCTAACCCTAACCCTAGAGGATTTTCTGGGGCCCGATGGTGGGAGTAAGCGCCCCCGGGTGGTCGAGACGAGAAAGTGGTGCGAGGGCAGGTGTGTTGGCAGGGCCGCCCTTGCCTTGGCAGCCCCTTTGCAGAGCCCCTGCAATGGCGCCTCCAGGCTGTCCCGATTTCTCAAGCCTAACCCTAACCCTAACCCTAACCCTAGAGGATTTTCCGGGGCCCGATGGTGGGAGTAAGCGCCCCCGGGTGGTCGAGACGAGAAAGTGGTGCGAGGGCAGGTGTGTTGGCAGGGCCGCCCTTGCCTTGGCAGCCCCTTTGCAGAGCCCCTGCAATGGCGCCTCCAGGCTGTCCCGATTTCTCCAGCCTAACCCTAACCCTAACCCTAACCCTAGAGGATTTTCTGGGGCCCGATGGTGGGAGTAAGTGCCCCCGGGTGGTCGAGACGAGAAAGTGGTGCGAGGGCAGGTGTGTTGGCAGGGCCACCCTTGCCTTGGCAGCCCCTTTGCAGAGCCCCTGCAATGGCGCCTCCAGGCTGTCCCTATTTCTCAAGCCTAACCCTAACCCTAACCCTAACCCTAACCCTAGAGGTTTTCCGGGACCCAATGGTGGGAGTAAGTGCCCCCGGGTGGTCGAGACGAGGAAGTGGTGCGAGGGCAGGTGTGTTGGCAGGGCCGCCCTTGCCTTGGCAGCCCCTTTGCAGAGCCCCTGCAATGGCGCCTCCAGGCTGTCCCGATTTCTCAAGCCTAACCCTAACCCTAACCCTAACCCTAGAGGTTTTCCGGGGCCCGATGGTGGGAGTAAGCGCCCCCGGGTGGTCGAGACGAGAAAGTGGTGCGAGGGCAGGTGTGTTGGCAGGGCCGCCCTTGCCTTGGCAGCCCCTTTGCAGAGCCCCTGCAATGGTGCCTCCAGGCTGTCCCGATTTCTCCAGCCTAACCCTAACCCTAACCCTAACCCTAGAGGATTTTCTGGGGCCCGATGGTGGGAGTAAGCGCCCCCGGGTGGTCGAGACGAGAAAGTGGTGCGAGGGCAGGTGTGTTGGCAGGGCCGCCCTTGCCTTGGCAGCCCCTTTGCAGAGCCCCTGCAATGGCGCCTCCAGGCTGTCCCGATTTCTCCAGCCTAACCCTAACCCTAACCCTAACCCTAGAGGATTTTCTGGGGCCCGATGGTGGGAGTAAGCGCCCCCGGGTGGTCGAGACGAGAAAGTGGTGCGAGGGCAGGTGTGTTGGCAGGGCCGCCCTTGCCTTGGCAGCCCCTTTGCAGAGCCCCTGCAATGGCGCCTCCAGGCTGTCCCGATTTCTCCAGCCTAACCCTAACCCTAACCCTAACCCTAGAGGATTTCCGGGGCCCGATGGTGGGAGTAAGCACCCCCGGGTGGTCGAGACGAGAAAGTGGTGCGAGGGCAGGTGTGTTGGCAGGGCCGCCCTTGCCTTGGCAGCCCCTTTGCAGAGCCCCTGCAATGGCGCCTCCAGGCTGTCCCGATTTCTCCAGCCTAACCCTAACCCTAACCCTAACCCTAGAGGATTTTCCGGGGCCCGATGGTGGGAGTAAGCGCCCCCGGGTGGTCGAGACGAGAAAGTGGTGCGAGGGCAGGTGTGTTGGCAGGGCCGCCCTTGCCTTGGCAGCCCCTTTGCAGAGCCCCTGCAATGGCGCCTCCAGGCTGTCCCGATTTCTCCAGCCTAACCCTAACCCTAACCCTAACCCTAACCCTAGAGGATTTTCCGGGACCCGATGGTGGGAGTAAGTGCCCCCGGGTGGTCGAGACGAGAAAGTGGTGCGAGGGCAGGTGTGTTGGCAGGGCCGCCCTTGCCTTGGCAGCCCCTTTGCAGAGCCCCTGCAATGGCGCCTCCAGGCTGTCCCGATTTCTCCAGCCTAACCCTAACCCTAACCCTAACCCTAGAGGATTTTCCGGGGCCCGATGGTGGGAGTAAGTGCCCCCGGGTGGTCGAGACGAGAAAGTGGTGCGAGGGCAGGTGTGTTGGCAGGGCCGCCCTTGCCTTGGCAGCCCCTTTGCAGAGCCCCTGCAATGGCGCCTCCAGGCTGTCCCGATTTCTCCAGCCTAACCCTAACCCTAACCCTAACCCTAGAGGATTTTCTGGGGCCCGATGGTGGGAGTAAGCGCCCCCGGGTGGTCGAGACGAGAAAGTGGTGCGAGGGCAGGTGTGTTGGCAGGGCCGCCCTTGCCTTGGCAGCCCCTTTGCAGAGCCCCTGCAATGGCGCCTCCAGGCTGTCCCGATTTCTCCAGCCTAACCCTAACCCTAACCCTAACCCTAGAGGATTTCCGGGGCCCGATGGTGGGAGTAAGCACCCCCGGGTGGTCGAGACGAGAAAGTGGTGCGAGGGCAGGTGTGTTGGCAGGGCCGCCCTTGCCTTGGCAGCCCCTTTGCAGAGCCCCTGCAATGGCGCCTCCAGGCTGTCCCGATTTCTCCAGCCTAACCCTAACCCTAACCCTAACCCTAGAGGATTTTCCGGGGCCCGATGGTGGGAGTAAGCGCCCCCGGGTGGTCGAGACGAGAAAGTGGTGCGAGGGCAGGTGTGTTGGCAGGGCCGCCCTTGCCTTGGCAGCCCCTTTGCAGAGCCCCTGCAATGGCGCCTCCAGGCTGTCCCGATTTCTCCAGCCTAACCCTAACCCTAACCCTAACCCTAACCCTAGAGGATTTTCCGGGACCCGATGGTGGGAGTAAGTGCCCCCGGGTGGTCGAGACGAGAAAGTGGTGCGAGGGCAGGTGTGTTGGCAGGGCCGCCCTTGCCTTGGCAGCCCCTTTGCAGAGCCCCTGCAATGGCGCCTCCAGGCTGTCCCTATTTCTCAAGCCTATCCCTAACCCTAACCCTAACCCTAACCCTAGAGGTTTTCCGGGACCCAATGGTGGGAGTAAGTGCCCCCGGGTGGTCGAGACGAGAAAGTGGTGCGAGGGCAGGTGTGTTGGCAGGGCCGCCCTTGCCTTGGCAGCCCCTTTGCAGAGCCCCTGCAATGGCGCCTCCAGGCTGTCCCGATTTCTCCAGCCTAACCCTAACCCTAACCCTAACCCTAGAGGATTTTCCGGGGCCCGATGGTGGGAGTAAGTGCCCCCGGGTGGTCGAGACGAGAAAGTGGTGCGAGGGCAGGTGTGTTGGCAGGGCCGCCCTTGCCTTGGCAGCCCCTTTGCAGAGCCCCTGCAATGGTGCCTCCAGGCTGTCCCGATTTCTCCAGCCTAACCCTAACCCTAACCCTAACCCTAGAGGATTTTCTGGGGCCCGATGGTGGGAGTAAGCGCCCCCGGGTGGTCGAGACGAGAAAGTGGTGCGAGGGCAGGTGTGTTGGCAGGGCCGCCCTTGCCTTGGCAGCCCCTTTGCAGAGCCCCTGCAATGGCGCCTCCAGGCTGTCCCGATTTCTCAAGCCTAACCCTAACCCTAACCCTAACCCTAGAGGATTTTCCGGGGCCCGATGGTGGGAGTAAGCGCCCCCGGGTGGTCGAGACGAGAAAGTGGTGCGAGGGCAGGTGTGTTGGCAGGGCCGCCCTTGCCTTGGCAGCCCCTTTGCAGAGCCCCTGCAATGGCGCCTCCAGGCTGTCCCGATTTCTCAAGCCTAACCCTAACCCTAACCCTAACCCTAGAGGATTTTCTGGGGCCCGATGGTGGGAGTAAGCGCCCCCGGGTGGTCGAGACGAGAAAGTGGTGCGAGGGCAGGTGTGTTGGCAGGGCCACCCTTGCCTTGGCAGCCCCTTTGCAGAGCCCCTGCAATGGCGCCTCCAGGCTGTCCCTATTTCTCAAGCCTAACCCTAACCCTAACCCTAACCCTAACCCTAGAGGTTTTCCGGGACCCAATGGTGGGAGTAAGTGCCCCCGGGTGGTCGAGACGAGAAAGTGGTGCGAGGGCAGGTGTGTTGGCAGGGCCGCCCTTGCCTTGGCAGCCCCTTTGCAGAGCCCCTGCAATGGCGCCTCCAGGCTGTCCCGATTTCTCCAGCCTAACCCTAAGCCTAACCCTAACCCTAGAGGATTTTCCGGGGCCCGATGGTGGGAGTAAGTGCCCCCGGGTGGTCGAGACGAGAAAGTGGTGCGAGGGCAGGTGTGTTGGCAGGGCCGCCCTTGCCTTGGCAGCCCCTTTGCAGAGCCCCTGCAATGGCGCCTCCAGGCTGTCCCGATTTCTCCAGCCTAACCCTAACCCTAACCCTAACCCTAGAGGATTTCCGGGGCCCGATGGTGGGAGTAAGCACCCCCGGGTGGTCGAGACGAGAAAGTGGTGCGAGGGCAGGTGTGTTGGCAGGGCCGCCCTTGCCTTGGCAGCCCCTTTGCAGAGCCCCTGCAATGGCGCCTCCAGGCTGTCCCGATTTCTCCAGCCTAACCCTAACCCTAACCCTAACCCTAGAGGATTTTCTGGGGCCCGATGGTGGGAGTAAGCGCCCCCGGGTGGTCGAGACGAGAAAGTGGTGCGAGGGCAGGTGTGTTGGCAGGGCCGCCCTTGCCTTGGCAGCCCCTTTGCAGAGCCCCTGCAATGGCGCCTCCAGGCTGTCCCTATTTCTCAAGCCTAACCCTAACCCTAACCCTAACCCTAGAGGATTTTCCGGGACCCGATGGTGGGAGTAAGCGCCCCCGGGTGGTCGAGACGAGAAAGTGGTGCGAGGGCAGGTGTGTTGGCAGGGCCGCCCTTGCCTTGGCAGCCCCTTTGCAGAGCCCCTGCAATGGCGCCTCCAGGCTGTCCCGATTTCTCCAGCCTAATCCTAACCCTAACCCTAACCCTAACCCTAGAGGATTTTCCGGGGCCCGATGGTGGGAGTAAGTGCCCCCGGGTGGTCGAGACGAGAAAGTGGTGCGAGGGCAGGTGTGTTGGCAGGGCCGCCCTTGCCTTGGCAGCCCCTTTGCAGAGCCCCTGCAATGGTGCCTCCAGGCTGTCCCTATTTCTCAAGCCTAACCCTAACCCTAACCCTAACCCTAACCCTAGAGGATTTTCCGGGACCCGATGGTGGGAGTAAGTGCCCCCGGGTGGTCGAGACGAGAAAGTGGTGCGAGGGCAGGTGTGTTGGCAGGGCCGCCCTTGCCTTGGCAGCCCCTTTGCAGAGCCCCTGCAATGGCGCCTCCAGGCTGTCCCGATTTCTCAAGCCTAACCCTAACCCTAACCCTAACCCTAGAGGATTTTCCGGGGCCCGATGGTGGGAGTAAGCGCCCCCGGGTGGTCGAGACGAGAAAGTGGTGCGAGGGCAGGTGTGTTGGCAGGGCCGCCCTTGCCTTGGCAGCCCCTTTGCAGAGCCCCTGCAATGGCGCCTCCAGGCTGTCCCGATTTCTCAAGCCTAACCCTAACCCTAACCCTAACCCTAGAGGATTTTCCGGGGCCCGATGGTGGGAGTAAGTGCCCCCGGGTGGTCGAGACGAGAAAGTGGTGCGAGGGCAGGTGTGTTGGCAGGGCCGCCCTTGCCTTGGCAGCCCCTTTGCAGAGCCCCTGCAATGGCGCCTCCAGGCTGTCCCTATTTCTCAAGCCTAACCCTAACCCTAACCCTAACCCTAGAGGATTTCCGGGGCCCGATGGTGGGAGTAAGCACCCCCGGGTGGTCGAGACGAGAAAGTGGTGCGAGGGCAGGTGTGTTGGCAGGGCCGCCCTTGCCTTGGCAGCCCCTTTGCAGAGCCCCTGCAATGGCGCCTCCAGGCTGTCCCTATTTCTCCAGCCTAACCCTAACCCTAACCCTAACCCTAGAGGATTTTCTGGGGCCCGATGGTGGGAGTAAGCGCCCCCGGGTGGTCGAGACGAGAAAGTGGTGCGAGGGCAGGTGTGTTGGCAGGGCCGCCCTTGCCTTGGCAGCCCCTTTGCAGAGCCCCTGCAATGGCGCCTCCAGGCTGTCCCTATTTCTCAAGCCTAACCCTAACCCTAACCCTAACCCTAGAGGATTTTCCGGGACCCGATGGTGGGAGTAAGCGCCCCCGGGTGGTCGAGACGAGAAAGTGGTGCGAGGGCAGGTGTGTTGGCAGGGCCGCCCTTGCCTTGGCAGCCCCTTTGCAGAGCCCCTGCAATGGCGCCTCCAGGCTGTCCCGATTTCTCCAGCCTAACCCTAACCCTAACCCTAACCCTAACCCTAGAGGATTTTCCGGGGCCCGATGGTGGGAGTAAGTGCCCCCGGGTGGTCGAGACGAGAAAGTGGTGCGAGGGCAGGTGTGTTGGCAGGGCCGCCCTTGCCTTGGCAGCCCCTTTGCAGAGCCCCTGCAATGGTGCCTCCAGGCTGTCCCTATTTCTCAAGCCTAACCCTAACCCTAACCCTAACCCTAACCCTAGAGGATTTTCCGGGACCCGATGGTGGGAGTAAGTGCCCCCGGGTGGTCGAGACGAGAAAGTGGTGCGAGGGCAGGTGTGTTGGCAGGGCCGCCCTTGCCTTGGCAGCCCCTTTGCAGAGCCCCTGCAATGGCGCCTCCAGGCTGTCCCGATTTCTCCAGCCTAACCCTAACCCTAACCCTAACCCTAGAGGATTTTCCGGGGCCCGATGGTGGGAGTAAGTGTCCCCGGGTGGTCGAGACGAGAAAGTGGTGCGAGGGCAGGTGTGTTGGCAGGGCCGCCCTTGCCTTGGCAGCCCCTTTGCAGAGCCCCTGCAATGGCGCCTCCAGGCTGTCCCGATTTCTCCAGCCTAACCCTAACCCTAACCCTAACCCTAGAGGATTTCCGGGGCCCGATGGTGGGAGTAAGCGCCCCTGGGTGGTCGAGACGAGAAAGTGGTGCGAGGGCAGGTGTGTTGGCAGGGCCGCCCTTGCCTTGGCAGCCCCTTTGCAGAGCCCCTGCAATGGTGCCTCCAGGCTGTCCCGATTTCTCCAGCCTAACCCTAAGCCTAACCCTAACCCTAGAGGATTTTCTGGGGCCCGATGGTGGGAGTAAGCGCCCCCGGGTGGTCGAGACGAGAAAGTGGTGCGAGGGCAGGTGTGTTGGCAGGGCCGCCCTTGCCTTGGCAGCCCCTTTGCAGAGCCCCTGCAATGGCGCCTCCAGGCTGTCCCGATTTCTCAAGCCTAACCCTAACCCTAACCCTAACCCTAGAGGATTTTCCGGGGCCCGATGGTGGGAGTAAGCGCCCCCGGGTGGTCGAGACGAGAAAGTGGTGCGAGGGCAGGTGTGTTGGCAGGGCCGCCCTTGCCTTGGCAGCCCCTTTGCAGAGCCCCTGCAATGGCGCCTCCAGGCTGTCCCGATTTCTCCAGCCTAACCCTAACCCTAACCCTAACCCTAGAGGATTTTCTGGGGCCCGATGGTGGGAGTAAGTGCCCCCGGGTGGTCGAGACGAGAAAGTGGTGCGAGGGCAGGTGTGTTGGCAGGGCCGCCCTTGCCTTGGCAGCCCCTTTGCAGAGCCCCTGCAATGGCGCCTCCAGGCTGTCCCTATTTCTCAAGCCTAACCCTAACCCTAACCCTAACCCTAACCCTAGAGGTTTTCCGGGACCCAATGGTGGGAGTAAGTGCCCCCGGGTGGTCGAGACGAGGAAGTGGTGCGAGGGCAGGTGTGTTGGCAGGGCCGCCCTTGCCTTGGCAGCCCCTTTGCAGAGCCCCTGCAATGGCGCCTCCAGGCTGTCCCGATTTCTCAAGCCTAACCCTAACCCTAACCCTAACCCTAGAGGATTTTCTGGGGCCCGATGGTGGGAGTAAGCGCCCCCGGGTGGTCGAGACGAGAAAGTGGTGCGAGGGCAGGTGTGTTGGCAGGGCCGCCCTTGCCTTGGCAGCCCCTTTGCAGAGCCCCTGCAATGGCGCCTCCAGGCTGTCCCGATTTCTCCAGCCTAACCCTAACCCTAACCCTAACCCTAGAGGATTTTCTGGGGCCCGATGGTGGGAGTAAGCGCCCCCGGGTGGTCGAGACGAGAAAGTGGTGCGAGGGCAGGTGTGTTGGCAGGGCCGCCCTTGCCTTGGCAGCCCCTTTGCAGAGCCCCTGCAATGGCGCCTCCAGGCTGTCCCGATTTCTCCAGCCTAACCCTAACCCTAACCCTAACCCTAGAGGATTTCCGGGGCCCGATGGTGGGAGTAAGCACCCCCGGGTGGTCGAGACGAGAAAGTGGTGCGAGGGCAGGTGTGTTGGCAGGGCCGCCCTTGCCTTGGCAGCCCCTTTGCAGAGCCCCTGCAATGGCGCCTCCAGGCTGTCCCGATTTCTCCAGCCTAACCCTAACCCTAACCCTAACCCTAGAGGATTTTCCGGGGCCCGATGGTGGGAGTAAGCGCCCCCGGGTGGTCGAGACGAGAAAGTGGTGCGAGGGCAGGTGTGTTGGCAGGGCCGCCCTTGCCTTGGCAGCCCCTTTGCAGAGCCCCTGCAATGGCGCCTCCAGGCTGTCCCGATTTCTCCAGCCTAACCCTAACCCTAACCCTAACCCTAACCCTAGAGGATTTTCCGGGACCCGATGGTGGGAGTAAGTGCCCCCGGGTGGTCGAGACGAGAAAGTGGTGCGAGGGCAGGTGTGTTGGCAGGGCCGCCCTTGCCTTGGCAGCCCCTTTGCAGAGCCCCTGCAATGGCGCCTCCAGGCTGTCCCGATTTCTCCAGCCTAACCCTAACCCTAACCCTAACCCTAGAGGATTTTCCGGGGCCCGATGGTGGGAGTAAGCGCCCCCGGGTGGTCGAGACGAGAAAGTGGTGCGAGGGCAGGTGTGTTGGCAGGGCCGCCCTTGCCTTGGCAGCCCCTTTGCAGAGCCCCTGCAATGGCGCCTCCAGGCTGTCCCTATTTCTCAAGCCTATCCCTAACCCTAACCCTAACCCTAACCCTAGAGGTTTTCCGGGACCCAATGGTGGGAGTAAGTGCCCCCGGGTGGTCGAGACGAGAAAGTGGTGCGAGGGCAGGTGTGTTGGCAGGGCCGCCCTTGCCTTGGCAGCCCCTTTGCAGAGCCCCTGCAATGGCGCCTCCAGGCTGTCCCTATTTCTCCAGCCTAACCCTAACCCTAACCCTAACCCTAGAGGATTTTCTGGGGCCCGATGGTGGGAGTAAGCGCCCCCGGGTGGTCGAGACGAGAAAGTGGTGCGAGGGCAGGTGTGTTGGCAGGGCCGCCCTTGCCTTGGCAGCCCCTTTGCAGAGCCCCTGCAATGGTGCCTCCAGGCTGTCCCGATTTCTCCAGCCTAACCCTAACCCTAACCCTAACCCTAGAGGATTTTCTGGGGCCCGATGGTGGGAGTAAGCGCCCCCGGGTGGTCGAGACGAGAAAGTGGTGCGAGGGCAGGTGTGTTGGCAGGGCCGCCCTTGCCTTGGCAGCCCCTTTGCAGAGCCCCTGCAATGGCGCCTCCAGGCTGTCCCGATTTCTCAAGCCTAACCCTAACCCTAACCCTAACCCTAGAGGATTTTCCGGGGCCCGATGGTGGGAGTAAGCGCCCCCGGGTGGTCGAGACGAGAAAGTGGTGCGAGGGCAGGTGTGTTGGCAGGGCCGCCCTTGCCTTGGCAGCCCCTTTGCAGAGCCCCTGCAATGGCGCCTCCAGGCTGTCCCGATTTCTCAAGCCTAACCCTAACCCTAACCCTAACCCTAGAGGATTTTCTGGGGCCCGATGGTGGGAGTAAGCGCCCCCGGGTGGTCGAGACGAGAAAGTGGTGCGAGGGCAGGTGTGTTGGCAGGGCCACCCTTGCCTTGGCAGCCCCTTTGCAGAGCCCCTGCAATGGCGCCTCCAGGCTGTCCCTATTTCTCAAGCCTAACCCTAACCCTAACCCTAACCCTAACCCTAGAGGTTTTCCGGGACCCAATGGTGGGAGTAAGTGCCCCCGGGTGGTCGAGACGAGAAAGTGGTGCGAGGGCAGGTGTGTTGGCAGGGCCGCCCTTGCCTTGGCAGCCCCTTTGCAGAGCCCCTGCAATGGCGCCTCCAGGCTGTCCCGATTTCTCCAGCCTAACCCTAACCCTAACCCTAACCCTAGAGGATTTTCCGGGGCCCGATGGTGGGAGTAAGTGCCCCCGGGTGGTCGAGACGAGAAAGTGGTGCGAGGGCAGGTGTGTTGGCAGGGCCGCCCTTGCCTTGGCAGCCCCTTTGCAGAGCCCCTGCAATGGCGCCTCCAGGCTGTCCCTATTTCTCAAGCCTAACCCTAAGCCTAACCCTAACCCTAGAGGATTTCCGGTGCCCGATGGTGGGAGTAAGCACCCCCGGGTGGTCGAGACGAGAAAGTGGTGCGAGGGCAGGTGTGTTGGCAGGGCCGCCCTTGCCTTGGCAGCCCCTTTGCAGAGCCCCTGCAATGGCGCCTCCAGGCTGTCCCGATTTCTCAAGCCTAACCCTAACCCTAACCCTAACCCTAGAGGATTTTCTGGGACCCGATGGTGGGAGTAAGCGCCCCCGGGTGGTCGAGACGAGAAAGTGGTGCGAGGGCAGGTGTGTTGGCAGGGCCGCCCTTGCCTTGGCAGCCCCTTTGCAGAGCCCCTGCAATGGCGCCTCCAGGCTGTCCCTATTTCTCAAGCCTAACCCTAACCCTAACCCTAACCCTAGAGGATTTTCCGGGACCCGATGGTGGGAGTAAGCGCCCCCGGGTGGTCGAGACGAGAAAGTGGTGCGAGGGCAGGTGTGTTGGCAGGGCCGCCCTTGCCTTGGCAGCCCCTTTGCAGAGCCCCTGCAATGGCGCCTCCAGGCTGTCCCGATTTCTCCAGCCTAACCCTAACCCTAACCCTAACCCTAACCCTAGAGGATTTTCCGGGGCCCGATGGTGGGAGTAAGTGCCCCCGGGTGGTCGAGACGAGAAAGTGGTGCGAGGGCAGGTGTGTTGGCAGGGCCGCCCTTGCCTTGGCAGCCCCTTTGCAGAGCCCCTGCAATGGTGCCTCCAGGCTGTCCCTATTTCTCAAGCCTAACCCTAACCCTAACCCTAACCCTAACCCTAGAGGATTTTCCGGGACCCGATGGTGGGAGTAAGTGCCCCCGGGTGGTCGAGACGAGAAAGTGGTGCGAGGGCAGGTGTGTTGGCAGGGCCGCCCTTGCCTTGGCAGCCCCTTTGCAGAGCCCCTGCAATGGCGCCTCCAGGCTGTCCCGATTTCTCCAGCCTAACCCTAACCCTAACCCTAACCCTAGAGGATTTTCTGGGGCCCGATGGTGGGAGTAAGCGCCCCCGGGTGGTCGAGACGAGAAAGTGGTGCGAGGGCAGGTGTGTTGGCAGGGCCGCCCTTGCCTTGGCAGCCCCTTTGCAGAGCCCCTGCAATGGCGCCTCCAGGCTGTCCCGATTTCTCCAGCCTAACCCTAACCCTAACCCTAACCCTAGAGGATTTTCTGGGGCCCGATGGTGGGAGTAAGCGCCCCCGGGTGGTCGAGACGAGAAAGTGGTGCGAGGGCAGGTGTGTTGGCAGGGCCGCCCTTGCCTTGGCAGCCCCTTTGCAGAGCCCCTGCAATGGCGCCTCCAGGCTGTCCCGATTTCTCCAGCCTAACCCTAAGCCTAACCCTAACCCTAGAGGATTTTCCGGGGCCCGATGGTGGGAGTAAGTTCCCCCGGGTGGTCGAGACGAGAAAGTGGTGCGAGGGCAGGTGTGTTGGCAGGGCCGCCCTTGCCTTGGCAGCCCCTTTGCAGAGCCCCTGCAATGGCGCCTCCAGGCTGTCCCGATTTCTCCAGCCTAACCCTAACCCTAACCCTAACCCTAGAGGATTTTCCGGGGCCCGATGGTGGGAGTAAGTGCCCCTGGGTGGTCGAGACGAGAAAGTGGTGCGAGGGCAGGTGTGTTGGCAGGGCCGCCCTTGCCTTGGCAGCCCCTTTGCAGAGCCCCTGCAATGGCGCCTCCAGGCTGTCCCGATTTCTCCAGCCTAACCCTAACCCTAAGCCTAACCCTAACCCTAGAGGATTTTCCGGGGCCCGATGGTGGGAGTAAGTGCCCCCGGGTGGTCGAGACGAGAAAGTGGTGCGAGGGCAGGTGTGTTGGCAGGGCCGCCCTTGCCTTGGCAGCCCCTTTGCAGAGCCCCTGCAATGGCGCCTCCAGGCTGTCCCTAATTCTCCAGCCTAACCCTAACCCTAACCCTAACCCTAGAGGATTTTCCGGGGCCCGATGGTGGGAGTAAGTGCCCCCGGGTGGTCGAGACGAGAAAGTGGTGCGAGGGCAGGTGTGTTGGCAGGGCCGCCCTTGCCTTGGCAGCCCCTTTGCAGAGCCCCTGCAATGGCGCCTCCAGGCTGTCCCGATTTCTCCAGCCTAACCCTAACCCTAACCCTAACCCTAGAGGATTTTCCGGGGCCCGATGGTGGGAGTAAGTGCCCCTGGGTGGTCGAGACGAGAAAATGGTGCGAGGGCAGGTGTGTTGGCAGGGCCGCCCTTGCCTTGGCAGCCCCTTTGCAGAGCCCCTGCAATGGCGCCTCCAGGCTGTCCCGATTTCTCAAGCCTAACCCTAACCCTAAGCCTAACCCTAACCCTAGAGGATTTTCCGGGACCCGATGGTGGGAGTAAGTGCCCCCGGGTGGTCGAGACGAGAAAGTGGTGCGAGGGCAGGTGTGTTGGCAGGGCCGCCCTTGCCTTGGCAGCCCCTTTGCAGAGCCCCTGCAATGGCGCCTCCAGGCTGTCCCTATTTCTCCAGCCTAACCCTAAGCCTAACCCTAACCCTAGAGGATTTTCCGGGGCCCGATGGTGGGAGTAAGCGCCCCCGGGTGTTCGAGACGAGAAAGTGGTGCGAGGGCAGGTGTGTTGGCAGGGCCGCCCTTGCCTTGGCAGCCCCTTTGCAGAGCCCCTGCAATGGCGCCTCCAGGCTGTCCCGATTTCTCAAGCCTAACCCTAACCCTAACCCTAACCCTAGAGGATTTTCTGGGGCCCGATGGTGGGAGTAAGCGCCCCCGGGTGGTCGAGACGAGAAAGTGGTGCGAGGGCAGGTGTGTTGGCAGGGCCGCCCTTGCCTTGGCAGCCCCTTTGCAGAGCCCCTGCAATGGCGCCTCCAGGCTGTCCCGATTTCTCAAGCATAACCCTAACCCTAACCCTAACCCTAGAGGATTTTCTGGGGCCCGATGGTGGGAGTAAGTGCCCCCGGGTGGTCGAGACGAGAAAGTGGTGCGAGGGCAGGTGTGTTGGCAGGGCCGCCCTTGCCTTGGCAGCCCCTTTGCAGAGCCCCTGCAATGGCGCCTCCAGGCTGTCCCGATTTCTCCAGCCTAACCCTAACCCTAAGCCTAACCCTAACCCTAGAGGTTTTCCGGGACCCAATGGTGGGAGTAAGCGCCCCCGGGTGGTCGAGATGAGAAAGTGGTGCGAGGGCAGGTGTGTTGGCAGGGCCGCCCTTGCCTTGGCAGCCCCTTTGCAGAGCCCCTGCAATGGCGCCTCCAGGCTGTCCCTATTTCTCCAGCCTAACCCTAACCCTAACCCTAACCCTAAGCCTAGAGGATTTCCGGGGCCCAATGGTGGGAGTAAGTGCCCCCGGGTGGTCGAGACGAGAAAGTGGTGCGAGGGCAGGTGTGTTGGCAGGGCCGCCCTTGCCTTGGCAGCCCCTTTGCAGAGCCCCTGCAATGGCGCCTCCAGGCTGTCCCGATTTCTCCAGCCTAACCCTAAGCCTAACCCTAACGCTAGAGGATTTTCTGGGGCGCGATGGTGGGAGTAAGCGCCCCCGGGTGGTCGAGACGAGAAAGTGGTGCGAGGGCAGGTGTGTTGGCAGGGCCGCTCTTGCCTTGGCAGCCCCTTTGCAGAGCCCCTGCAATGGCGCCTCCAGGCTGTCCCGATTTCTCCAGCCTAACCCTAACCCTAACCCTAACCCTAGAGGATTTTCCGGGGCCCGATGGTGGGAGTAAGCGCCCCCGGGTGGTCGAGACGAGAAAGTGGTGCGAGGGCAGGTGTGTTGGCAGGGCCGCCCTTGCCTTGGCAGCCCCTTTGCAGAGCCCCTGCAATGGCGCCTCCAGGCTGTCCCTATTTCTCAAGCCTAACCCTAACCCTAACCCTAACCCTAGAGGATTTTCTGGGGCCCGATGGTGGGAGTAAGCGCCCCCGGGTGGTCGAGACGAGAAAGTGGTGCGAGGGCAGGTGTGTTGGCAGGGCCGCCCTTGCCTTGGCAGCCCCTTTGCAGAGCCCCTGCAATGGCGCCTCCAGGCTGTCCCTATTTCTCAAGCCTAACCCTAACCCTAACCCTAACCCTAGAGGATTTTCTGGGGCCCGATGGTGGGAGTAAGCGCCCCCGGGTGGTCGAGACGAGAAAGTGGTGCGAGGGCAGGTGTGTTGGCAGGGCCGCTCTTGCCTTGGCAGCCCCTTTGCAGAGCCCCTGCAATGGCGCCTCCAGGCTGTCCCTATTTCTCCAGCCTAACCCTAAGCCTAACCCTAACCCTAGAGGATTTTCCGGGGCCCGATGGTGGGAGTAAGCGCCCCCGGGTGGTCGAGACGAGAAAGTGGTGCGAGGGCAGGTGTGTTGGCAGGGCCGCCCTTGCCTTGGCAGCCCCTTTGCAGAGCCCCTGCAATGGCGCCTCCAGGCTGTCCCGATTTCTCCAGCCTAACCCTAACCCTAACCCTAACGCTAGAGGATTTTCCGGGGCCCGATGGTGGGAGTAAGCGCCCCCGGGTGTTCGAGACGAGAAAGTGGTGCGAGGGCAGGTGTGTTGGCAGGGCCGCCCTTGCCTTGGCAGCCCCTTTGCAGAGCCCCTGCAATGGCGCCTCCAGGCTGTCCCAATTTCTCAAGCCTAACCCTAACCCTAACCCTAGAGGATTTTCTGGGGCCCGATGGTGGGAGTAAGCGCCCCCGGGTGGTCGAGACGAGAAAGTGGTGCGAGGGCAGGTGTG
Organism: Struthio camelus; assembly: GCF_040807025.1. Taxonomy (NCBI): domain Eukaryota; kingdom Metazoa; phylum Chordata; class Aves; order Struthioniformes; family Struthionidae; genus Struthio; species Struthio camelus. Next base: position 47,304,668 of record NC_090982.1, read on the forward strand.
TTGGCAGGGCCGCCCTTGCCTTGGCAGCCCCTTTGCAGAGCCCCTGCAATGGCGCCTCCAGGCTGTCCCTATTTCTCAAGCCTAACCCTAACCCTAACCCTAACCCTAACCCTAGAGGTTTTCCGGGGCCCGATGGTGGGAGTAAGCGCCCCCGGGTGGTCGAGACGAGAAAGTGGTGCGAGGGCAGGTGTGTTGGCAGGGCCGCCCTTGCCTTGGCAGCCCCTTTCCAGAGCCCCTGCAATGGCGCCTCCAGGCTGTCCCGATTTCTCCAGCCTAACCCTAACCCTAACCCTAACCCTAGAGGATTTTCTGGGGCCCGATGGTGGGAGTAAGCGCCCCCGGGTGGTCGAGACGAGAAAGTGGTGCGAGGGCAGGTGTGTTGGCAGGGCCGCCCTTGCCTTGGCAGCCCCTTTGCAGAGCCCCTGCAATGGTGCCTCCAGGCTGTCCCGATTTCTCCAGCCTAACCCTAACCCTAACCCTAACCCTAGAGGATTTTCCGGGACCCGATGGTGGGAGTAAGTGCCCCCGGGTGGTCGAGACGAGAAAGTGGTGCAAGGGCAGGTGTGTTGGCAGGGCCGCCCTTGCCTTGGCAGCCCCTTTGCAGAGCCCCTGCAATGGCGCCTCCAGGCTGTCCCGATTTCTCCAGCCTAACCCTAACCCTAACCCTAACCCTAACCCTAGAGGATTTTCCGGGACCCGATGGTGGGAGTAAGTGCCCCCGGGTGGTCGAGACGAGAAAGTGGTGCGAGGGCAGGTGTGTTGGCAGGGCCGCCCTTGCCTTGGCAGCCCCTTTGCAGAGCCCCTGCAATGGCGCCTCCAGGCTGTCCCGATTTCTCAAGCCTAACCCTAACCCTAACCCTAACCCTAGAGGATTTTCCGGGGCCCGATGGTGGGAGTAAGCACCCCCGGGTGGTCGAGACGAGAAAGTGGTGCGAGGGCAGGTGTGTTGGCAGGGCCGCCCTTGCCTTGGCAGCCCCTTTGCAGAGCCCCTGCAATGGCGCCTCCAGGCTGTCCCGATTTCTCCAGCCTAACCCTAACCCTAACCCTAACCCTAGAGGATTTCCGGGGCCCGATGGTGGGAGTAAGCGCCCCTGGGTGGTCGAGACGAGAAAGTGGTGCGAGGGCAGGTGTGTTGGCAGGGCCGCTCTTGCCTTGGCAGCCCCTTTGCAGAGCCCCTGCAATGGCGCCTCCAGGCTGTCCCAATTTCTCAAGCCTAACCCTAACCCTAACCCTAGAGGATTTTCTGGGGCCCGATGGTGGGAGTAAGCGCCCCCGGGTGGTCGAGACGAGAAAGTGGTGCGAGGGCAGGTGTGTTGGCAGGGCCACCCTTGCCTTGGCAGCCCCTTTGCAGAGCCCCTGCAATGGCGCCTCCAGGCTGTCCCTATTTCTCAAGCCTAACCCTAACCCTAACCCTAACCCTAACCCTAGAGGTTTTCCGGGGCCCGATGGTGGGAGTAAGCGCCCCCGGGTGGTCGAGACGAGAAAGTGGTGCGAGGGCAGGTGTGTTGGCAGGGCCGCCCTTGCCTTGGCAGCCCCTTTGCAGAGCCCCTGCAATGGCGCCTCCAGGCTGTCCCGATTTCTCCAGCCTAACCCTAACCCTAACCCTAACCCTAGAGGATTTTCTGGGGCCCGATGGTGGGAGTAAGCGCCCCCGGGTGGTCGAGACGAGAAAGTGGTGCGAGGGCAGGTGTGTTGGCAGGGCCGCCCTTGCCTTGGCAGCCCCTTTGCAGAGCCCCTGCAATGGTGCCTCCAGGCTGTCCCGATTTCTCCAGCCTAACCCTAACCCTAACCCTAACCCTAGAGGTTTTCCGGGACCCGATGGTGGGAGTAAGTGCCCCCGGGTGGTCGAGACGAGAAAGTGGTGCGAGGGCAGGTGTGTTGGCAGGGCCGCCCTTGCCTTGGCAGCCCCTTTGCAGAGCCCCTGCAATGGCGCCTCCAGGCTGTCCCGATTTCTCCAGCCTAACCCTAACCCTAACCCTAACCCTAACCCTAGAGGATTTTCCGGGACCCGATGGTGGGAGTAAGTGCCCCCGGGTGGTCGAGACGAGAAAGTGGTGCGAGGGCAGGTGTGTTGGCAGGGCCGCCCTTGCCTTGGCAGCCCCTTTGCAGAGCCCCTGCAATGGCGCCTCCAGGCTGTCCCGATTTCTCCAGCCTAACCCTAACCCTAACCCTAACCCTAGAGGATTTTCCGGGGCCCGATGGTGGGAGTAAGCACCCCCGGGTGGTCGAGACGAGAAAGTGGTGCGAGGGCAGGTGTGTTGGCAGGGCCGCCCTTGCCTTGGCAGCCCCTTTGCAGAGCCCCTGCAATGGCGCCTCCAGGCTGTCCCGATTTCTCCAGCCTAACCCTAACCCTAACCCTAACCCTAGAGGATTTCCGGGGCCCGATGGTGGGAGTAAGCGCCCCTGGGTGGTCGAGACGAGAAAGTGGTGCGAGGGCAGGTGTGTTGGCAGGGCCGCCCTTGCCTTGGCAGCCCCTTTGCAGAGCCCCTGCAATGGCGCCTCCAGGCTGTCCCGATTTCTCAAGCCTAACCCTAACCCTAACCCTAACCCTAGAGGATTTTCCGGGGCCCGATGGTGGGAGTAAGCGCCCCCGGGTGGTCGAGACGAGAAAGTGGTGCGAGGGCAGGTGTGTTGGCAGGGCCGCCCTTGCCTTGGCAGCCCCTTTGCAGAGCCCCTGCAATGGCGCCTCCAGGCTGTCCCGATTTCTCCAGCCTAACCCTAACCCTAACCCTAACCCTAGAGGATTTTCTGGGGCCCGATGGTGGGAGTAAGTGCCCCCGGGTGGTCGAGACGAGAAAGTGGTGCGAGGGCAGGTGTGTTGGCAGGGCCGCCCTTGCCTTGGCAGCCCCTTTGCAGAGCCCCTGCAATGGCGCCTCCAGGCTGTCCCTATTTCTCAAGCCTAACCCTAACCCTAACCCTAACCCTAACCCTAGAGGTTTTACGGGACCCGATGGTGGGAGTAAGTGCCCCCGGGTGGTCGAGACGAGAAAGTGGTGCGAGGGCAGGTGTGTTGGCAGGGCCGCCCTTGCCTTGGCAGCCCCTTTGCAGAGCCCCTGCAATGGCGCCTCCAGGCTGTCCCGATTTCTCAAGCCTAACCCTAACCCTAACCCTAACCCTAGAGGTTTTCCGGGGCCCGATGGTGGGAGTAAGCGCCCCCGGGTGGTCGAGACGAGAAAGTGGTGCGAGGGCAGGTGTGTTGGCAGGGCCGCCCTTGCCTTGGCAGCCCCTTTGCAGAGCCCCTGCAATGGTGCCTCCAGGCTGTCCCGATTTCTCCAGCCTAACCCTAACCCTAACCCTAACCCTAGAGGATTTTCTGGGGCCCGATGGTGGGAGTAAGCGCCCCCGGGTGGTCGAGACGAGAAAGTGGTGCGAGGGCAGGTGTGTTGGCAGGGCCGCCCTTGCCTTGGCAGCCCCTTTGCAGAGCCCCTGCAATGGCGCCTCCAGGCTGTCCCGATTTCTCCAGCCTAACCCTAACCCTAACCCTAACCCTAGAGGATTTTCTGGGGCCCGATGGTGGGAGTAAGCGCCCCCGGGTGGTCAAGACGAGAAAGTGGTGCGAGGGCAGGTGTGTTGGCAGGGCCGCCCTTGCCTTGGCAGCCCCTTTGCAGAGCCCCTGCAATGGCGCCTCCAGGCTGTCCCGATTTCTCCAGCCTAACCCTAACCCTAACCCTAACCCTAGAGGATTTTCTGGGGCCCGATGGTGGGAGTAAGCACCCCCGGGTGGTCGAGACGAGAAAGTGGTGCGAGGGCAGGTGTGTTGGCAGGGCCGCCCTTGCCTTGGCAGCCCCTTTGCAGAGCCCCTGCAATGGCGCCTCCAGGCTGTCCCGATTTCTCCAGCCTAACCCTAACCCTAACCCTAACCCTAGAGGATTTTCCGGGGCCCGATGGTGGGAGTAAGCGCCCCCGGGTGGTCGAGACGAGAAAGTGGTGCGAGGGCAGGTGTGTTGGCAGGGCCGCCCTTGCCTTGGCAGCCCCTTTGCAGAGCCCCTGCAATGGCGCCTCCAGGCTGTCCCGATTTCTCCAGCCTAACCCTAACCCTAACCCTAACCCTAACCCTAGAGGATTTTCTGGGGCCCGATGGTGGGAGTAAGTGCCCCCGGGTGGTCGAGACGAGAAAGTGGTGCGAGGGCAGGTGTGTTGGCAGGGCCGCCCTTGCCTTGGCAGCCCCTTTGCAGAGCCCCTGCAATGGCGCCTCCAGGCTGTCCCGATTTCTCCAGCCTAACCCTAACCCTAACCCTAACCCTAGAGGATTTTCCGGGGCCCGATGGTGGGAGTAAGCGCCCCCGGGTGGTCGAGACGAGAAAGTGGTGCGAGGGCAGGTGTGTTGGCAGGGCCGCCCTTGCCTTGGCAGCCCCTTTGCAGAGCCCCTGCAATGGCGCCTCCAGGCTGTCCCTATTTCTCAAGCCTATCCCTAACCCTAACCCTAACCCTAACCCTAGAGGTTTTCCGGGACCCAATGGTGGGAGTAAGTGCCCCCGGGTGGTCGAGACGAGAAAGTGGTGCGAGGGCAGGTGTGTTGGCAGGGCCGCCCTTGCCTTGGCAGCCCCTTTGCAGAGCCCCTGCAATGGCGCCTCCAGGCTGTCCCGATTTCTCCAGCCTAACCCTAACCCTAACCCTAACCCTAGAGGATTTTCTGGGGCCCGATGGTGGGAGTAAGCGCCCCCGGGTGGTCGAGACGAGAAAGTGGTGCGAGGGCAGGTGTGTTGGCAGGGCCGCCCTTGCCTTGGCAGCCCCTTTGCAGAGCCCCTGCAATGGTGCCTCCAGGCTGTCCCTATTTCTCCAGCCTAACCCTAAGCCTAACCCTAACCCTAGAGGATTTTCTGGGGCCCGATGGTGGGAGTAAGCGCCCCCGGGTGGTCGAGACGAGAAAGTGGTGCGAGGGCAGGTGTGTTGGCAGGGCCGCCCTTGCCTTGGCAGCCCCTTTCCAGAGCCCCTGCAATGGCGCCTCCAGGCTGTCCCGATTTCTCAAGCCTAACCCTAACCCTAACCCTAACCCTAGAGGATTTTCCGGGGCCCGATGGTGGGAGTAAGCGCCCCCGGGTGGTCGAGACGAGAAAGTGGTGCGAGGGCAGGTGTGTTGGCAGGGCCGCCCTTGCCTTGGCAGCCCCTTTGCAGAGCCCCTGCAATGGCGCCTCCAGGCTGTCCCGATTTCTCCAGCCTAACCCTAACCCTAACCCTAACCCTAGAGGATTTTCTGGGGCCCGATGGTGGGAGTAAGTGCCCCCGGGTGGTCGAGACGAGAAAGTGGTGCGAGGGCAGGTGTGTTGGCAGGGCCGCCCTTGCCTTGGCAGCCCCTTTGCAGAGCCCCTGCAATGGCGCCTCCAGGCTGTCCCTATTTCTCAAGCCTAACCCTAACCCTAACCCTAACCCTAACCCTAGAGGTTTTACGGGACCCGAGGGTGGGAGTAAGTGCCCCCGGGTGGTCGAGACGAGGAAGTGGTGCGAGGGCAGGTGTGTTGGCAGGGCCGCCCTTGCCTTGGCAGCCCCTTTGCAGAGCCCCTGCAATGGCGCCTCCAGGCTGTCCCGATTTCTCAAGCCTAACCCTAACCCTAACCCTAACCCTAGAGGTTTTCCGGGGCCCGATGGTGGGAGTAAGCGCCCCCGGGTGTTCGAGACGAGAAAGTGGTGCGAGGGCAGGTGTGTTGGCAGGGCCGCCCTTGCCTTGGCAGCCCCTTTGCAGAGCCCCTGCAATGGTGCCTCCAGGCTGTCCCGATTTCTCCAGCCTAACCCTAACCCTAACCCTAACCCTAGAGGATTTTCTGGGGCCCGATGGTGGGAGTAAGCGCCCCCGGGTGGTCGAGACGAGAAAGTGGTGCGAGGGCAGGTGTGTTGGCAGGGCCGCCCTTGCCTTGGCAGCCCCTTTGCAGAGCCCCTGCAATGGCGCCTCCAGGCTGTCCCGATTTCTCCAGCCTAACCCTAACCCTAACCCTAACCCTAGAGGATTTTCTGGGGCCCGATGGTGGGAGTAAGCGCCCCCGGGTGGTCGAGACGAGAAAGTGGTGCGAGGGCAGGTGTGTTGGCAGGGCTGCCCTTGCCTTGGCAGCCCCTTTGCAGAGCCCCTGCAATGGCGCCTCCAGGCTGTCCCGATTTCTCCAGCCTAACCCTAACCCTAACCCTAACCCTAGAGGATTTCCGGGGCCCGATGGTGGGAGTAAGTGCCCCCGGGTGGTCGAGACGAGAAAGTGGTGCGAGGGCAGGTGTGTTGGCAGGGCCGCCCTTGCCTTGGCAGCCCCTTTGCAGAGCCCCTGCAATGGCGCCTCCAGGCTGTCCCGATTTCTCCAGCCTAACCCTAACCCTAACCCTAACCCTAGAGGATTTTCCGGGGCCCGATGGTGGGAGTAAGCGCCCCCGGGTGGTCGAGACGAGAAAGTGGTGCGAGGGCAGGTGTGTTGGCAGGGCCGCCCTTGCCTTGGCAGCCCCTTTGCAGAGCCCCTGCAATGGCGCCTCCAGGCTGTCCCGATTTCTCCAGCCTAACCCTAACCCTAACCCTAACCCTAACCCTAGAGGATTTTCCGGGACCCGATGGTGGGAGTAAGTGCCCCCGGGTGGTCGAGACGAGAAAGTGGTGCGAGGGCAGGTGTGTTGGCAGGGCCGCCCTTGCCTTGGCAGCCCCTTTGCAGAGCCCCTGCAATGGCGCCTCCAGGCTGTCCCTATTTCTCAAGCCTATCCCTAACCCTAACCCTAACCCTAACCCTAGAGGTTTTCCGGGACCCAATGGTGGGAGTAAGCGCCCCCGGGTGGTCGAGACGAGAAAGTGGTGCGAGGGCAGGTGTGTTGGCAGGGCCGCCCTTGCCTTGGCAGCCCCTTTGCAGAGCCCCTGCAATGGCGCCTCCAGGCTGTCCCGATTTCTCCAGCCTAACCCTAAGCCTAACCCTAACCCTAGAGGATTTTCTGGGGCCCGATGGTGGGAGTAAGCGCCCCCGGGTGGTCGAGACGAGAAAGTGGTGCGAGGGCAGGTGTGTTGGCAGGGCCGCCCTTGCCTTGGCAGCCCCTTTGCAGAGCCCCTGCAATGGCGCCTCCAGGCTGTCCCTATTTCTCAAGCCTAACCCTAACCCTAACCCTAACCCTAGAGGATTTTCCGGGGCCCGATGGTGGGAGTAAGCGCCCCCGGGTGGTCGAGACGAGAAAGTGGTGCGAGGGCAGGTGTGTTGGCAGGGCCGCCCTTGCCTTGGCAGCCCCTTTGCAGAGCCCCTGCAATGGTGCCTCCAGGCTGTCCCTATTTCGCCAGCCTAACCCTAACCCTAACCCTAACCCTAGAGGATTTTCCGGGGCCCGAGGGTGGGAGTAAGCGCCCCCGGGTGGTCGAGACGAGAAAGTGGTGCGAGGGCAGGTGTGTTGGCAGGGCCGCCCTTGCCTTGGCAGCCCCTTTCCAGAGCCCCTGCAATGGTGCCTCCAGGCTGTCCCTATTTCTCCAGCCTAACCCTAACCCTAACCCTAACCCTAGAGGATTTTCCGGGACCCGATGGTGGGGGTAAGTGCCCCCGGGTGGTCGAGACGAGAAAGTGGTGCGAGGGCAGGTGTGTTGGCAGGGCCGCCCTTGCCTTGGCAGCCCCTTTGCAGAGCCCCTGCAATGGCGCCTCCAGGCTGTCCCGATTTCTCCAGCCTAACCCTAACCCTAACCCTAACCCTAGAGGATTTCCGGGGCCCGATGGTGGGAGTAAGCACCCCCGGGTGGTCGAGACGAGAAAGTGGTGCGAGGGCAGGTGTGTTGGCAGGGCCGCCCTTGCCTTGGCAGCCCCTTTGCAGAGCCCCTGCAATGGCGCCTCCAGGCTGTCCCGATTTCTCCAGCCTAACCCTAACCCTAACCCTAACCCTAGAGGATTTTCCGGGGCCCGATGGTGGGAGTAAGTGCCCCCGGGTGGTCGAGACGAGAAAGTGGTGCGAGGGCAGGTGTGTTGGCAGGGCCGCCCTTGCCTTGGCAGCCCCTTTGCAGAGCCCCTGCAATGGCGCCTCCAGGCTGTCCCTATTTCTCAAGCCTAACCCTAACCCTAACCCTAACCCTAACCCTAGAGGTTTTCCGGGACCCAATGGTGGGAGTAAGTGCCCCCGGGTGGTCGAGACGAGAAAGTGGTGCGAGGGCAGGTGTGTTGGCAGGGCCGCCCTTGCCTTGGCAGCCCCTTTGCAGAGCCCCTGCAATGGCGCCTCCAGGCTGTCCCTATTTCTCCAGCCTAACCCTAAGCCTAACCCTAACCCTAGAGGATTTTCCGGGGCCCGATGGTGGGAGTAAGCGCCCCCGGGTGGTCGAGACGAGAAAGTGGTGCGAGGGCAGGTGTGTTGGCAGGGCCGCCCTTGCCTTGGCAGCCCCTTTGCAGAGCCCCTGCAATGGTGCCTCCAGGCTGTCCCTATTTCTCCAGCCTAACCCTAACCCTAACCCTAACCCTAGAGGATTTTCCGGGGCCCGATGGTGGGAGTAAGCGCCCCCGGGTGGTCGAGACGAGAAAGTGGTGCGAGGGCAGGTGTGTTGGCAGGGCCGCCCTTGCCTTGGCAGCCCCTTTGCAGAGCCCCTGCAATGGTGCCTCCAGGCTGTCCCTATTTCTCCAGCCTAACCCTAACCCTAACCCTAACCCTAGAGGATTTTCTGGGACCCGATGGTGGGAGTAAGTGCCCCCGGGTGGTCGAGACGAGAAAGTGGTGCGAGGGCAGGTGTGTTGGCAGGGCCGCCCTTGCCTTGGCAGCCCCTTTGCAGAGCCCCTGCAATGGCGCCTCCAGGCTGTCCCTATTTCTCCAGCCTAACCCTAACCCTAACCCTAACCCTAACCCTAGAGGTTTTCCGGGACCCAATGGTGGGAGTAAGCGCCCCCGGGTGGTCGAGACGAGAAAGTGGTGCGAGGGCAGGTGTGTTGGCAGGGCCGCCCTTGCCTTGGCAGCCCCTTTGCAGAGCCCCTGCAATGGCGCCTCCAGGCTGTCCCGATTTCTCCAGCCTAACCCTAACCCTAACCCTAGAGGATTTTCTGGGGCCCGATGGTGGGAGTAAGCGCCCCCGGGTGGTCGAGACGAGAAAGTGGTGCGAGGGCAGGTGTGTTGGCAGGGCCACCCTTGCCTTGGCAGCCCCTTTGCAGAGCCCCTGCAATGGCGCCTCCAGGCTGTCCCGATTTCTCCAGCCTAACCCTAACCCTAACCCTAACCCTAACCCTAGAGGTTTTCCGGGACCCAATGGTGGGAGTAAGCGCCCCCGGGTGGTCGAGACGAGAAAGTGGTGCGAGGGCAGGTGTGTTGGCAGGGCCGCCCTTGCCTTGGCAGCCCCTTTGCAGAGCCCCTGCAATGGCGCCTCCAGGCTGTCCCTATTTCTCCAGCCTAACCCTAAGCCTAACCCTAACCCTAGAGGATTTTCCGGGGCCCGATGGTGGGAGTAAGCGCCCCCGGGTGGTCGAGACGAGAAAGTGGTGCGAGGGCAGGTGTGTTGGCAGGGCCGCCCTTGCCTTGGCAGCCCCTTTGCAGAGCCCCTGCAATGGCGCCTCCAGGCTGTCCCGATTTCTCAAGCCTAACCCTAACCCTAACCCTAACCCTAGAGGATTTCCGGGGCCCGATGGTGGGAGTAAGGGCCCCTGGGTGGTCGAGACGAGAAAGTGGTGCGAGGGCAGGTGTGTTGGCAGGGCCGCCCTTGCCTTGGCAGCCCCTTTGCAGAGCCCCTGCAATGGCGCCTCCAGGCTGTCCCGATTTCTCAAGCCTAACCCTAACCCTAACCCTAACCCTAACCCTAGAGGATTTCCGGGGCCCAATGGTGGGAGTAAGGGCCCCCGGGTGGTCGAGACGAGAAAGTGGTGCGAGGGCAGGTGTGTTGGCAGGGCCGCCCTTGCCTTGGCAGCCCCTTTGCAGAGCCCCTGCAATGGCGCCTCCAGGCTGTCCCGATTTCTCCAGCCTAACCCTAACCCTAACCCTAACCCTAGAGGATTTTCTGGGGCCCGATGGTGGGAGTAAGCGCCCCCGGGTGGTCGAGACGAGAAAGTGGTGCGAGGGCAGGTGTGTTGGCAGGGCCGCCCTTGCCTTGGCAGCCCCTTTGCAGAGCCCCTGCAATGGCGCCTCCAGGCTGTCCCTATTTCTCAAGCCTAACCCTAACCCTAACCCTAACCCTAACCCTAGAGGATTTTCCGGGGCCCGATGGTGGGAGTAAGTGCCCCCGGGTGGTCGAGACGAGAAAGTGGTGCGAGGGCAGGTGTGTTGGCAGGGCCGCCCTTGCCTTGGCAGCCCCTTTGCAGAGCCCCTGCAATGGCGCCTCCAGGCTGTCCCGATTTCTCCAGCCTAACCCTAAGCCTAACCCTAACCCTAGAGGATTTTCCGGGGCCCGATGGTGGGAGTAAGCGCCCCCGGGTGGTCGAGACGAGAAAGTGGTGCGAGGGCAGGTGTGTTGGCAGGGCCGCCCTTGCCTTGGCAGCCCCTTTGCAGAGCCCCTGCAATGGCGCCTCCAGGCTGTCCCGATTTCTCCAGCCTAACCCTAAGCCTAACCCTAACCCTAGAGGATTTTCCGGGGCCCGATGGTGGGAGTAAGCGCCCCCGGGTGGTCGAGACGAGAAAGTGGTGCGAGGGCAGGTGTGTTGGCAGGGCCGCCCTTGCCTTGGCAGCCCCTTTGCAGAGCCCCTGCAATGGTGCCTCCAGGCTGTCCCTATTTCTCCAGCCTAACCCTAACCCTAACCCTAACCCTAGAGGATTTTCCGGGGCCCGATGGTGGGAGTAAGTGCCCCCGGGTGGTCGAGACGAGGAAGTGGTGCGAGGGCAGGTGTGTTGGCAGGGCCGCCCTTGCCTTGGCAGCCCCTTTGCAGAGCCCCTGCAATGGCGCCTCCAGGCTGTCCCGATTTCTCCAGCCTAACCCTAACCCTAACCCTAACCCTAGAGGATTTTCCGGGGCCCAATGGTGGGAGTAAGCGCCCCCGGGTGGTCGAGACGAGAAAGTGGTGCGAGGGCAGGTGTGTTGGCAGGGCCGCCCTTGCCTTGGCAGCCCCTTTGCAGAGCCCCTGCAATGGCGCCTCCAGGCTGTCCCTATTTCTCAAGCCTAACCCTAACCCTAACCCTAACCCTAACCCTAGAGGTTTTCCGGGACCCAATGGTGGGAGTAAGCGCCCCCGGGTGGTCGAGACGAGAAAGTGGTGCGAGGGCAGGTGTGTTGGCAGGGCCGCCCTTGCCTTGGCAGCCCCTTTGCAGAGCCCCTGCAATGGCGCCTCCAGGCTGTCCCGATTTCTCCAGCCTAACCCTAACCCTAACCCTAACCCTAACCCTAGAGGATTTTCTGGGGCCCGATGGTGGGAGTAAGCGCCCCCGGGTGGTCGCGACGAGAAAGTGGTGCGAGGGCAGGTGTGTTGGCAGGGCCGCCCTTGCCTTGGCAGCCCCTTTGCAGAGCCCCTGCAATGGCGCCTCCAGGCTGTCCCGATTTCTCCAGCCTAACCCTAACCCTAACCCTAACCCTAGAGGATTTCCGGGGCCCGATGGTGGGAGTAAGCACCCCCGGGTGGTCGAGACGAGAAAGTGGTGCGAGGGCAGGTGTGTTGGCAGGGCCGCCCTTGCCTTGGCAGCCCCTTTGCAGAGCCCCTGCAATGGCGCCTCCAGGCTGTCCCGATTTCTCCAGCCTAACCCTAACCCTAACCCTAACCCTAGAGGATTTTCTGGGGCCCGATGGTGGGAGTAAGCGCCCCCGGGTGGTCGAGACGAGAAAGTGGTGCGAGGGCAGGTGTGTTGGCAGGGCCGCCCTTGCCTTGGCAGCCCCTTTGCAGAGCCCCTGCAATGGCGCCTCCAGGCTGTCCCGATTTCTCCAGCCTAACCCTAACCCTAACCCTAACCCTAGAGGATTTTCCGGGGCCCGATGGTGGGAGTAAGTGCCCCTGGGTGGTCGAGACGAGAAAGTGGTGCGAGGGCAGGTGTGTTGGCAGGGCCGCCCTTGCCTTGGCAGCCCCTTTGCAGAGCCCCTGCAATGGCGCCTCCAGGCTGTCCCGATTTCTCCAGCCTAACCCTAACCCTAACCCTAACCCTAGAGGATTTTCTGGGGCCCGATGGTGGGAGTAAGCGCCCCCGGGTGGTCGAGACGAGAAAGTGGTGCGAGGGCAGGTGTGTTGGCAGGGCCGCCCTTGCCTTGGCAGCCCCTTTGCAGAGCCCCTGCAATGGCGCCTCCAGGCTGTCCCGATTTCTCCAGCCTAACCCTAACCCTAACCCTAACCCTAGAGGATTTTCTGGGGCCCGATGGTGGGAGTAAGCGCCCCCGGGTGGTCGAGACGAGAAAGTGGTGCGAGGGCAGGTGTGTTGGCAGGGCCGCCCTTGCCTTGGCAGCCCCTTTGCAGAGCCCCTGCAATGGCGCCTCCAGGCTGTCCCGATTTCTCCAGCCTAACCCTAACCCTAACCCTAACCCTAGAGGATTTCCGGGGCCCGATGGTGGGAGTAAGCACCCCCGGGTGGTCGAGACGAGAAAGTGGTGCGAGGGCAGGTGTGTTGGCAGGGCCGCCCTTGCCTTGGCAGCCCCTTTGCAGAGCCCCTGCAATGGCGCCTCCAGGCTGTCCCGATTTCTCCAGCCTAACCCTAACCCTAACCCTAACCCTAGAGGATTTTCCGGGGCCCGATGGTGGGAGTAAGCGCCCCCGGGTGGTCGAGACGAGAAAGTGGTGCGAGGGCAGGTGTGTTGGCAGGGCCGCCCTTGCCTTGGCAGCCCCTTTGCAGAGCCCCTGCAATGGCGCCTCCAGGCTGTCCCTATTTCTCAAGCCTATCCCTAACCCTAACCCTAACCCTAACCCTAGAGGTTTTCCGGGACCCAATGGTGGGAGTAAGTGCCCCCGGGTGGTCGAGACGAGAAAGTGGTGCGAGGGCAGGTGTGTTGGCAGGGCCGCCCTTGCCTTGGCAGCCCCTTTGCAGAGCCCCTGCAATGGCGCCTCCAGGCTGTCCCGATTTCTCCAGCCTAACCCTAACCCTAACCCTAACCCTAGAGGATTTTCTGGGGCCCGATGGTGGGAGTAAGCGCCCCCGGGTGGTCGAGACGAGAAAGTGGTGCGAGGGCAGGTGTGTTGGCAGGGCCGCCCTTGCCTTGGCAGCCCCTTTGCAGAGCCCCTGCAATGGTGCCTCCAGGCTGTCCCTATTTCTCCAGCCTAACCCTAAGCCTAACCCTAACCCTAGAGGATTTTCTGGGGCCCGATGGTGGGAGTAAGCGCCCCCGGGTGGTCGAGACGAGAAAGTGGTGCGAGGGCAGGTGTGTTGGCAGGGCCGCCCTTGCCTTGGCAGCCCCTTTCCAGAGCCCCTGCAATGGCGCCTCCAGGCTGTCCCGATTTCTCAAGCCTAACCCTAACCCTAACCCTAACCCTAGAGGATTTTCCGGGGCCCGATGGTGGGAGTAAGCGCCCCCGGGTGGTCGAGACGAGAAAGTGGTGCGAGGGCAGGTGTGTTGGCAGGGCCGCCCTTGCCTTGGCAGCCCCTTTGCAGAGCCCCTGCAATGGCGCCTCCAGGCTGTCCCGATTTCTCCAGCCTAACCCTAACCCTAACCCTAACCCTAGAGGATTTTCTGGGGCCCGATGGTGGGAGTAAGTGCCCCCGGGTGGTCGAGACGAGAAAGTGGTGCGAGGGCAGGTGTGTTGGCAGGGCCGCCCTTGCCTTGGCAGCCCCTTTGCAGAGCCCCTGCAATGGCGCCTCCAGGCTGTCCCTATTTCTCAAGCCTAACCCTAACCCTAACCCTAACCCTAACCCTAGAGGTTTTACGGGACCCGAGGGTGGGAGTAAGTGCCCCCGGGTGGTCGAGACGAGGAAGTGGTGCGAGGGCAGGTGTGTTGGCAGGGCCGCCCTTGCCTTGGCAGCCCCTTTGCAGAGCCCCTGCAATGGCGCCTCCAGGCTGTCCCGATTTCTCAAGCCTAACCCTAACCCTAACCCTAACCCTAGAGGTTTTCCGGGGCCCGATGGTGGGAGTAAGCGCCCCCGGGTGTTCGAGACGAGAAAGTGGTGCGAGGGCAGGTGTGTTGGCAGGGCCGCCCTTGCCTTGGCAGCCCCTTTGCAGAGCCCCTGCAATGGTGCCTCCAGGCTGTCCCGATTTCTCCAGCCTAACCCTAACCCTAACCCTAACCCTAGAGGATTTTCTGGGGCCCGATGGTGGGAGTAAGCGCCCCCGGGTGGTCGAGACGAGAAAGTGGTGCGAGGGCAGGTGTGTTGGCAGGGCCGCCCTTGCCTTGGCAGCCCCTTTGCAGAGCCCCTGCAATGGCGCCTCCAGGCTGTCCCGATTTCTCCAGCCTAACCCTAACCCTAACCCTAACCCTAGAGGATTTTCTGGGGCCCGATGGTGGGAGTAAGTGCCCCCGGGTGGTCGAGACGAGAAAGTGGTGCGAGGGCAGGTGTGTTGGCAGGGCCGCCCTTGCCTTGGCAGCCCCTTTGCAGAGCCCCTGCAATGGCGCCTCCAGGCTGTCCCGATTTCTCCAGCCTAACCCTAACCCTAACCCTAACCCTAGAGGATTTCCGGGGCCCGATGGTGGGAGTAAGCACCCCCGGGTGGTCGAGACGAGAAAGTGGTGCGAGGGCAGGTGTGTTGGCAGGGCCGCCCTTGCCTTGGCAGCCCCTTTGCAGAGCCCCTGCAATGGCGCCTCCAGGCTGTCCCGATTTCTCCAGCCTAACCCTAACCCTAACCCTAACCCTAGAGGATTTTCCGGGGCCCGATGGTGGGAGTAAGCGCCCCCGGGTGGTCGAGACGAGAAAGTGGTGCGAGGGCAGGTGTGTTGGCAGGGCCGCCCTTGCCTTGGCAGCCCCTTTGCAGAGCCCCTGCAATGGCGCCTCCAGGCTGTCCCTATTTCTCAAGCCTATCCCTAACCCTAACCCTAACCCTAACCCTAGAGGTTTTCCGGGACCCAATGGTGGGAGTAAGTGCCCCCGGGTGGTCGAGACGAGAAAGTGGTGCGAGGGCAGGTGTGTTGGCAGGGCCGCCCTTGCCTTGGCAGCCCCTTTGCAGAGCCCCTGCAATGGCGCCTCCAGGCTGTCCCGATTTCTCCAGCCTAACCCTAACCCTAACCCTAACCCTAGAGGATTTTCTGGGGCCCGATGGTGGGAGTAAGCGCCCCCGGGTGGTCGAGACGAGAAAGTGGTGTGAGGGCAGGTGTGTTGGCAGGGCCGCCCTTGCCTTGGCAGCCCCTTTGCAGAGCCCCTGCAATGGTGCCTCCAGGCTGTCCCTATTTCTCCAGCCTAACCCTAAGCCTAACCCTAACCCTAGAGGATTTTCTGGGGCCCGATGGTGGGAGTAAGCGCCCCCGGGTGGTCGAGACGAGAAAGTGGTGCGAGGGCAGGTGTGTTGGCAGGGCCGCCCTTGCCTTGGCAGCCCCTTTCCAGAGCCCCTGCAATGGCGCCTCCAGGCTGTCCCGATTTCTCAAGCCTAACCCTAACCCTAACCCTAACCCTAGAGGATTTTCCGGGGCCCGATGGTGGGAGTAAGCGCCCCCGGGTGGTCGAGACGAGAAAGTGGTGCGAGGGCAGGTGTGTTGGCAGGGCCGCCCTTGCCTTGGCAGCCCCTTTGCAGAGCCCCTGCAATGGCGCCTCCAGGCTGTCCCGATTTCTCCAGCCTAACCCTAACCCTAACCCTAACCCTAGAGGATTTTCTGGGGCCCGATGGTGGGAGTAAGTGCCCCCGGGTGGTCGAGACGAGAAAGTGGTGCGAGGGCAGGTGTGTTGGCAGGGCCGCCCTTGCCTTGGCAGCCCCTTTGCAGAGCCCCTGCAATGGCGCCTCCAGGCTGTCCCTATTTCTCAAGCCTAACCCTAACCCTAACCCTAACCCTAACCCTAGAGGTTTTACGGGACCCGAGGGTGGGAGTAAGTGCCCCCGGGTGGTCGAGACGAGGAAGTGGTGCGAGGGCAGGTGTGTTGGCAGGGCCGCCCTTGCCTTGGCAGCCCCTTTGCAGAGCCCCTGCAATGGCGCCTCCAGGCTGTCCCGATTTCTCAAGCCTAACCCTAACCCTAACCCTAACCCTAGAGGTTTTCCGGGGCCCGATGGTGGGAGTAAGCGCCCCCGGGTGTTCGAGACGAGAAAGTGGTGCGAGGGCAGGTGTGTTGGCAGGGCCGCCCTTGCCTTGGCAGCCCCTTTGCAGAGCCCCTGCAATGGTGCCTCCAGGCTGTCCCGATTTCTCCAGCCTAACCCTAACCCTAACCCTAACCCTAGAGGATTTTCTGGGGCCCGATGGTGGGAGTAAGCGCCCCCGGGTGGTCGAGACGAGAAAGTGGTGCGAGGGCAGGTGTGTTGGCAGGGCCGCCCTTGCCTTGGCAGCCCCTTTGCAGAGCCCCTGCAATGGCGCCTCCAGGCTGTCCCGATTTCTCCAGCCTAACCCTAACCCTAACCCTAACCCTAGAGGATTTTCTGGGGCCCGATGGTGGGAGTAAGTGCCCCCGGGTGGTCGAGACGAGAAAGTGGTGCGAGGGCAGGTGTGTTGGCAGGGCCGCCCTTGCCTTGGCAGCCCCTTTGCAGAGCCCCTGCAATGGCGCCTCCAGGCTGTCCCGATTTCTCCAGCCTAACCCTAACCCTAACCCTAACCCTAGAGGATTTCCGGGGCCCGATGGTGGGAGTAAGCACCCCCGGGTGGTCGAGACGAGAAAGTGGTGCGAGGGCAGGTGTGTTGGCAGGGCCGCCCTTGCCTTGGCAGCCCCTTTGCAGAGCCCCTGCAATGGCGCCTCCAGGCTGTCCCGATTTCTCCAGCCTAACCCTAACCCTAACCCTAACCCTAGAGGATTTTCCGGGGCCCGATGGTGGGAGTAAGCGCCCCCGGGTGGTCGAGACGAGAAAGTGGTGCGAGGGCAGGTGTGTTGGCAGGGCCGCCCTTGCCTTGGCAGCCCCTTTGCAGAGCCCCTGCAATGGCGCCTCCAGGCTGTCCCGATTTCTCCAGCCTAACCCTAACCCTAACCCTAACCCTAACCCTAGAGGATTTTCCGGGACCCGATGGTGGGAGTAAGTGCCCCCGGGTGGTCGAGACGAGAAAGTGGTGCGAGGGCAGGTGTGTTGGCAGGGCCGCCCTTGCCTTGGCAGCCCCTTTGCAGAGCCCCTGCAATGGCGCCTCCAGGCTGTCCCGATTTCTCCAGCCTAACCCTAACCCTAACCCTAACCCTAGAGGATTTCCGGGGCCCGATGGTGGGAGTAAGCACCCCCGGGTGGTCGAGACGAGAAAGTGGTGCGAGGGCAGGTGTGTTGGCAGGGCCGCCCTTGCCTTGGCAGCCCCTTTGCAGAGCCCCTGCAATGGCGCCTCCAGGCTGTCCCGATTTCTCCAGCCTAACCCTAACCCTAACCCTAACCCTAGAGGATTTTCCGGGGCCCGATGGTGGGAGTAAGCGCCCCCGGGTGGTCGAGACGAGAAAGTGGTGCGAGGGCAGGTGTGTTGGCAGGGCCGCCCTTGCCTTGGCAGCCCCTTTGCAGAGCCCCTGCAATGGCGCCTCCAGGCTGTCCCGATTTCTCCAGCCTAACCCTAACCCTAACCCTAACCCTAACCCTAGAGGATTTTCCGGGACCCGATGGTGGGAGTAAGTGCCCCCGGGTGGTCGAGACGAGAAAGTGGTGCGAGGGCAGGTGTGTTGGCAGGGCCGCCCTTGCCTTGGCAGCCCCTTTGCAGAGCCCCTGCAATGGCGCCTCCAGGCTGTCCCTATTTCTCAAGCCTATCCCTAACCCTAACCCTAACCCTAACCCTAGAGGTTTTCCGGGACCCAATGGTGGGAGTAAGTGCCCCCGGGTGGTCGAGACGAGAAAGTGGTGCGAGGGCAGGTGTGTTGGCAGGGCCGCCCTTGCCTTGGCAGCCCCTTTGCAGAGCCCCTGCAATGGCGCCTCCAGGCTGTCCCGATTTCTCCAGCCTAACCCTAAGCCTAACCCTAACCCTAGAGGATTTTCTGGGGCCCGATGGTGGGAGTAAGCGCCCCCGGGTGGTCGAGACGAGAAAGTGGTGCGAGGGCAGGTGTGTTGGCAGGGCCGCCCTTGCCTTGGCAGCCCCTTTGCAGAGCCCCTGCAATGGCGCCTCCAGGCTGTCCCTATTTCTCAAGCCTAACCCTAACCCTAACCCTAACCCTAGAGGATTTTCCGGGGCCCGATGGAGGGAGTAAGCGCCCCCGGGTGGTCGAGACGAGAAAGTGGTGCGAGGGCAGGTGTGTTGGCAGGGCCGCCCTTGCCTTGGCAGCCCCTTTGCAGAGCCCCTGCAATGGTGCCTCCAGGCTGTCCCTATTTCGCCAGCCTAACCCTAACCCTAACCCTAACCCTAGAGGATTTTCCGGGGCCCGATGGTGGGAGTAAGCGCCCCCGGGTGGTCGAGACGAGAAAGTGGTGCGAGGGCAGGTGTGTTGGCAGGGCCGCCCTTGCCTTGGCAGCCCCTTTCCAGAGCCCCTGCAATGGTGCCTCCAGGCTGTCCCTATTTCTCCAGCCTAACCCTAACCCTAACCCTAACCCTAGAGGATTTTCCGGGACCCGATGGTGGGGGTAAGTGCCCCCGGGTGGTCGAGACGAGAAAGTGGTGCGAGGGCAGGTGTGTTGGCAGGGCCGCCCTTGCCTTGGCAGCCCCTTTGCAGAGCCCCTGCAATGGCGCCTCCAGGCTGTCCCGATTTCTCCAGCCTAACCCTAACCCTAACCCTAACCCTAGAGGATTTCCGGGGCCCGATGGTGGGAGTAAGCACCCCCGGGTGGTCGAGACGAGAAAGTGGTGCGAGGGCAGGTGTGTTGGCAGGGCCGCCCTTGCCTTGGCAGCCCCTTTGCAGAGCCCCTGCAATGGCGCCTCCAGGCTGTCCCTATTTCTCAAGCCTAACCCTAACCCTAACCCTAACCCTAACCCTAGAGGTTTTCCGGGACCCAATGGTGGGAGTAAGTGCCCCCGGGTGGTCGAGACGAGAAAGTGGTGCGAGGGCAGGTGTGTTGGCAGGGCCGCCCTTGCCTTGGCAGCCCCTTTGCAGAGCCCCTGCAATGGCGCCTCCAGGCTGTCCCTATTTCTCCAGCCTAACCCTAAGCCTAACCCTAACCCTAGAGGATTTTCCGGGGCCCGATGGTGGGAGTAAGCGCCCCCGGGTGGTCGAGACGAGAAAGTGGTGCGAGGGCAGGTGTGTTGGCAGGGCCGCCCTTGCCTTGGCAGCCCCTTTGCAGAGCCCCTGCAATGGTGCCTCCAGGCTGTCCCTATTTCTCCAGCCTAACCCTAACCCTAACCCTAACCCTAGAGGATTTTCCGGGGCCCGATGGTGGGAGTAAGCGCCCCCGGGTGGTCGAGACGAGAAAGTGGTGCGAGGGCAGGTGTGTTGGCAGGGCCGCCCTTGCCTTGGCAGCCCCTTTGCAGAGCCCCTGCAATGGTGCCTCCAGGCTGTCCCTATTTCTCCAGCCTAACCCTAACCCTAACCCTAACCCTAGAGGATTTTCTGGGACCCGATGGTGGGAGTAAGTGCCCCCGGGTGGTCGAGACGAGAAAGTGGTGCGAGGGCAGGTGTGTTGGCAGGGCCGCCCTTGCCTTGGCAGCCCCTTTGCAGAGCCCCTGCAATGGCGCCTCCAGGCTGTCCCTATTTCTCCAGCCTAACCCTAACCCTAACCCTAACCCTAACCCTAGAGGTTTTCCGGGACCCAATGGTGGGAGTAAGCGCCCCCGGGTGGTCGAGACGAGAAAGTGGTGCGAGGGCAGGTGTGTTGGCAGGGCCGCCCTTGCCTTGGCAGCCCCTTTGCAGAGCCCCTGCAATGGCGCCTCCAGGCTGTCCCGATTTCTCCAGCCTAACCCTAACCCTAACCCTAGAGGATTTTCTGGGGCCCGATGGTGGGAGTAAGCGCCCCCGGGTGGTCGAGACGAGAAAGTGGTGCGAGGGCAGGTGTGTTGGCAGGGCCACCCTTGCCTTGGCAGCCCCTTTGCAGAGCCCCTGCAATGGCGCCTCCAGGCTGTCCCGATTTCTCCAGCCTAACCCTAACCCTAACCCTAACCCTAACCCTAGAGGTTTTCCGGGACCCAATGGTGGGAGTAAGCGCCCCCGGGTGGTCGAGACGAGAAAGTGGTGCGAGGGCAGGTGTGTTGGCAGGGCCGCCCTTGCCTTGGCAGCCCCTTTGCAGAGCCCCTGCAATGGCGCCTCCAGGCTGTCCCGATTTCTCCAGCCTAACCCTAACCCTAACCCTAACCCTAGAGGATTTTCCGGGGCCCGATGGTGGGAGTAAGCG
This sequence comes from Struthio camelus, assembly GCF_040807025.1. Classification (NCBI taxonomy): domain Eukaryota; kingdom Metazoa; phylum Chordata; class Aves; order Struthioniformes; family Struthionidae; genus Struthio; species Struthio camelus. The sequence goes on from NC_090982.1 coordinate 47,324,742, forward strand.
CCCCCGGGTGGTCGAGACGAGAAAGTGGTGCGAGGGCAGGTGTGTTGGCAGGGCCGCCCTTGCCTTGGCAGCCCCTTTGCAGAGCCCCTGCAATGGCGCCTCCAGGCTGTCCCGATTTCTCAAGCCTAACCCTAACCCTAACCCTAACCCTAGAGGATTTCCGGGGCCCGATGGTGGGAGTAAGGGCCCCTGGGTGGTCGAGACGAGAAAGTGGTGCGAGGGCAGGTGTGTTGGCAGGGCCGCCCTTGCCTTGGCAGCCCCTTTGCAGAGCCCCTGCAATGGCGCCTCCAGGCTGTCCCGATTTCTCCAGCCTAACCCTAACCCTAACCCTAACCCTAACCCTAGAGGATTTCCGGGGCCCAATGGTGGGAGTAAGGGCCCCCGGGTGGTCGAGACGAGAAAGTGGTGCGAGGGCAGGTGTGTTGGCAGGGCCGCCCTTGCCTTGGCAGCCCCTTTGCAGAGCCCCTGCAATGGCGCCTCCAGGCTGTCCCGATTTCTCCAGCCTAACCCTAACCCTAACCCTAACCCTAGAGGATTTTCTGGGGCCCGATGGTGGGAGTAAGCGCCCCCGGGTGGTCGAGACGAGAAAGTGGTGCGAGGGCAGGTGTGTTGGCAGGGCCGCCCTTGCCTTGGCAGCCCCTTTGCAGAGCCCCTGCAATGGCGCCTCCAGGCTGTCCCTATTTCTCAAGCCTAACCCTAACCCTAACCCTAACCCTAACCCTAGAGGATTTTCCGGGGCCCGATGGTGGGAGTAAGTGCCCCCGGGTGGTCGAGACGAGAAAGTGGTGCGAGGGCAGGTGTGTTGGCAGGGCCGCCCTTGCCTTGGCAGCCCCTTTGCAGAGCCCCTGCAATGGCGCCTCCAGGCTGTCCCGATTTCTCCAGCCTAACCCTAAGCCTAACCCTAACCCTAGAGGATTTTCCGGGGCGCGATGGTGGGAGTAAGCGCCCCCGGGTGGTCGAGACGAGAAAGTGGTGCGAGGGCAGGTGTGTTGGCAGGGCCGCCCTTGCCTTGGCAGCCCCTTTGCAGAGCCCCTGCAATGGCGCCTCCAGGCTGTCCCGATTTCTCCAGCCTAACCCTAAGCCTAACCCTAACCCTAGAGGATTTTCCGGGGCCCGATGGTGGGAGTAAGCGCCCCCGGGTGGTCGAGACGAGAAAGTGGTGCGAGGGCAGGTGTGTTGGCAGGGCCGCCCTTGCCTTGGCAGCCCCTTTGCAGAGCCCCTGCAATGGTGCCTCCAGGCTGTCCCTATTTCTCCAGCCTAACCCTAACCCTAACCCTAACCCTAGAGGATTTTCCGGGGCCCGATGGTGGGAGTAAGTGCCCCCGGGTGGTCGAGACGAGGAAGTGGTGCGAGGGCAGGTGTGTTGGCAGGGCCGCCCTTGCCTTGGCAGCCCCTTTGCAGAGCCCCTGCAATGGTGCCTCCAGGCTGTCCCTATTTCTCCAGCCTAACCCTAACCCTAACCCTAACCCTAGAGGATTTTCCGGGACCCGATGGTGGGAGTAAGTGCCCCCGGGTGGTCGAGACGAGAAAGTGGTGCAAGGGCAGGTGTGTTGGCAGGGCCGCCCTTGCCTTGGCAGCCCCTTTGCAGAGCCCCTGCAATGGCGCCTCCAGGCTGTCCCGATTTCTCCAGCCTAACCCTAACCCTAACCCTAACCCTAGAGGATTTCCGGGGCCCGATGGTGGGAGTAAGCGCCCCCGGATGGTCGAGACGAGAAAGTGGTGCGAGGGCAGGTGTGTTGGCAGGGCCGCCCTTGCCTTGGCAGCCCCTTTGCAGAGCCCCTGCAATGGCGCCTCCAGGCTGTCCCGATTTCTCCAGCCTAACCCTAACCCTAACCCTAACCCTAGAGGATTTTCCGGGGCCCAATGGTGGGAGTAAGCGCCCCCGGGTGGTCGAGACGAGAAAGTGGTGCGAGGGCAGGTGTGTTGGCAGGGCCGCCCTTGCCTTGGCAGCCCCTTTGCAGAGCCCCTGCAATGGCGCCTCCAGGCTGTCCCTATTTCTCAAGCCTAACCCTAACCCTAACCCTAACCCTAACCCTAGAGGTTTTCCGGGACCCAATGGTGGGAGTAAGCGCCCCCGGGTGGTCGAGACGAGAAAGTGGTGCGAGGGCAGGTGTGTTGGCAGGGCCGCCCTTGCCTTGGCAGCCCCTTTGCAGAGCCCCTGCAATGGCGCCTCCAGGCTGTCCCGATTTCTCCAGCCTAACCCTAACCCTAACCCTAACCCTAACCCTAGAGGATTTTCTGGGGCCCGATGGTGGGAGTAAGCGCCCCCGGGTGGTCGCGACGAGAAAGTGGTGCGAGGGCAGGTGTGTTGGCAGGGCCGCCCTTGCCTTGGCAGCCCCTTTGCAGAGCCCCTGCAATGGCGCCTCCAGGCTGTCCCGATTTCTCCAGCCTAACCCTAACCCTAACCCTAACCCTAGAGGATTTCCGGGGCCCGATGGTGGGAGTAAGCACCCCCGGGTGGTCGAGACGAGAAAGTGGTGCGAGGGCAGGTGTGTTGGCAGGGCCGCCCTTGCCTTGGCAGCCCCTTTGCAGAGCCCCTGCAATGGCGCCTCCAGGCTGTCCCGATTTCTCCAGCCTAACCCTAACCCTAACCCTAACCCTAGAGGATTTTCTGGGGCCCGATGGTGGGAGTAAGCGCCCCCAGGTGGTCGAGACGAGAAAGTGGTGCGAGGGCAGGTGTGTTGGCAGGGCCGCCCTTGCCTTGGCAGCCCCTTTGCAGAGCCCCTGCAATGGCGCCTCCAGGCTGTCCCGATTTCTCAAGCCTAACCCTAACCCTAACCCTAACCCTAGAGGTTTTCCGGGGCCCGATGGTGGGAGTAAGTGCCCCTGGGTGGTCGAGACGAGAAAGTGGTGCGAGGGCAGGTGTGTTGGCAGGGCCGCCCTTGCCTTGGCAGCCCCTTTGCAGAGCCCCTGCAATGGCGCCTCCAGGCTGTCCCGATTTCTCCAGCCTAACCCTAACCCTAACCCTAACCCTAGAGGATTTTCTGGGGCCCGATGGTGGGAGTAAGCGCCCCCGGGTGGTCGAGACGAGAAAGTGGTGCGAGGGCAGGTGTGTTGGCAGGGCCGCCCTTGCCTTGGCAGCCCCTTTGCAGAGCCCCTGCAATGGCGCCTCCAGGCTGTCCCTATTTCTCCAGCCTAACCCTAAGCCTAACCCTAACCCTAGAGGATTTTCCGGGACCCGATGGTGGGAGTAAGTGCCCCCGGGTGGTCGAGACGAGAAAGTGGTGCGAGGGCAGGTGTGTTGGCAGGGCCGCCCTTGCCTTGGCAGCCCCTTTGCAGAGCCCCTGCAATGGCGCCTCCAGGCTGTCCCGATTTCTCCAGCCTAACCCTAACCCTAACCCTAACCCTAGAGGATTTTCTGGGGCCCGATGGTGGGAGTAAGCGCCCCCGGGTGGTCGAGACGAGAAAGTGGTGCGAGGGCAGGTGTGTTGGCAGGGCCGCCCTTGCCTTGGCAGCCCCTTTGCAGAGCCCCTGCAATGGCGCCTCCAGGCTGTCCCGATTTCTCCAGCCTAACCCTAACCCTAACCCTAACCCTAACCCTAGAGGATTTCCGGGGCCCGATGGTGGGAGTAAGCACCCCCGGGTGGTCGAGACGAGAAAGTGGTGCGAGGGCAGGTGTGTTGGCAGGGCCGCCCTTGCCTTGGCAGCCCCTTTGCAGAGCCCCTGCAATGGCGCCTCCAGGCTGTCCCGATTTCTCCAGCCTAACCCTAACCCTAACCCTAACCCTAGAGGATTTTCTGGGGCGCGATGGTGGGAGTAAGCGCCCCCGGGTGGTCGAGACGAGAAAGTGGTGCGAGGGCAGGTGTGTTGGCAGGGCCGCCCTTGCCTTGGCAGCCCCTTTGCAGAGCCCCTGCAATGGCGCCTCCAGGCTGTCCCGATTTCTCCAGCCTAACCCTAACCCTAACCCTAACCCTAACCCTAGAGGATTTTCCGGGACCCGATGGTGGGAGTAAGTGCCCCCGGGTGGTCGAGACGAGAAAGTGGTGCGAGGGCAGGTGTGTTGGCAGGGCCGCCCTTGCCTTGGCAGCCCCTTTGCAGAGCCCCTGCAATGGCGCCTCCAGGCTGTCCCTATTTCTCCAGCCTAACCCTAACCCTAACCCTAACCCTAGAGGATTTTCCGGGACCCGATGGTGGGAGTAAGTGCCCCCGGGTGGTCGAGACGAGAAAGTGGTGCGAGGGCAGGTGTGTTGGCAGGGCCGCCCTTGCCTTGGCAGCCCCTTTGCAGAGCCCCTGCAATGGCGCCTCCAGGCTGTCCCGATTTCTCCAGCCTAACCCTAAGCCTAACCCTAACCCTAGAGGATTTTCTGGGGCCCGATGGTGGGAGTAAGTGCCCCCGGGTGGTCGAGACGAGAAAGTGGTGCGAGGGCAGGTGTGTTGGCAGGGCCGCCCTTGCCTTGGCAGCCCCTTTGCAGAGCCCCTGCAATGGTGCCTCCAGGCTGTCCCGATTTCTCAAGCATAACCCTAACCCTAACCCTAACCCTAGAGGATTTTCTGGGGCCCGATGGTGGGAGTAAGCGCCCCCGGGTGTTCGAGACGAGAAAGTGGTGTGAGGGCAGGTGTGTTGGCAGGGCCGCCCTTGCCTTGGCAGCCCCTTTGCAGAGCCCCTGCAATGGCGCCTCCAGGCTGTCCCTATTTCTCCAGCCTAACCCTAAGCCTAACCCTAACCCTAGAGGATTTCCGGGGCCCGATGGTGGGAGTAAGCGCCCCCGGGTGGTCGAGACGAGAAAGTGGTGCGAGGGCAGGTGTGTTGGCAGGGCCGCCCTTGCCTTGGCAGCCCCTTTGCAGAGCCCCTGCAATGGCGCCTCCAGGCTGTCCCTATTTCTCCAGCCTAACCCTAAGCCTAACCCTAACCCTAGAGGATTTTCCGGGGCGCGATGGTGGGAGTAAGCGCCCCTGGGTGGTCGAGACGAGAAAGTGGTGCGAGGGCAGGTGTGTTGGCAGGGCCGCCCTTGCCTTGGCAGCCCCTTTGCAGAGCCCCTGCAATGGCGCCTCCAGGCTGTCCCGATTTCTCCAGCCTAACCCTAACCCTAACCCTAACCCTAGAGGATTTTCCGGGGCCCGATGGTGGGAGTAAGCACCCCCGGGTGGTCGAGACGAGAAAGTGGTGCGAGGGCAGGTGTGTTGGCAGGGCCGCCCTTGCCTTGGCAGCCCCTTTGCAGAGCCCCTGCAATGGCGCCTCCAGGCTGTCCCTATTTCTCCAGCCTAACCCTAACCCTAACCCTAACCCTAGAGGATTTTCCGGGGCCCGATGGTGGGAGTAAGTTCCCCCGGGTGGTCGAGACGAGAAAGTGGTGCGAGGGCAGGTGTGTTGGCAGGGCCGCCCTTGCCTTGGCAGCCCCTTTGCAGAGCCCCTGCAATGGCGCCTCCAGGCTGTCCCTATTTCTCAAGCCTAACCCTAACCCTAACCCTAACCCTAACCCTAGAGGATTTCCGGGGCCCGATGGTGGGAGTAAGCACCCCCGGGTGGTCGAGACGAGAAAGTGGTGCGAGGGCAGGTGTGTTGGCAGGGCCGCCCTTGCCTTGGCAGCCCCTTTGCAGAGCCCCTGCAATGGCGCCTCCAGGCTGTCCCGATTTCTCAAGCATAACCCTAACCCTAACCCTAACCCTAGAGGATTTTCTGGGGCCCGATGGTGGGAGTAAGCGCCCCCGGGTGTTCGAGACGAGAAAGTGGTGTGAGGGCAGGTGTGTTGGCAGGGCCGCCCTTGCCTTGGCAGCCCCTTTGCAGAGCCCCTGCAATGGCGCCTCCAGGCTGTCCCTATTTCTCCAGCCTAACCCTAACCCTAACCCTAACCCTAGAGGATTTCCGGGGCCCGATGGTGGGAGTAAGCGCCCCCGGGTGGTCGAGACGAGAAAGTGGTGCGAGGGCAGGTGTGTTGGCAGGGCCGCCCTTGCCTTGGCAGCCCCTTTGCAGAGCCCCTGCAATGGCGCCTCCAGGCTGTCCCTATTTCTCCAGCCTAACCCTAAGCCTAACCCTAACCCTAGAGGATTTTCCGGGGCGCGATGGTGGGAGTAAGCGCCCCTGGGTGGTCGAGACGAGAAAGTGGTGCGAGGGCAGGTGTGTTGGCAGGGCCGCCCTTGCCTTGGCAGCCCCTTTGCAGAGCCCCTGCAATGGTGCCTCCAGGCTGTCCCGATTTCTCCAGCCTAACCCTAACCCTAACCCTAACCCTAGAGGATTTTCTGGGGCCCGATGGTGGGAGTAAGCGCCCCCGGGTGGTCGAGACGAGAAAGTGGTGTGAGGGCAGGTGTGTTGGCAGGGCCGCCCTTGCCTTGGCAGCCCCTTTGCAGAGCCCCTGCAATGGCGCCTCCAGGCTGTCCCTATTTCTCCAGCCTAACCCTAACCCTAACCCTAACCCTAGAGGATTTTCCGGGGCCCGATGGTGGGAGTAAGTGCCCCCGGGTGGTCGAGACGAGAAAGTGGTGCGAGGGCAGGTGTGTTGGCAGGGCCGCCCTTGCCTTGGCAGCCCCTTTGCAGAGCCCCTGCAATGGCGCCTCCAGGCTGTCCCTATTTCTCAAGCCTAACCCTAACCCTAACCCTAACCCTAACCCTAGAGGATTTCCGGGGCCCGATGGTGGGAGTAAGCACCCCCGGGTGGTCGAGACGAGAAAGTGGTGCGAGGGCAGGTGTGTTGGCAGGGCCGCCCTTGCCTTGGCAGCCCCTTTGCAGAGCCCCTGCAATGGTGCCTCCAGGCTGTCCCGATTTCTCCAGCCTAACCCTAACCCTAACCCTAACCCTAGAGGATTTTCTGGGGCCCGATGGTGGGAGTAAGCGCCCCCGGGTGGTCGAGACGAGAAAGTGGTGCGAGGGCAGGTGTGTTGGCAGGGCCGCCCTTGCCTTGGCAGCCCCTTTGCAGAGCCCCTGCAATGGCGCCTCCAGGCTGTCCCGATTTCTCCAGCCTAACCCTAACCCTAACCCTAACCCTAACCCTAGAGGATTTTCCGGGACCCGATGGTGGGAGTAAGCGCCCCCGGGTGGTCGAGACGAGAAAGTGGTGCGAGGGCAGGTGTGTTGGCAGGGCCGCCCTTGCCTTGGCAGCCCCTTTGCAGAGCCCCTGCAATGGCGCCTCCAGGCTGTCCCTATTTCTCCAGCCTAACCCTAAGCCTAACCCTAACCCTAGAGGATTTTCCGGGACCCGATGGTGGGAGTAAGTGCCCCCGGGTGGTCGAGACGAGAAAGTGGTGCGAGGGCAGGTGTGTTGGCAGGGCCGCCCTTGCCTTGGCAGCCCCTTTGCAGAGCCCCTGCAATGGCGCCTCCAGGCTGTCCCGATTTCTCCAGCCTAACCCTAACCCTAACCCTAACCCTAGAGGATTTTCTGGGGCCCGATGGTGGGAGTAAGCGCCCCCGGGTGGTCGAGACGAGGAAGTGGTGCGAGGGCAGGTGTGTTGGCAGGGCCGCCCTTGCCTTGGCAGCCCCTTTGCAGAGCCCCTGCAATGGCGCCTCCAGGCTGTCCCTATTTCTCAAGCCTAACCCTAACCCTAACCCTAACCCTAACCCTAGAGGATTTTCCGGGGCCCGATGGTGGGAGTAAGTGCCCCCGGGTGGTCGAGACGAGGAAGTGGTGCGAGGGCAGGTGTGTTGGCAGGGCCGCCCTTGCCTTGGCAGCCCCTTTGCAGAGCCCCTGCAATGGTGCCTCCAGGCTGTCCCTATTTCTCCAGCCTAACCCTAACCCTAACCCTAACCCTAGAGGATTTTCCGGGACCCGATGGTGGGAGTAAGTGCCCCCGGGTGGTCGAGACGAGAAAGTGGTGCAAGGGCAGGTGTGTTGGCAGGGCCGCCCTTGCCTTGGCAGCCCCTTTGCAGAGCCCCTGCAATGGCGCCTCCAGGCTGTCCCGATTTCTCCAGCCTAACCCTAACCCTAACCCTAACCCTAGAGGATTTCCGGGGCCCGATGGTGGGAGTAAGCGCCCCCGGATGGTCGAGACGAGAAAGTGGTGCGAGGGCAGGTGTGTTGGCAGGGCCGCCCTTGCCTTGGCAGCCCCTTTGCAGAGCCCCTGCAATGGCGCCTCCAGGCTGTCCCGATTTCTCCAGCCTAACCCTAACCCTAACCCTAACCCTAGAGGATTTTCCGGGGCCCAATGGTGGGAGTAAGCGCCCCCGGGTGGTCGAGACGAGAAAGTGGTGCGAGGGCAGGTGTGTTGGCAGGGCCGCCCTTGCCTTGGCAGCCCCTTTGCAGAGCCCCTGCAATGGCGCCTCCAGGCTGTCCCTATTTCTCAAGCCTAACCCTAACCCTAACCCTAACCCTAACCCTAGAGGTTTTCCGGGACCCAATGGTGGGAGTAAGCGCCCCCGGGTGGTCGAGACGAGAAAGTGGTGCGAGGGCAGGTGTGTTGGCAGGGCCGCCCTTGCCTTGGCAGCCCCTTTGCAGAGCCCCTGCAATGGCGCCTCCAGGCTGTCCCGATTTCTCCAGCCTAACCCTAACCCTAACCCTAACCCTAACCCTAGAGGATTTTCTGGGGCCCGATGGTGGGAGTAAGCGCCCCCGGGTGGTCGCGACGAGAAAGTGGTGCGAGGGCAGGTGTGTTGGCAGGGCCGCCCTTGCCTTGGCAGCCCCTTTGCAGAGCCCCTGCAATGGCGCCTCCAGGCTGTCCCGATTTCTCCAGCCTAACCCTAACCCTAACCCTAACCCTAGAGGATTTCCGGGGCCCGATGGTGGGAGTAAGCACCCCCGGGTGGTCGAGACGAGAAAGTGGTGCGAGGGCAGGTGTGTTGGCAGGGCCGCCCTTGCCTTGGCAGCCCCTTTGCAGAGCCCCTGCAATGGCGCCTCCAGGCTGTCCCGATTTCTCCAGCCTAACCCTAACCCTAACCCTAACCCTAGAGGATTTTCCGGGGCCCGATGGTGGGAGTAAGCGCCCCCGGGTGGTCGAGACGAGAAAGTGGTGCGAGGGCAGGTGTGTTGGCAGGGCCGCCCTTGCCTTGGCAGCCCCTTTGCAGAGCCCCTGCAATGGCGCCTCCAGGCTGTCCCGATTTCTCAAGCCTAACCCTAACCCTAACCCTAACCCTAGAGGTTTTCCGGGGCCCGATGGTGGGAGTAAGTGCCCCTGGGTGGTCGAGACGAGAAAGTGGTGCGAGGGCAGGTGTGTTGGCAGGGCCGCCCTTGCCTTGGCAGCCCCTTTGCAGAGCCCCTGCAATGGCGCCTCCAGGCTGTCCCGATTTCTCCAGCCTAACCCTAACCCTAACCCTAACCCTAGAGGATTTTCTGGGGCCCGATGGTGGGAGTAAGCGCCCCCGGGTGGTCGAGACGAGAAAGTGGTGCGAGGGCAGGTGTGTTGGCAGGGCCGCCCTTGCCTTGGCAGCCCCTTTGCAGAGCCCCTGCAATGGCGCCTCCAGGCTGTCCCTATTTCTCCAGCCTAACCCTAAGCCTAACCCTAACCCTAGAGGATTTTCCGGGACCCGATGGTGGGAGTAAGTGCCCCCGGGTGGTCGAGACGAGAAAGTGGTGCGAGGGCAGGTGTGTTGGCAGGGCCGCCCTTGCCTTGGCAGCCCCTTTGCAGAGCCCCTGCAATGGCGCCTCCAGGCTGTCCCGATTTCTCCAGCCTAACCCTAACCCTAACCCTAACCCTAGAGGATTTTCTGGGGCCCGATGGTGGGAGTAAGCGCCCCCGGGTGGTCGAGACGAGAAAGTGGTGCGAGGGCAGGTGTGTTGGCAGGGCCGCCCTTGCCTTGGCAGCCCCTTTGCAGAGCCCCTGCAATGGCGCCTCCAGGCTGTCCCGATTTCTCCAGCCTAACCCTAACCCTAACCCTAACCCTAACCCTAGAGGATTTCCGGGGCCCGATGGTGGGAGTAAGCACCCCCGGGTGGTCGAGACGAGAAAGTGGTGCGAGGGCAGGTGTGTTGGCAGGGCCGCCCTTGCCTTGGCAGCCCCTTTGCAGAGCCCCTGCAATGGCGCCTCCAGGCTGTCCCGATTTCTCCAGCCTAACCCTAACCCTAACCCTAACCCTAGAGGATTTTCTGGGGCGCGATGGTGGGAGTAAGCGCCCCCGGGTGGTCGAGACGAGAAAGTGGTGCGAGGGCAGGTGTGTTGGCAGGGCCGCCCTTGCCTTGGCAGCCCCTTTGCAGAGCCCCTGCAATGGCGCCTCCAGGCTGTCCCGATTTCTCCAGCCTAACCCTAACCCTAACCCTAACCCTAACCCTAGAGGATTTTCCGGGACCCGATGGTGGGAGTAAGCGCCCCCGGGTGGTCGAGACGAGAAAGTGGTGCGAGGGCAGGTGTGTTGGCAGGGCCGCCCTTGCCTTGGCAGCCCCTTTGCAGAGCCCCTGCAATGGCGCCTCCAGGCTGTCCCTATTTCTCCAGCCTAACCCTAACCCTAACCCTAACCCTAGAGGATTTTCCGGGACCCGATGGTGGGAGTAAGTGCCCCCGGGTGGTCGAGACGAGAAAGTGGTGCGAGGGCAGGTGTGTTGGCAGGGCCGCCCTTGCCTTGGCAGCCCCTTTGCAGAGCCCCTGCAATGGCGCCTCCAGGCTGTCCCGATTTCTCCAGCCTAACCCTAAGCCTAACCCTAACCCTAGAGGATTTTCTGGGGCCCGATGGTGGGAGTAAGTGCCCCCGGGTGGTCGAGACGAGAAAGTGGTGCGAGGGCAGGTGTGTTGGCAGGGCCGCCCTTGCCTTGGCAGCCCCTTTGCAGAGCCCCTGCAATGGTGCCTCCAGGCTGTCCCGATTTCTCAAGCATAACCCTAACCCTAACCCTAACCCTAGAGGATTTTCTGGGGCCCGATGGTGGGAGTAAGCGCCCCCGGGTGTTCGAGACGAGAAAGTGGTGTGAGGGCAGGTGTGTTGGCAGGGCCGCCCTTGCCTTGGCAGCCCCTTTGCAGAGCCCCTGCAATGGCGCCTCCAGGCTGTCCCTATTTCTCCAGCCTAACCCTAACCCTAACCCTAACCCTAGAGGATTTCCGGGGCCCGATGGTGGGAGTAAGCGCCCCCGGGTGGTCGAGACGAGAAAGTGGTGCGAGGGCAGGTGTGTTGGCAGGGCCGCCCTTGCCTTGGCAGCCCCTTTGCAGAGCCCCTGCAATGGCGCCTCCAGGCTGTCCCTATTTCTCCAGCCTAACCCTAAGCCTAACCCTAACCCTAGAGGATTTTCCGGGGCGCGATGGTGGGAGTAAGCGCCCCTGGGTGGTCGAGACGAGAAAGTGGTGCGAGGGCAGGTGTGTTGGCAGGGCCGCCCTTGCCTTGGCAGCCCCTTTGCAGAGCCCCTGCAATGGCGCCTCCAGGCTGTCCCGATTTCTCCAGCCTAACCCTAACCCTAACCCTAACCCTAGAGGATTTTCTGGGGCCCGATGGTGGGAGTAAGCACCCCCGGGTGGTCGAGACGAGAAAGTGGTGCGAGGGCAGGTGTGTTGGCAGGGCCGCCCTTGCCTTGGCAGCCCCTTTGCAGAGCCCCTGCAATGGCGCCTCCAGGCTGTCCCTATTTCTCCAGCCTAACCCTAACCCTAACCCTAACCCTAGAGGATTTTCCGGGGCCCGATGGTGGGAGTAAGTTCCCCCGGGTGGTCGAGACGAGAAAGTGGTGCGAGGGCAGGTGTGTTGGCAGGGCCGCCCTTGCCTTGGCAGCCCCTTTGCAGAGCCCCTGCAATGGCGCCTCCAGGCTGTCCCTATTTCTCAAGCCTAACCCTAACCCTAACCCTAACCCTAACCCTAGAGGATTTCCGGGGCCCGATGGTGGGAGTAAGCACCCCCGGGTGGTCGAGACGAGAAAGTGGTGCGAGGGCAGGTGTGTTGGCAGGGCCGCCCTTGCCTTGGCAGCCCCTTTGCAGAGCCCCTGCAATGGTGCCTCCAGGCTGTCCCGATTTCTCAAGCATAACCCTAACCCTAACCCTAACCCTAGAGGATTTTCTGGGGCCCGATGGTGGGAGTAAGCGCCCCCGGGTGTTCGAGACGAGAAAGTGGTGTGAGGGCAGGTGTGTTGGCAGGGCCGCCCTTGCCTTGGCAGCCCCTTTGCAGAGCCCCTGCAATGGCGCCTCCAGGCTGTCCCTATTTCTCCAGCCTAACCCTAACCCTAACCCTAACCCTAGAGGATTTCCGGGGCCCGATGGTGGGAGTAAGCGCCCCCGGGTGGTCGAGACGAGAAAGTGGTGCGAGGGCAGGTGTGTTGGCAGGGCCGCCCTTGCCTTGGCAGCCCCTTTGCAGAGCCCCTGCAATGGCGCCTCCAGGCTGTCCCTATTTCTCCAGCCTAACCCTAAGCCTAACCCTAACCCTAGAGGATTTTCCGGGGCGCGATGGTGGGAGTAAGCGCCCCTGGGTGGTCGAGACGAGAAAGTGGTGCGAGGGCAGGTGTGTTGGCAGGGCCGCCCTTGCCTTGGCAGCCCCTTTGCAGAGCCCCTGCAATGGTGCCTCCAGGCTGTCCCGATTTCTCCAGCCTAACCCTAACCCTAACCCTAACCCTAGAGGATTTTCTGGGGCCCGATGGTGGGAGTAAGCGCCCCCGGGTGGTCGAGACGAGAAAGTGGTGCGAGGGCAGGTGTGTTGGCAGGGCCGCCCTTGCCTTGGCAGCCCCTTTGCAGAGCCCCTGCAATGGCGCCTCCAGGCTGTCCCTATTTCTCCAGCCTAACCCTAACCCTAACCCTAACCCTAGAGGATTTTCCGGGGCCCGATGGTGGGAGTAAGTGCCCCCGGGTGGTCGAGACGAGAAAGTGGTGCGAGGGCAGGTGTGTTGGCAGGGCCGCCCTTGCCTTGGCAGCCCCTTTGCAGAGCCCCTGCAATGGCGCCTCCAGGCTGTCCCTATTTCTCCAGCCTAACCCTAACCCTAACCCTAACCCTAACCCTAGAGGATTTCCGGGGCCCGATGGTGGGAGTAAGCACCCCCGGGTGGTCGAGACGAGAAAGTGGTGCGAGGGCAGGTGTGTTGGCAGGGCCGCCCTTGCCTTGGCAGCCCCTTTGCAGAGCCCCTGCAATGGTGCCTCCAGGCTGTCCCGATTTCTCCAGCCTAACCCTAACCCTAACCCTAACCCTAGAGGATTTTCTGGGGCCCGATGGTGGGAGTAAGCGCCCCCGGGTGGTCGAGACGAGAAAGTGGTGCGAGGGCAGGTGTGTTGGCAGGGCCGCCCTTGCCTTGGCAGCCCCTTTGCAGAGCCCCTGCAATGGCGCCTCCAGGCTGTCCTGATTTCTCCAGCCTAACCCTAACCCTAACCCTAACCCTAACCCTAGAGGATTTTCCGGGACCCGATGGTGGGAGTAAGTGCCCCCGGGTGGTCGAGACGAGAAAGTGGTGCGAGGGCAGGTGTGTTGGCAGGGCCGCCCTTGCCTTGGCAGCCCCTTTGCAGAGCCCCTGCAATGGCGCCTCCAGGCTGTCCCTATTTCTCCAGCCTAACCCTAAGCCTAACCCTAACCCTAGAGGATTTTCCGGGACCCGATGGTGGGAGTAAGTGCCCCCGGGTGGTCGAGACGAGAAAGTGGTGCGAGGGCAGGTGTGTTGGCAGGGCCGCCCTTGCCTTGGCAGCCCCTTTGCAGAGCCCCTGCAATGGCGCCTCCAGGCTGTCCCGATTTCTCCAGCCTAACCCTAACCCTAACCCTAACCCTAGAGGATTTTCTGGGGCCCGATGGTGGGAGTAAGCGCCCCCGGGTGGTCGAGACGAGGAAGTGGTGCGAGGGCAGGTGTGTTGGCAGGGCCGCCCTTGCCTTGGCAGCCCCTTTGCAGAGCCCCTGCAATGGCGCCTCCAGGCTGTCCCTATTTCTCAAGCCTAACCCTAACCCTAACCCTAACCCTAACCCTAGAGGATTTCCGGGGCCCGATGGTGGGAGTAAGCACCCCCGGGTGGTCGAGACGAGAAAGTGGTGCGAGGGCAGGTGTGTTGGCAGGGCCGCCCTTGCCTTGGCAGCCCCTTTGCAGAGCCCCTGCAATGGCGCCTCCAGGCTGTCCCGATTTCTCCAGCCTAACCCTAACCCTAACCCTAACCCTAGAGGATTTTCTGGGGCCCGATGGTGGGAGTAAGCGCCCCCGGGTGGTCGAGACGAGAAAGTGGTGCGAGGGCAGGTGTGTTGGCAGGGCCGCCCTTGCCTTGGCAGCCCCTTTGCAGAGCCCCTGCAATGGCGCCTCCAGGCTGTCCCGATTTCTCCAGCCTAACCCTAACCCTAACCCTAACCCTAACCCTAGAGGATTTTCCGGGACCCGATGGTGGGAGTAAGCGCCCCCGGGTGGTCGAGACGAGAAAGTGGTGCGAGGGCAGGTGTGTTGGCAGGGCCGCCCTTGCCTTGGCAGCCCCTTTGCAGAGCCCCTGCAATGGCGCCTCCAGGCTGTCCCGATTTCTCCAGCCTAACCCTAAGCCTAACCCTAACCCTAGAGGATTTTCTGGGGCCCGATGGTGGGAGTAAGTGCCCCCGGGTGGTCGAGACGAGAAAGTGGTGCGAGGGCAGGTGTGTTGGCAGGGCCGCCCTTGCCTTGGCAGCCCCTTTGCAGAGCCCCTGCAATGGCGCCTCCAGGCTGTCCCGATTTCTCCAGCCTAACCCTAACCCTAACCCTAACCCTAGAGGATTTTCTGGGGCCCGATGGTGGGAGTAAGCGCCCCCGGGTGTTCGAGACGAGAAAGTGGTGCGAGGGCAGGTGTGTTGGCAGGGCCGCCCTTGCCTTGGCAGCCCCTTTGCAGAGCCCCTGCAATGGCGCCTCCAGGCTGTCCCTATTTCTCCAGCCTAACCCTAACCCTAACCCTAACCCTAGAGGATTTCCGGGGCCCGATGGTGGGAGTAAGCGCCCCCGGGTGGTCGAGACGAGAAAGTGGTGCGAGGGCAGGTGTGTTGGCAGGGCCGCCCTTGCCTTGGCAGCCCCTTTGCAGAGCCCCTGCAATGGCGCCTCCAGGCTGTCCCGATTTCTCAAGCCTAACCCTAACCCTAAGCCTAACCCTAACCCTAGAGGATTTTCCGGGGCGCGATGGTGGGAGTAAGCGCCCCTGGGTGGTCGAGACGAGAAAGTGGTGCGAGGGCAGGTGTGTTGGCAGGGCCGCCCTTGCCTTGGCAGCCCCTTTGCAGAGCCCCTGCAATGGCGCCTCCAGGCTGTCCCGATTTCTCCAGCCTAACCCTAACCCTAACCCTAACCCTAGAGGATTTTCCGGGACCCGATGGTGGGAGTAAGTGCCCCCGGGTGGTCGAGACGAGAAAGTGGTGCGAGGGCAGGTGTGTTGGCAGGGCCGCCCTTGCCTTGGCAGCCCCTTTGCAGAGCCCCTGCAATGGTGCCTCCAGGCTGTCCCGATTTCTCCAGCCTAACCCTAACCCTAACCCTAACCCTAGAGGATTTTCTGGGGCCCGATGGTGGGAGTAAGCGCCCCCGGGTGGTCGAGACGAGAAAGTGGTGCGAGGGCAGGTGTGTTGGCAGGGCCGCCCTTGCCTTGGCAGCCCCTTTGCAGAGCCCCTGCAATGGCGCCTCCAGGCTGTCCCTATTTCTCCAGCCTAACCCTAACCCTAACCCTAACCCTAGAGGATTTTCCGGGGCCCGATGGTGGGAGTAAGTTCCCCCGGGTGGTCGAGACGAGAAAGTGGTGCGAGGGCAGGTGTGTTGGCAGGGCTGCCCTTGCCTTGGCAGCCCCTTTGCAGAGCCCCTGCAATGGCGCCTCCAGGCTGTCCCGATTTCTCCAGCCTAACCCTAACCCTAACCCTAACCCTAGAGGATTTTCCGGGGCCCGATGGTGGGAGTAAGTGCCCCTGGGTGGTCGAGACGAGAAAATGGTGCGAGGGCAGGTGTGTTGGCAGGACCGCCCTTGCCTTGGCAGCCCCTTTGCAGAGCCCCTGCAATGGCGCCTCCAGGCTGTCCCTATTTCTCAAGCCTAACCCTAACCCTAACCCTAACCCTAACCCTAGAGGTTTTCCGGGACCCGATGGTGGGAGTAAGTGCCCCCGGGTGGTCGAGACGAGAAAGTGGTGCGAGGGCAGGTGTGTTGGCAGGGCCGCCCTTGCCTTGGCAGCCCCTTTGCAGAGCCCCTGCAATGGCGCCTCCAGGCTGTCCCTATTTCTCAAGCCTAACCCTAAGCCTAACCCTAACCCTAGAGGTTTTCCGGGGCCCGATGGTGGGAGTAAGCGCCCCCGGGTGGTCGAGACGAGAAAGTGGTGCGAGGGCAGGTGTGTTGGCAGGGCCGCCCTTGCCTTGGCAGCCCCTTTGCAGAGCCCCTGCAATGGCGCCTCCAGGCTGTCCCGATTTCTCAAGCCTAACCCTAACCCTAACCCTAACCCTAGAGGATTTTCTGGGGCCCGATGGTGGGAGTAAGCGCCCCCGGTGGTCGAGACGAGAAAGTGGTGCGAGGGCAGGTGTGTTGGCAGGGCCGCCCTTGCCTTGGCAGCCCCTTTGCAGAGCCCCTGCAATGGCGCCTCCAGGCTGTCCCGATTTCTCCAGCCTAACCCTAACCCTAACCCTAACCCTAGAGGATTTTCTGGGGCCCGATGGTGGGAGTAAGCGCCCCCGGGTGGTCGAGACGAGAAAGTGGTGCGAGGGCAGGTGTGTTGGCAGGGCCGCCCTTGCCTTGGCAGCCCCTTTGCAGAGCCCCTGCAATGGCGCCTCCAGGCTGTCCCGATTTCTCCAGCCTAACCCTAACCCTAACCCTAACCCTAACCCTAGAGGTTTTCCGGGACCCAATGGTGGGAGTAAGCGCCCCCGGGTGGTCGAGATGAGAAAGTGGTGCGAGGGCAGGTGTGTTGGCAGGGCCGCCCTTGCCTTGGCAGCCCCTTTGCAGAGCCCCTGCAATGGCGCCTCCAGGCTGTCCCTATTTCTCAAGCCTAACCCTAACCCTAACCCTAACCCTAACCCTAACCCTAGAGGATTTCCGGGGCCCGATGGTGGGAGTAAGTGCCCCCGGGTGGTCGAGACGAGAAAGTGGTGCGAGGGCAGGTGTGTTGGCAGGGCCGCCCTTGCCTTGGCAGCCCCTTTGCAGAGCCCCTGCAATGGCGCCTCCAGGCTGTCCCGATTTCTCCAGCCTAACCCTAACCCTAACCCTAACCCTAGAGGATTTTCTGGGGCCCGATGGTGGGAGTAAGCGCCCCCGGGTGTTCGAGACGAGAAAGTGGTGCGAGGGCAGGTGTGTTGGCAGGGCCGCCCTTGCCTTGGCAACCCCTTTGCAGAGCCCCTGCAATGGCGCCTCCAGGCTGTCCCGATTTCTCCAGCCTAACCCTAACCCTAACCCTAACCCTAACCCTAGAGGATTTTCCGGGACCCGATGGTGGGAGTAAGCGCCCCCGGGTGGTCGAGACGAGAAAGTGGTGCGAGGGCAGGTGTGTTGGCAGGGCCGCCCTTGCCTTGGCAGCCCCTTTGCAGAGCCCCTGCAATGGCGCCTCCAGGCTGTCCCGATTTCTCCAGCCTAACCCTAACCCTAACCCTAACCCTAGAGGATTTTCTGGAGCCCGATGGTGGGAGTAAGCGCCCCCGGGTGGTCGAGACGAGAAAGTGGTGCGAGGGCAGGTGTGTTGGCAGGGCCGCCCTTGCCTTGGCAGCCCCTTTGCAGAGCCCCTGCAATGGCGCCTCCAGGCTGTCCCTATTTCTCAAGCCTAACCCTAACCCTAACCCTAACCCTAACCCTAGAGGATTTCCGGGGCCCGATGGTGGGAGTAAGCACCCCCGGGTGGTCGAGACGAGAAAGTGGTGCGAGGGCAGGTGTGTTGGCAGGGCCGCCCTTGCCTTGGCAGCCCCTTTGCAGAGCCCCTGCAATGGCGCCTCCAGGCTGTCCCTATTTCTCCAGCCTAACCCTAACCCTAACCCTAACCCTAGAGGATTTTCTGGGGCCCGATGGTGGGAGTAAGCGCCCCCGGGTGGTCGAGACGAGAAAGTGGTGCGAGGGCAGGTGTGTTGGCAGGGCCGCCCTTGCCTTGGCAGCCCCTTTGCAGAGCCCCTGCAATGGCGCCTCCAGGCTGTCCCGATTTCTCCAGCCTAACCCTAACCCTAACCCTAACCCTAACCCTAGAGGATTTTCCGGGACCCGATGGTGGGAGTAAGCGCCCCCGGGTGGTCGAGACGAGAAAGTGGTGCGAGGGCAGGTGTGTTGGCAGGGCCGCCCTTGCCTTGGCAGCCCCTTTGCAGAGCCCCTGCAATGGCGCCTCCAGGCTGTCCCTATTTCTCCAGCCTAACCCTAAGCCTAACCCTAACCCTAGAGGATTTTCCGGGACCCGATGGTGGGAGTAAGTGCCCCCGGGTGGTCGAGACGAGAAAGTGGTGCGAGGGCAGGTGTGTTGGCAGGGCCGCCCTTGCCTTGGCAGCCCCTTTGCAGAGCCCCTGCAATGGCGCCTCCAGGCTGTCCCGATTTCTCCAGCCTAACCCTAACCCTAACCCTAACCCTAGAGGATTTTCCGGGGCCCGATGGTGGGAGTAAGCGCCCCCGGGTGGTCGAGACGAGAAAGTGGTGCGAGGGCAGGTGTGTTGGCAGGGCCGCCCTTGCCTTGGCAGCCCCTTTGCAGAGCCCCTGCAATGGCGCCTCCAGGCTGTCCCTATTTCTCAAGCCTAACCCTAACCCTAACCCTAACCCTAACCCTAGAGGATTTCCGGGGCCCGATGGTGGGAGTAAGCACCCCCGGGTGGTCGAGACGAGAAAGTGGTGCGAGGGCAGGTGTGTTGGCAGGGCCGCCCTTGCCTTGGCAGCCCCTTTGCAGAGCCCCTGCAATGGCGCCTCCAGGCTGTCCCGATTTCTCCAGCCTAACCCTAACCCTAACCCTAACCCTAGAGGATTTTCTGGGGCCCGATGGTGGGAGTAAGCGCCCCCGGGTGGTCGAGACGAGAAAGTGGTGCGAGGGCAGGTGTGTTGGCAGGGCCGCCCTTGCCTTGGCAGCCCCTTTGCAGAGCCCCTGCAATGGCGCCTCCAGGCTGTCCCGATTTCTCCAGCCTAACCCTAAGCCTAACCCTAACCCTAGAGGATTTTCCGGGGCGCGATGGTGGGAGTAAGCGCCCCTGGGTGGTCGAGACGAGAAAGTGGTGCGAGGGCAGGTGTGTTGGCAGGGCCGCCCTTGCCTTGGCAGCCCCTTTGCAGAGCCCCTGCAATGGCGCCTCCAGGCTGTCCCGATTTCTCCAGCCTAACCCTAACCCTAACCCTAACCCTAGAGGATTTTCCGGGACCCGATGGTGGGAGTAAGTGCCCCCGGGTGGTCGAGACGAGAAAGTGGTGCGAGGGCAGGTGTGTTGGCAGGGCCGCCCTTGCCTTGGCAGCCCCTTTGCAGAGCCCCTGCAATGGTGCCTCCAGGCTGTCCCGATTTCTCCAGCCTAACCCTAACCCTAACCCTAACCCTAGAGGATTTTCTGGGGCCCGATGGTGGGAGTAAGCGCCCCCGGGTGGTCGAGACGAGAAAGTGGTGCGAGGGCAGGTGTGTTGGCAGGGCCGCCCTTGCCTTGGCAGCCCCTTTGCAGAGCCCCTGCAATGGCGCCTCCAGGCTGTCCCTATTTCTCCAGCCTAACCCTAACCCTAACCCTAACCCTAGAGGATTTTCCGGGGCCCGATGGTGGGAGTAAGTTCCCCCGGGTGGTCGAGACGAGAAAGTGGTGCGAGGGCAGGTGTGTTGGCAGGGCTGCCCTTGCCTTGGCAGCCCCTTTGCAGAGCCCCTGCAATGGCGCCTCCAGGCTGTCCCGATTTCTCCAGCCTAACCCTAACCCTAACCCTAACCCTAGAGGATTTTCCGGGGCCCGATGGTGGGAGTAAGTGCCCCTGGGTGGTCGAGACGAGAAAATGGTGCGAGGGCAGGTGTGTTGGCATGACCGCCCTTGCCTTGGCAGCCCCTTTGCAGAGCCCCTGCAATGGCGCCTCCAGGCTGTCCCTATTTCTCAAGCCTAACCCTAACCCTAACCCTAACCCTAACCCTAGAGGTTTTCCGGGACCCGATGGTGGGAGTAAGTGCCCCCGGGTGGTCGAGACGAGAAAGTGGTGCGAGGGCAGGTGTGTTGGCAGGGCCGCCCTTGCCTTGGCAGCCCCTTTGCAGAGCCCCTGCAATGGCGCCTCCAGGCTGTCCCTATTTCTCAAGCCTAACCCTAACCCTAACCCTAACCCTAGAGGTTTTCCGGGGCCCGATGGTGGGAGTAAGCGCCCCCGGGTGGTCGAGACGAGAAAGTGGTGCGAGGGCAGGTGTGTTGGCAGGGCCGCCCTTGCCTTGGCAGCCCCTTTGCAGAGCCCCTGCAATGGCGCCTCCAGGCTGTCCCGATTTCTCAAGCCTAACCCTAACCCTAACCCTAACCCTAGAGGATTTTCTGGGGCCCGATGGTGGGAGTAAGCGCCCCCGGTGGTCGAGACGAGAAAGTGGTGCGAGGGCAGGTGTGTTGGCAGGGCCGCCCTTGCCTTGGCAGCCCCTTTGCAGAGCCCCTGCAATGGCGCCTCCAGGCTGTCCCGATTTCTCCAGCCTAACCCTAACCCTAACCCTAACCCTAGAGGATTTTCTGGGGCCCGATGGTGGGAGTAAGCGCCCCCGGGTGGTCGAGACGAGAAAGTGGTGCGAGGGCAGGTGTGTTGGCAGGGCCGCCCTTGCCTTGGCAGCCCCTTTGCAGAGCCCCTGCAATGGCGCCTCCAGGCTGTCCCGATTTCTCCAGCCTAACCCTAACCCTAACCCTAACCCTAACCCTAGAGGTTTTCCGGGACCCAATGGTGGGAGTAAGCGCCCCCGGGTGGTCGAGACGAGAAAGTGGTGCGAGGGCAGGTGTGTTGGCAGGGCCGCCCTTGCCTTGGCAGCCCCATTGCAGAGCCCCTGCAATGGCGCCTCCAGGCTGTCCCTATTTCTCAAGCCTAACCCTAACCCTAACCCTAACCCTAACCCTAACCCTAGAGGATTTCTGGGGCCCGATGGTGGGAGTAAGTGCCCCCGGGTGGTCGAGACGAGAAAGTGGTGCGAGGGCAGGTGTGTTGGCAGGGCCGCCCTTGCCTTGGCAGCCCCTTTGCAGAGCCCCTGCAATGGCGCCTCCAGGCTGTCCCTATTTCTCCAGCCTAACCCTAACCCTAACCCTAACCCTAGAGGATTTTCTGGGGCCCGATGGTGGGAGTAAGCGCCCCCGGGTGTTCGAGACGAGAAAGTGGTGCGAGGGCAGGTGTGTTGGCAGGGCCGCCCTTGCCTTGGCAGCCCCTTTGCAGAGCCCCTGCAATGGCGCCTCCAGGCTGTCCCGATTTCTCCAGCCTAACCCTAACCCTAACCCTAACCCTAGAGGATTTTCCGGGGCCCGATGGTGGGAGTAAGCGCCCCCGGGTGGTCGAGACGAGAAAGTGGTGCGAGGGCAGGTGTGTTGGCAGGGCCGCCCTTGCCTTGGCAGCCCCTTTGCAGAGCCCCTGCAATGGCGCCTCCAGGCTGTCCCGATTTCTCCAGCCTAACCCTAACCCTAACCCTAACCCTAGAGGATTTTCCGGGGCCCGATGGTGGGAGTAAGCGCCCCCGGGTGGTCGAGACGAGAAAGTGGTGCGAGGGCAGGTGTGTTGGCAGGGCCGCCCTTGCCTTGGCAGCCCCTTTGCAGAGCCCCTGCAATGGCGCCTCCAGGCTGTCCCGATTTCTCCAGCCTAACCCTAACCCTAACCCTAACCCTAGAGGATTTTCCGGGGCCCGATGGTGGGTGTAAGTTCCCCCGGGTGGTCGAGACGAGAAAGTGGTGCGAGGGCAGGTGTGTTGGCAGGGCCGCCCTTGCCTTGGCAGCCCCTTTGCAGAGCCCCTGCAATGGTGCCTCCAGGCTGTCCCGATTTCTCCAGCCTAACCCTAACCCTAACCCTAACCCTAGAGGTTTTCCGGGGCCCGATGGTGGGAGTAAGCGCCCCCGGGTGGTCGAGACGAGAAAGTGGTGCGAGGGCAGGTGTGTTGGCAGGGCCGCCCTTGCCTTGGCAGCCCCTTTGCAGAGCCCCTGCAATGGCGCCTCCAGGCTGTCCCTATTTCTCCAGCCTAACCCTAAGCCTAACCCTAACCCTAGAGGATTTTCCGGGGCCCGATGGTGGGAGTAAGCGCCCCTGGGTGGTCGAGACGAGAAAGTGGTGCGAGGGCAGGTGTGTTGGCAGGGCCGCCCTTGCCTTGGCAGCCCCTTTGCAGAGCCCCTGCAATGGCGCCTCCAGGCTGTCCCAATTTCTCAAGCCTAACCCTAACCCTAACCCTAGAGGATTTTCTGGGGCCCGATGGTGGGAGTAAGCGCCCCCGGGTGGTCGAGACGAGAAAGTGGTGCGAGGGCAGGTGTGTTGGCAGGGCCACCCTTGCCTTGGCAGCCCCTTTGCAGAGCCCCTGCAATGGCGCCTCCAGGCTGTCCCGATTTCTCAAGCCTAACCCTAACCCTAACCCTAACCCTTACCCTAGAGGATTTCCGGGGCCCAATGGTGGGAGTAAGGGCCCCCGGGTGGTCGAGACGAGAAAGTGGTGCGAGGGCAGGTGTGTTGGCAGGGCCGCCCTTGCCTTGGCAGCCCCTTTGCAGAGCCCCTGCAATGGCGCCTCCAGGCTGTCCCGATTTCTCCAGCCTAACCCTAACCCTAACCCTAACCCTAGAGGATTTTCTGGGGCCCGATGGTGGGAGTAAGCGCCCCCGGGTGGTCGAGACGAGAAAGTGGTGCGAGGGCAGGTGTGTTGGCAGGGCCGCCCTTGCCTTGGCAGCCCCTTTGCAGAGCCCCTGCAATGGCGCCTCCAGGCTGTCCCTATTTCTCAAGCCTAACCCTAACCCTAACCCTAACCCTAGAGGATTTTCCGGGGCCCGATGGTGGGAGTAAGTGCCCCCGGGTGGTCGAGACGAGAAAGTGGTGCGAGGGCAGGTGTGTTGGCAGGGCCGCCCTTGCCTTGGCAGCCCCTTTGCAGAGCCCCTGCAATGGCGCCTCCAGGCTGTCCCGATTTCTCCAGCCTAACCCTAACCCTAACCCTAACCCTAGAGGATTTTCCGGGGCCCGATGGTGGGAGTAAGCGCCCCCGGGTGGTCGAGACGAGAAAGTGGTGCGAGGGCAGGTGTGTTGGCAGGGCCGCCCTTGCCTTGGCAGCCCCTTTGCAGAGCCCCTGCAATGGCGCCTCCAGGCTGTCCCGATTTCTCCAGCCTAACCCTAAGCCTAACCCTAACCCTAGAGGATTTTCCGGGGCCCGATGGTGGGAGTAAGCGCCCCCGGGTGGTCGAGACGAGAAAGTGGTGCGAGGGCAGGTGTGTTGGCAGGGCCGCCCTTGCCTTGGCAGCCCCTTTGCAGAGCCCCTGCAATGGTGCCTCCAGGCTGTCCCTATTTCTCCAGCCTAACCCTAACCCTAACCCTAACCCTAGAGGATTTTCCGGGGCCCGATGGTGGGAGTAAGTGCCCCCGGGTGGTCGAGACGAGAAAGTGGTGCGAGGGCAGGTGTGTTGGCAGGGCCGCCCTTGCCTTGGCAGCCCCTTTGCAGAGCCCCTGCAATGGTGCCTCCAGGCTGTCCCTATTTCTCCAGCCTAACCCTAACCCTAACCCTAACCCTAGAGGATTTTCCGGGACCCGATGGTGGGAGTAAGTGCCCCCGGGTGGTCGAGACGAGAAAGTGGTGCAAGGGCAGGTGTGTTGGCAGGGCCGCCCTTGCCTTGGCAGCCCCTTTGCAGAGCCCCTGCAATGGCGCCTCCAGGCTGTCCCGATTTCTCCAGCCTAACCCTAAGCCTAACCCTAACCCTAGAGGATTTCCGGGGCCCGATGGTGGGAGTAAGCGCCCCCGGATGGTCGAGACGAGAAAGTGGTGCGAGGGCAGGTGTGTTGGCAGGGCCGCCCTTGCCTTGGCAGCCCCTTTGCAGAGCCCCTGCAATGGCGCCTCCAGGCTGTCCCGATTTCTCCAGCCTAACCCTAACCCTAACCCTAACCCTAGAGGATTTTCCGGGGCCCAATGGTGGGAGTAAGCGCCCCCGGGTGGTCGAGACGAGAAAGTGGTGCGAGGGCAGGTGTGTTGGCAGGGCCGCCCTTGCCTTGGCAGCCCCTTTGCAGAGCCCCTGCAATGGCGCCTCCAGGCTGTCCCTATTTCTCAAGCCTAACCCTAACCCTAACCCTAACCCTAACCCTAGAGGTTTTCCGGGACCCAATGGTGGGAGTAAGCGCCCCCGGGTGGTCGAGACGAGAAAGTGGTGCGAGGGCAGGTGTGTTGGCAGGGCCGCCCTTGCCTTGGCAGCCCCTTTGCAGAGCCCCTGCAATGGCGCCTCCAGGCTGTCCCGATTTCTCCAGCCTAACCCTAACCCTAACCCTAACCCTAGAGGATTTTCCGGGGCCCGATGGTGGGAGTAAGTGCCCCTGGGTGGTCGAGACGAGAAAGTGGTGCGAGGGCAGGTGTGTTGGCAGGGCCGCCCTTGCCTTGGCAGCCCCTTTGCAGAGCCCCTGCAATGGCGCCTCCAGGCTGTCCCGATTTCTCCAGCCTAACCCTAACCCTAACCCTAACCCTAGAGGATTTCCGGGGCCCGATGGTGGGAGTAAGCACCCCCGGGTGGTCGAGACGAGAAAGTGGTGCGAGGGCAGGTGTGTTGGCAGGGCCGCCCTTGCCTTGGCAGCCCCTTTGCAGAGCCCCTGCAATGGCGCCTCCAGGCTGTCCCGATTTCTCCAGCCTAACCCTAACCCTAACCCTAACCCTAGAGGATTTTCTGGGGCCCGATGGTGGGAGTAAGCGCCCCCGGGTGGTCGAGACGAGAAAGTGGTGCGAGGGCAGGTGTGTTGGCAGGGCCGCCCTTGCCTTGGCAGCCCCTTTGCAGAGCCCCTGCAATGGCGCCTCCAGGCTGTCCCGATTTCTCAAGCCTAACCCTAACCCTAACCCTAACCCTAGAGGTTTTCCGGGTCCCGATGGTGGGAGTAAGTGCCCCTGGGTGGTCGAGACGAGAAAGTGGTGCGAGGGCAGGTGTGTTGGCAGGGCCGCCCTTGCCTTGGCAGCCCCTTTGCAGAGCCCCTGCAATGGCGCCTCCAGGCTGTCCCGATTTCTCCAGCCTAACCCTAACCCTAACCCTAACCCTAGAGGATTTTCTGGGGCCCGATGGTGGGAGTAAGCGCCCCCGGGTGGTCGAGACGAGAAAGTGGTGCGAGGGCAGGTGTGTTGGCAGGGCCGCCCTTGCCTTGGCAACCCCTTTGCAGAGCCCCTGCAATGGCGCCTCCAGGCTGTCCCGATTTCTCCAGCCTAACCCTAACCCTAACCCTAACCCTAACCCTAGAGGATTTTCCGGGACCCGATGGTGGGAGTAAGCGCCCCCGGGTGGTCGAGACGAGAAAGTGGTGCGAGGGCAGGTGTGTTGGCAGGGCCGCCCTTGCCTTGGCAGCCCCTTTGCAGAGCCCCTGCAATGGCGCCTCCAGGCTGTCCCGATTTCTCAAGCCTAACCCTAAGCCTAACCCTAACCCTAGAGGATTTTCCGGGACCCGATGGTGGGAGTAAGTGCCCCCGGGTGGTCGAGACGAGAAAGTGGTGCGAGGGCAGGTGTGTTGGCAGGGCCGCCCTTGCCTTGGCAGCCCCTTTGCAGAGCCCCTGCAATGGCGCCTCCAGGCTGTCCCGATTTCTCCAGCCTAACCCTAACCCTAACCCTAACCCTAGAGGATTTTCTGGGGCCCGATGGTGGGAGTAAGCGCCCCCGGGTGGTCGAGACGAGAAAGTGGTGCGAGGGCAGGTGTGTTGGCAGGGCCGCCCTTGCCTTGGCAGCCCCTTTGCAGAGCCCCTGCAATGGCGCCTCCAGGCTGTCCCGATTTCTCCAGCCTAACCCTAACCCTAACCCTAACCCTAACCCTAGAGGATTTCCGGGGCCCGATGGTGGGAGTAAGCACCCCCGGGTGGTCGAGACGAGAAAGTGGTGCGAGGGCAGGTGTGTTGGCAGGGCCGCCCTTGCCTTGGCAGCCCCTTTGCAGA
The DNA here is from genome assembly GCF_040807025.1 of Struthio camelus. Taxonomy (NCBI): domain Eukaryota; kingdom Metazoa; phylum Chordata; class Aves; order Struthioniformes; family Struthionidae; genus Struthio; species Struthio camelus. The sequence goes on from NC_090982.1 coordinate 47,350,426, forward strand.
GCCCCTGCAATGGCGCCTCCAGGCTGTCCCGATTTCTCCAGCCTAACCCTAACCCTAACCCTAACCCTAGAGGATTTTCTGGGGCGCGATGGTGGGAGTAAGCGCCCCCGGGTGGTCGAGACGAGAAAGTGGTGCGAGGGCAGGTGTGTTGGCAGGGCCGCCCTTGCCTTGGCAGCCCCTTTGCAGAGCCCCTGCAATGGCGCCTCCAGGCTGTCCCGATTTCTCCAGCCTAACCCTAACCCTAACCCTAACCCTAACCCTAGAGGATTTTCCGGGACCCGATGGTGGGAGTAAGCGCCCCCGGGTGGTCGAGACGAGAAAGTGGTGCGAGGGCAGGTGTGTTGGCAGGGCCGCCCTTGCCTTGGCAGCCCCTTTGCAGAGCCCCTGCAATGGCGCCTCCAGGCTGTCCCGATTTCTCCAGCCTAACCCTAACCCTAACCCTAACCCTAGAGGATTTTCCGGGACCCGATGGTGGGAGTAAGTGCCCCCGGGTGGTCGAGACGAGAAAGTGGTGCGAGGGCAGGTGTGTTGGCAGGGCCGCCCTTGCCTTGGCAGCCCCTTTGCAGAGCCCCTGCAATGGCGCCTCCAGGCTGTCCCGATTTCTCCAGCCTAACCCTAACCCTAACCCTAACCCTAGAGGATTTTCCGGGGCCCGATGGTGGGAGTAAGTGCCCCCGGGTGGTCGAGACGAGAAAGTGGTGCGAGGGCAGGTGTGTTGGCAGGGCCGCCCTTGCCTTGGCAGCCCCTTTGCAGAGCCCCTGCAATGGTGCCTCCAGGCTGTCCCGATTTCTCAAGCATAACCCTAACCCTAACCCTAACCCTAGAGGATTTTCTGGGGCCCGATGGTGGGAGTAAGCGCCCCCGGGTGTTCGAGACGAGAAAGTGGTGCGAGGGCAGGTGTGTTGGCAGGGCCGCCCTTGCCTTGGCAGCCCCTTTGCAGAGCCCCTGCAATGGCGCCTCCAGGCTGTCCCTATTTCTCCAGCCTAACCCTAAGCCTAACCCTAACCCTAGAGGATTTCCGGGGCCCGATGGTGGGAGTAAGCGCCCCCGGGTGGTCGAGACGAGAAAGTGGTGCGAGGGCAGGTGTGTTGGCAGGGCCGCCCTTGCCTTGGCAGCCCCTTTGCAGAGCCCCTGCAATGGCGCCTCCAGGCTGTCCCTATTTCTCAAGCCTAACCCTAAGCCTAACCCTAACCCTAGAGGATTTTCCGGGGCGCGATGGTGGGAGTAAGCGCCCCTGGGTGGTCGAGACGAGAAAGTGGTGCGAGGGCAGGTGTGTTGGCAGGGCCGCCCTTGCCTTGGCAGCCCCTTTGCAGAGCCCCTGCAATGGCGCCTCCAGGCTGTCCCGATTTCTCCAGCCTAACCCTAACCCTAACCCTAACCCTAGAGGATTTTCCGGGACCCGATGGTGGGAGTAAGTGCCCCCGGGTGGTCGAGACGAGAAAGTGGTGCGAGGGCAGGTGTGTTGGCAGGGCCGCCCTTGCCTTGGCAGCCCCTTTGCAGAGCCCCTGCAATGGCGCCTCCAGGCTGTCCCGATTTCTCCAGCCTAACCCTAACCCTAACCCTAACCCTAGAGGATTTTCCGGGGCCCGATGGTGGGAGTAAGTGCCCCCGGGTGGTCGAGACGAGAAAGTGGTGCGAGGGCAGGTGTGTTGGCAGGGCCGCCCTTGCCTTGGCAGCCCCTTTGCAGAGCCCCTGCAATGGTGCCTCCAGGCTGTCCCGATTTCTCAAGCATAACCCTAACCCTAACCCTAACCCTAGAGGATTTTCTGGGGCCCGATGGTGGGAGTAAGCGCCCCCGGGTGTTCGAGACGAGAAAGTGGTGCGAGGGCAGGTGTGTTGGCAGGGCCGCCCTTGCCTTGGCAGCCCCTTTGCAGAGCCCCTGCAATGGCGCCTCCAGGCTGTCCCTATTTCTCCAGCCTAACCCTAACCCTAACCCTAACCCTAGAGGATTTCCGGGGCCCGATGGTGGGAGTAAGCGCCCCCGGGTGGTCGAGACGAGAAAGTGGTGCGAGGGCAGGTGTGTTGGCAGGGCCGCCCTTGCCTTGGCAGCCCCTTTGCAGAGCCCCTGCAATGGCGCCTCCAGGCTGTCCCTATTTCTCCAGCCTAACCCTAAGCCTAACCCTAACCCTAGAGGATTTTCCGGGGCGCGATGGTGGGAGTAAGCGCCCCTGGGTGGTCGAGACGAGAAAGTGGTGCGAGGGCAGGTGTGTTGGCAGGGCCGCCCTTGCCTTGGCAGCCCCTTTGCAGAGCCCCTGCAATGGCGCCTCCAGGCTGTCCCGATTTCTCCAGCCTAACCCTAACCCTAACCCTAACCCTAGAGGATTTTCCGGGACCCGATGGTGGGAGTAAGTGCCCCCGGGTGGTCGAGACGAGAAAGTGGTGCGAGGGCAGGTGTGTTGGCAGGGCCGCCCTTGCCTTGGCAGCCCCTTTGCAGAGCCCCTGCAATGGTGCCTCCAGGCTGTCCCGATTTCTCCAGCCTAACCCTAACCCTAACCCTAACCCTAGAGGATTTTCTGGGGCCCGATGGTGGGAGTAAGCGCCCCCGGGTGGTCGAGACGAGAAAGTGGTGCGAGGGCAGGTGTGTTGGCAGGGCCGCCCTTGCCTTGGCAGCCCCTTTGCAGAGCCCCTGCAATGGCGCCTCCAGGCTGTCCCTATTTCTCCAGCCTAACCCTAACCCTAACCCTAACCCTAGAGGATTTTCCGGGGCCCGATGGTGGGAGTAAGTTCCCCCGGGTGGTCGAGACGAGAAAGTGGTGCGAGGGCAGGTGTGTTGGCAGGGCCGCCCTTGCCTTGGCAGCCCCTTTGCAGAGCCCCTGCAATGGCGCCTCCAGGCTGTCCCTATTTCTCAAGCCTAACCCTAACCCTAACCCTAACCCTAACCCTAGAGGATTTCCGGGGCCCGATGGTGGGAGTAAGCACCCCCGGGTGGTCGAGACGAGAAAGTGGTGCGAGGGCAGGTGTGTTGGCAGGGCCGCCCTTGCCTTGGCAGCCCCTTTGCAGAGCCCCTGCAATGGCGCCTCCAGGCTGTCCCGATTTCTCCAGCCTAACCCTAACCCTAACCCTAACCCTAGAGGATTTTCTGGGGCCCGATGGTGGGAGTAAGCGCCCCCGGGTGGTCGAGACGAGAAAGTGGTGCGAGGGCAGGTGTGTTGGCAGGGCCGCCCTTGCCTTGGCAACCCCTTTGCAGAGCCCCTGCAATGGCGCCTCCAGGCTGTCCCGATTTCTCCAGCCTAACCCTAACCCTAACCCTAACCCTAACCCTAGAGGATTTTCCGGGACCCGATGGTGGGAGTAAGCGCCCCCGGGTGGTCGAGACGAGAAAGTGGTGCGAGGGCAGGTGTGTTGGCAGGGCCGCCCTTGCCTTGGCAGCCCCTTTGCAGAGCCCCTGCAATGGCGCCTCCAGGCTGTCCCTATTTCTCCAGCCTAACCCTAAGCCTAACCCTAACCCTAGAGGATTTTCCGGGACCCGATGGTGGGAGTAAGTGCCCCCGGGTGGTCGAGACGAGAAAGTGGTGCGAGGGCAGGTGTGTTGGCAGGGCCGCCCTTGCCTTGGCAGCCCCTTTGCAGAGCCCCTGCAATGGCGCCTCCAGGCTGTCCCTATTTCTCCAGCCTAACCCTAACCCTAACCCTAACCCTAGAGGATTTTCTGGGGCCCGATGGTGGGAGTAAGCGCCCCCGGGTGGTCGAGACGAGAAAGTGGTGCGAGGGCAGGTGTGTTGGCAGGGCCGCCCTTGCCTTGGCAGCCCCTTTGCAGAGCCCCTGCAATGGCGCCTCCAGGCTGTCCCTATTTCTCAAGCCTAACCCTAACCCTAACCCTAACCCTAACCCTAGAGGATTTCCGGGGCCCGATGGTGGGAGTAAGCACCCCCGGGTGGTCGAGACGAGAAAGTGGTGCGAGGGCAGGTGTGTTGGCAGGGCCGCCCTTGCCTTGGCAGCCCCTTTGCAGAGCCCCTGCAATGGCGCCTCCAGGCTGTCCCGATTTCTCCAGCCTAACCCTAACCCTAACCCTAACCCTAGAGGATTTTCTGGGGCCCGATGGTGGGAGTAAGCGCCCCCGGGTGGTCGAGACGAGAAAGTGGTGCGAGGGCAGGTGTGTTGGCAGGGCCGCCCTTGCCTTGGCAGCCCCTTTGCAGAGCCCCTGCAATGGCGCCTCCAGGCTGTCCCGATTTCTCAAGCCTAACCCTAACCCTAACCCTAACCCTAACCCTAGAGGATTTTCCGGGACCCGATGGTGGGAGTAAGCGCCCCCGGGTGGTCGAGACGAGAAAGTGGTGCGAGGGCAGGTGTGTTGGCAGGGCCGCCCTTGCCTTGGCAGCCCCTTTGCAGAGCCCCTGCAATGGCGCCTCCAGGCTGTCCCTATTTCTCAAGCCTAACCCTAACCCTAACCCTAACCCTAGAGGATTTTCCGGGACCCGATGGTGGGAGTAAGTGCCCCCGGGTGGTCGAGACGAGAAAGTGGTGCGAGGGCAGGTGTGTTGGCAGGGCCGCCCTTGCCTTGGCAGCCCCTTTGCAGAGCCCCTGCAATGGCGCCTCCAGGCTGTCCCGATTTCTCCAGCCTAACCCTAAGCCTAACCCTAACCCTAGAGGATTTTCTGGGGCCCGATGGTGGGAGTAAGTGCCCCCGGGTGGTCGAGACGAGAAAGTGGTGCGAGGGCAGGTGTGTTGGCAGGGCCGCCCTTGCCTTGGCAGCCCCTTTGCAGAGCCCCTGCAATGGCGCCTCCAGGCTGTCCCGATTTCTCCAGCCTAACCCTAACCCTAACCCTAACCCTAGAGGATTTTCTGGGGCCCGATGGTGGGAGTAAGCGCCCCCGGGTGTTCGAGACGAGAAAGTGGTGCGAGGGCAGGTGTGTTGGCAGGGCCGCCCTTGCCTTGGCAGCCCCTTTGCAGAGCCCCTGCAATGGCGCCTCCAGGCTGTCCCTATTTCTCCAGCCTAACCCTAACCCTAACCCTAACCCTAGAGGATTTCCGGGGCCCGATGGTGGGAGTAAGCGCCCCCGGGTGGTCGAGACGAGAAAGTGGTGCGAGGGCAGGTGTGTTGGCAGGGCCGCCCTTGCCTTGGCAGCCCCTTTGCAGAGCCCCTGCAATGGCGCCTCCAGGCTGTCCCTATTTCTCCAGCCTAACCCTAAGCCTAACCCTAACCCTAGAGGATTTTCCGGGGCGCGATGGTGGGAGTAAGCGCCCCTGGGTGGTCGAGACGAGAAAGTGGTGCGAGGGCAGGTGTGTTGGCAGGGCCGCCCTTGCCTTGGCAGCCCCTTTGCAGAGCCCCTGCAATGGCGCCTCCAGGCTGTCCCGATTTCTCCAGCCTAACCCTAACCCTAACCCTAACCCTAGAGGATTTTCCGGGACCCGATGGTGGGAGTAAGTGCCCCCGGGTGGTCGAGACGAGAAAGTGGTGCGAGGGCAGGTGTGTTGGCAGGGCCGCCCTTGCCTTGGCAGCCCCTTTGCAGAGCCCCTGCAATGGTGCCTCCAGGCTGTCCCGATTTCTCCAGCCTAACCCTAACCCTAACCCTAACCCTAGAGGATTTTCTGGGGCCCGATGGTGGGAGTAAGCGCCCCCGGGTGGTCGAGACGAGAAAGTGGTGCGAGGGCAGGTGTGTTGGCAGGGCCGCCCTTGCCTTGGCAGCCCCTTTGCAGAGCCCCTGCAATGGCGCCTCCAGGCTGTCCCTATTTCTCCAGCCTAACCCTAACCCTAACCCTAACCCTAGAGGATTTTCCGGGGCCCGATGGTGGGAGTAAGTTCCCCCGGGTGGTCGAGACGAGAAAGTGGTGCGAGGGCAGGTGTGTTGGCAGGGCTGCCCTTGCCTTGGCAGCCCCTTTGCAGAGCCCCTGCAATGGCGCCTCCAGGCTGTCCCGATTTCTCCAGCCTAACCCTAACCCTAACCCTAACCCTAGAGGATTTTCCGGGGCCCGATGGTGGGAGTAAGTGCCCCTGGGTGGTCGAGACGAGAAAATGGTGCGAGGGCAGGTGTGTTGGCAGGACCGCCCTTGCCTTGGCAGCCCCTTTGCAGAGCCCCTGCAATGGCGCCTCCAGGCTGTCCCTATTTCTCAAGCCTAACCCTAACCCTAACCCTAACCCTAACCCTAGAGGTTTTCCGGGACTCGATGGTGGGAGTAAGTGCCCCCGGGTGGTCGAGACGAGAAAGTGGTGCGAGGGCAGGTGTGTTGGCAGGGCCGCCCTTGCCTTGGCAGCCCCTTTGCAGAGCCCCTGCAATGGCGCCTCCAGGCTGTCCCTATTTCTCAAGCCTAACCCTAAGCCTAACCCTAACCCTAGAGGTTTTCCGGGGCCCGATGGTGGGAGTAAGCGCCCCCGGGTGGTCGAGACGAGAAAGTGGTGCGAGGGCAGGTGTGTTGGCAGGGCCGCCCTTGCCTTGGCAGCCCCTTTGCAGAGCCCCTGCAATGGCGCCTCCAGGCTGTCCCTATTTCTCAAGCCTAACCCTAACCCTAACCCTAACCCTAGAGGATTTTCTGGGGCCCGATGGTGGGAGTAAGCGCCCCCGGTGGTCGAGACGAGAAAGTGGTGCGAGGGCAGGTGTGTTGGCAGGGCCGCCCTTGCCTTGGCAGCCCCTTTGCAGAGCCCCTGCAATGGCGCCTCCAGGCTGTCCCGATTTCTCCAGCCTAACCCTAACCCTAACCCTAACCCTAGAGGATTTTCTGGGGCCCGATGGTGGGAGTAAGCGCCCCCGGGTGGTCGAGACGAGAAAGTGGTGCGAGGGCAGGTGTGTTGGCAGGGCCGCCCTTGCCTTGGCAGCCCCTTTGCAGAGCCCCTGCAATGGCGCCTCCAGGCTGTCCCGATTTCTCCAGCCTAAGCCTAACCCTAACCCTAACCCTAACCCTAGAGGTTTTCCGGGACCCAATGGTGGGAGTAAGCGCCCCCGGGTGGTCGAGATGAGAAAGTGTGCGAGGGCAGGTGTGTTGGCAGGGCCGCCCTTGCCTTGGCAGCCCCTTTGCAGAGCCCCTGCAATGGCGCCTCCAGGCTGTCCCGATTTCTCAAGCCTAACCCTAACCCTAACCCTAACCCTAACCCTAACCCTAGAGGATTTCCGGGGCCCGATGGTGGGAGTAAGTGCCCCCGGGTGGTCGAGACGAGAAAGTGGTGCGAGGGCAGGTGTGTTGGCAGGGCCGCCCTTGCCTTGGCAGCCCCTTTGCAGAGCCCCTGCAATGGCGCCTCCAGGCTGTCCCGATTTCTCCAGCCTAACCCTAACCCTAACCCTAACCCTAGAGGATTTTCCGGGGCCCGATGGTGGGAGTAAGCGCCCCCGGGTGTTCGAGACGAGAAAGTGGTGCGAGGGCAGGTGTGTTGGCAGGGCCGCCCTTGCCTTGGCAGCCCCTTTGCAGAGCCCCTGCAATGGCGCCTCCAGGCTGTCCCGATTTCTCCAGCCTAACCCTAACCCTAACCCTAACCCTAGAGGATTTTCCGGGGCCCGATGGTGGGAGTAAGCGCCCCCGGGTGGTCGAGACGAGAAAGTGGTGCGAGGGCAGGTGTGTTGGCAGGGCCGCCCTTGCCTTGGCAGCCCCTTTGCAGAGCCCCTGCAATGGCGCCTCCAGGCTGTCCCGATTTCTCCAGCCTAACCCTAACCCTAACCCTAACCCTAGAGGATTTTCCGGGGCCCGATGGTGGGAGTAAGCGCCCCCGGGTGGTCGAGACGAGAAAGTGGTGCGAGGGCAGGTGTGTTGGCAGGGCCGCCCTTGCCTTGGCAGCCCCTTTGCAGAGCCCCTGCAATGGCGCCTCCAGGCTGTCCCTATTTCTCCAGCCTAACCCTAACCCTAACCCTAACCCTAGAGGATTTCCGGGGCCCGATGGTGGGAGTAAGCGCCCCCGGGTGGTCGAGACGAGAAAGTGGTGCGAGGGCAGGTGTGTTGGCAGGGCCGCCCTTGCCTTGGCAGCCCCTTTGCAGAGCCCCTGCAATGGCGCCTCCAGGCTGTCCCTATTTCTCCAGCCTAACCCTAAGCCTAACCCTAACCCTAGAGGATTTTCCGGGGCGCGATGGTGGGAGTAAGCGCCCCTGGGTGGTCGAGACGAGAAAGTGGTGCGAGGGCAGGTGTGTTGGCAGGGCCGCCCTTGCCTTGGCAGCCCCTTTGCAGAGCCCCTGCAATGGCGCCTCCAGGCTGTCCCGATTTCTCCAGCCTAACCCTAAGCCTAACCCTAACCCTAGAGGATTTTCCGGGGCGCGATGGTGGGAGTAAGCGCCCCTGGGTGGTCGAGACGAGAAAGTGGTGCGAGGGCAGGTGTGTTGGCAGGGCCGCCCTTGCCTTGGCAGCCCCTTTGCAGAGCCCCTGCAATGGCGCCTCCAGGCTGTCCCGATTTCTCCAGCCTAACCCTAACCCTAACCCTAACCCTAGAGGATTTTCCGGGACCCGATGGTGGGAGTAAGTGCCCCCGGGTGGTCGAGACGAGAAAGTGGTGCGAGGGCAGGTGTGTTGGCAGGGCCGCCCTTGCCTTGGCAGCCCCTTTGCAGAGCCCCTGCAATGGTGCCTCCAGGCTGTCCCGATTTCTCCAGCCTAACCCTAACCCTAACCCTAACCCTAGAGGATTTTCTGGGGCCCGATGGTGGGAGTAAGCGCCCCCGGGTGGTCGAGACGAGAAAGTGGTGCGAGGGCAGGTGTGTTGGCAGGGCCGCCCTTGCCTTGGCAGCCCCTTTGCAGAGCCCCTGCAATGGCGCCTCCAGGCTGTCCCTATTTCTCCAGCCTAACCCTAACCCTAACCCTAACCCTAGAGGATTTTCCGGGGCCCGATGGTGGGAGTAAGTTCCCCCGGGTGGTCGAGACGAGAAAGTGGTGCGAGGGCAGGTGTGTTGGCAGGGCCGCCCTTGCCTTGGCAGCCCCTTTGCAGAGCCCCTGCAATGGCGCCTCCAGGCTGTCCCTATTTCTCCAGCCTAACCCTAACCCTAACCCTAACCCTAGAGGATTTTCCGGGACCCGATGGTGGGAGTAAGTGCCCCCGGGTGGTCGAGACGAGAAAGTGGTGCGAGGGCAGGTGTGTTGGCAGGGCCGCCCTTGCCTTGGCAGCCCCTTTGCAGAGCCCCTGCAATGGCGCCTCCAGGCTGTCCCTATTTCTCCAGCCTAACCCTAACCCTAACCCTAACCCTAGAGGATTTTCTGGGGCCCGATGGTGGGAGTAAGCGCCCCCGGGTGGTCGAGACGAGAAAGTGGTGCGAGGGCAGGTGTGTTGGCAGGGCCGCCCTTGCCTTGGCAGCCCCTTTGCAGAGCCCCTGCAATGGCGCCTCCAGGCTGTCCCTATTTCTCAAGCCTAACCCTAACCCTAACCCTAACCCTAACCCTAGAGGATTTCCGGGGCCCGATGGTGGGAGTAAGCACCCCCGGGTGGTCGAGACGAGAAAGTGGTGCGAGGGCAGGTGTGTTGGCAGGGCCGCCCTTGCCTTGGCAGCCCCTTTGCAGAGCCCCTGCAATGGCGCCTCCAGGCTGTCCCGATTTCTCCAGCCTAACCCTAACCCTAACCCTAACCCTAGAGGATTTTCTGGGGCCCGATGGTGGGAGTAAGCGCCCCCGGGTGGTCGAGACGAGAAAGTGGTGCGAGGGCAGGTGTGTTGGCAGGGCCGCCCTTGCCTTGGCAGCCCCTTTGCAGAGCCCCTGCAATGGCGCCTCCAGGCTGTCCCGATTTCTCCAGCCTAACCCTAACCCTAACCCTAACCCTAACCCTAGAGGATTTTCCGGGACCCGATGGTGGGAGTAAGCGCCCCCGGGTGGTCGAGACGAGAAAGTGGTGCGAGGGCAGGTGTGTTGGCAGGGCCGCCCTTGCCTTGGCAGCCCCTTTGCAGAGCCCCTGCAATGGCGCCTCCAGGCTGTCCCTATTTCTCAAGCCTAACCCTAACCCTAACCCTAGAGGATTTTCCGGGACCCGATGGTGGGAGTAAGTGCCCCCGGGTGGTCGAGACGAGAAAGTGGTGCGAGGGCAGGTGTGTTGGCAGGGCCGCCCTTGCCTTGGCAGCCCCTTTGCAGAGCCCCTGCAATGGCGCCTCCAGGCTGTCCCGATTTCTCCAGCCTAACCCTAAGCCTAACCCTAACCCTAGAGGATTTTCTGGGGCCCGATGGTGGGAGTAAGTGCCCCCGGGTGGTCGAGACGAGAAAGTGGTGCGAGGGCAGGTGTGTTGGCAGGGCCGCCCTTGCCTTGGCAGCCCCTTTGCAGAGCCCCTGCAATGGCGCCTCCAGGCTGTCCCGATTTCTCCAGCCTAACCCTAACCCTAACCCTAACCCTAGAGGATTTTCTGGGGCCCGATGGTGGGAGTAAGCGCCCCCGGGTGGTCGAGACGAGAAAGTGGTGCGAGGGCAGGTGTGTTGGCAGGGCCGCCCTTGCCTTGGCAGCCCCTTTGCAGAGCCCCTGCAATGGCGCCTCCAGGCTGTCCCTATTTCTCCAGCCTAACCCTAACCCTAACCCTAACCCTAGAGGATTTCCGGGGCCCGATGGTGGGAGTAAGCGCCCCCGGGTGGTCGAGACGAGAAAGTGGTGCGAGGGCAGGTGTGTTGGCAGGGCCGCCCTTGCCTTGGCAGCCCCTTTGCAGAGCCCCTGCAATGGCGCCTCCAGGCTGTCCCTATTTCTCCAGCCTAACCCTAAGCCTAACCCTAACCCTAGAGGATTTTCCGGGGCGCGATGGTGGGAGTAAGCGCCCCTGGGTGGTCGAGACGAGAAAGTGGTGCGAGGGCAGGTGTGTTGGCAGGGCCGCCCTTGCCTTGGCAGCCCCTTTGCAGAGCCCCTGCAATGGCGCCTCCAGGCTGTCCCGATTTCTCCAGCCTAACCCTAACCCTAACCCTAACCCTAGAGGATTTTCCGGGACCCGATGGTGGGAGTAAGTGCCCCCGGGTGGTCGAGACGAGAAAGTGGTGCGAGGGCAGGTGTGTTGGCAGGGCCGCCCTTGCCTTGGCAGCCCCTTTGCAGAGCCCCTGCAATGGTGCCTCCAGGCTGTCCCGATTTCTCCAGCCTAACCCTAACCCTAACCCTAACCCTAGAGGATTTTCTGGGGCCCGATGGTGGGAGTAAGCGCCCCCGGGTGGTCGAGACGAGAAAGTGGTGCGAGGGCAGGTGTGTTGGCAGGGCCGCCCTTGCCTTGGCAGCCCCTTTGCAGAGCCCCTGCAATGGCGCCTCCAGGCTGTCCCTATTTCTCCAGCCTAACCCTAACCCTAACCCTAACCCTAGAGGATTTTCCGGGGCCCGATGGTGGGAGTAAGTTCCCCCGGGTGGTCGAGACGAGAAAGTGGTGCGAGGGCAGGTGTGTTGGCAGGGCTGCCCTTGCCTTGGCAGCCCCTTTGCAGAGCCCCTGCAATGGCGCCTCCAGGCTGTCCCGATTTCTCCAGCCTAACCCTAACCCTAACCCTAACCCTAGAGGATTTTCCGGGGCCCGATGGTGGGAGTAAGTGCCCCTGGGTGGTCGAGACGAGAAAATGGTGCGAGGGCAGGTGTGTTGGCAGGACCGCCCTTGCCTTGGCAGCCCCTTTGCAGAGCCCCTGCAATGGCGCCTCCAGGCTGTCCCTATTTCTCAAGCCTAACCCTAAGCCTAACCCTAACCCTAGAGGTTTTCCGGGGCCCGATGGTGGGAGTAAGCGCCCCCGGGTGGTCGAGACGAGAAAGTGGTGCGAGGGCAGGTGTGTTGGCAGGGCCGCCCTTGCCTTGGCAGCCCCTTTGCAGAGCCCCTGCAATGGCGCCTCCAGGCTGTCCCGATTTCTCAAGCCTAACCCTAACCCTAACCCTAACCCTAGAGGATTTTCTGGGGCCCGATGGTGGGAGTAAGCGCCCCCGGTGGTCGAGACGAGAAAGTGGTGCGAGGGCAGGTGTGTTGGCAGGGCCGCCCTTGCCTTGGCAGCCCCTTTGCAGAGCCCCTGCAATGGCGCCTCCAGGCTGTCCCGATTTCTCCAGCCTAACCCTAACCCTAACCCTAACCCTAGAGGATTTTCTGGGGCCCGATGGTGGGAGTAAGCGCCCCCGGGTGGTCGAGACGAGAAAGTGGTGCGAGGGCAGGTGTGTTGGCAGGGCCGCCCTTGCCTTGGCAGCCCCTTTGCAGAGCCCCTGCAATGGCGCCTCCAGGCTGTCCCGATTTCTCCAGCCTAACCCTAACCCTAACCCTAACCCTAACCCTAGAGGTTTTCCGGGACCCAATGGTGGGAGTAAGCGCCCCCGGGTGGTCGAGATGAGAAAGTGTGCGAGGGCAGGTGTGTTGGCAGGGCCGCCCTTGCCTTGGCAGCCCCATTGCAGAGCCCCTGCAATGGCGCCTCCAGGCTGTCCCTATTTCTCAAGCCTAACCCTAACCCTAACCCTAACCCTAACCCTAACCCTAGAGGATTTCCGGGGCCCGATGGTGGGAGTAAGTGCCCCCGGGTGGTCGAGACGAGAAAGTGGTGCGAGGGCAGGTGTGTTGGCAGGGCCGCCCTTGCCTTGGCAGCCCCTTTGCAGAGCCCCTGCAATGGCGCCTCCAGGCTGTCCCGATTTCTCCAGCCTAACCCTAACCCTAACCCTAACCCTAGAGGATTTTCCGGGGCCCGATGGTGGGAGTAAGCGCCCCCGGGTGTTCGAGACGAGAAAGTGGTGCGAGGGCAGGTGTGTTGGCAGGGCCGCCCTTGCCTTGGCAGCCCCTTTGCAGAGCCCCTGCAATGGCGCCTCCAGGCTGTCCCGATTTCTCCAGCCTAACCCTAACCCTAACCCTAACCCTAGAGGATTTTCCGGGGCCCGATGGTGGGAGTAAGCGCCCCCGGGTGGTCGAGACGAGAAAGTGGTGCGAGGGCAGGTGTGTTGGCAGGGCCGCCCTTGCCTTGGCAGCCCCTTTGCAGAGCCCCTGCAATGGCGCCTCCAGGCTGTCCCGATTTCTCCAGCCTAACCCTAACCCTAACCCTAACCCTAGAGGATTTTCCGGGGCCCGATGGTGGGAGTAAGCGCCCCCGGGTGGTCGAGACGAGAAAGTGGTGCGAGGGCAGGTGTGTTGGCAGGGCCGCCCTTGCCTTGGCAGCCCCTTTGCAGAGCCCCTGCAATGGCGCCTCCAGGCTGTCCCGATTTCTCCAGCCTAACCCTAACCCTAACCCTAACCCTAGAGGATTTTCCGGGGCCCGATGGTGGGTGTAAGTTCCCCCGGGTGGTCGAGACGAGAAAGTGGTGCGAGGGCAGGTGTGTTGGCAGGGCCGCCCTTGCCTTGGCAGCCCCTTTGCAGAGCCCCTGCAATGGTGCCTCCAGGCTGTCCCGATTTATCCAGCCTAACCCTAAGCCTAACCCTAACCCTAGAGGATTTTCTGGGGCCCGATGGTGGGAGTAAGTGCCCCCGGGTGGTCGAGACGAGAAAGTGGTGCGAGGGCAGGTGTGTTGGCAGGGCCGCCCTTGCCTTGGCAGCCCCTTTGCAGAGCCCCTGCAATGGCGCCTCCAGGCTGTCCCGATTTCTCCAGCCTAACCCTAACCCTAACCCTAACCCTAGAGGATTTTCCGGGGCCCGATGGTGGGAGTAAGCGCCCCCGGGTGTTCGAGACGAGAAAGTGGTGCGAGGGCAGGTGTGTTGGCAGGGCCGCCCTTGCCTTGGCAGCCCCTTTGCAGAGCCCCTGCAATGGCGCCTCCAGGCTGTCCCGATTTCTCCAGCCTAACCCTAACCCTAACCCTAACCCTAGAGGATTTTCCGGGGCCCGATGGTGGGAGTAAGCGCCCCCGGGTGGTCGAGACGAGAAAGTGGTGCGAGGGCAGGTGTGTTGGCAGGGCCGCCCTTGCCTTGGCAGCCCCTTTGCAGAGCCCCTGCAATGGCGCCTCCAGGCTGTCCCGATTTCTCCAGCCTAACCCTAACCCTAACCCTAACCCTAGAGGATTTTCCGGGGCCCGATGGTGGGAGTAAGCGCCCCCGGGTGGTCGAGACGAGAAAGTGGTGCGAGGGCAGGTGTGTTGGCAGGGCCGCCCTTGCCTTGGCAGCCCCTTTGCAGAGCCCCTGCAATGGCGCCTCCAGGCTGTCCCGATTTCTCCAGCCTAACCCTAACCCTAACCCTAACCCTAGAGGATTTTCCGGGGCCCGATGGTGGGTGTAAGTTCCCCCGGGTGGTCGAGACGAGAAAGTGGTGCGAGGGCAGGTGTGTTGGCAGGGCCGCCCTTGCCTTGGCAGCCCCTTTGCAGAGCCCCTGCAATGGTGCCTCCAGGCTGTCCCGATTTATCCAGCCTAACCCTAAGCCTAACCCTAACCCTAGAGGATTTTCTGGGGCCCGATGGTGGGAGTAAGCGCCCCCGGGTGGTCGAGACGAGAAAGTGGTGCGAGGGCAGGTGTGTTGGCAGGGCCGCCCTTGCCTTGGCAGCCCCTTTGCAGAGCCCCTGCAATGGCGCCTCCAGGCTGTCCCGATTTCTCCAGCCTAACCCTAACCCTAACCCTAACCCTAGAGGTTTTCCGGGACCCGATGGTGGGAGTAAGTGCCCCCGGGTGGTCGAGACGAGGAAGTGGTGCGAGGGCAGGTGTGTTGGCAGGGCCGCCCTTGCCTTGGCAGCCCCTTTGCAGAGCCCCTGCAATGGCGCCTCCAGGCTGTCCCGATTTCTCCAGCCTAACCCTAACCCTAACCCTAACCCTAACCCTAGAGGATTTTCCGGGACCCGATGGTGGGAGTAAGTGCCCCCGGGTGGTCGAGACGAGAAAGTGGTGCGAGGGCAGGTGTGTTGGCAGGGCCGCCCTTGCCTTGGCAGCCCCTTTGCAGAGCCCCTGCAATGGCGCCTCCAGGCTGTCCCGATTTCTCCAGCCTAACCCTAAGCCTAACCCTAACCCTAGAGGATTTTCCGGGGCCCGATGGTGGGAGTAAGCGCCCCCGGGTGGTCGAGACGAGAAAGTGGTGCGAGGGCAGGTGTGTTGGCAGGGCCGCCCTTGCCTTGGCAGCCCCTTTGCAGAGCCCCTGCAATGGCGCCTCCAGGCTGTCCCGATTTCTCCAGCCTAACCCTAACCCTAACCCTAACCCTAGAGGATTTCCGGGGCCCGATGGTGGGAGTAAGCGCCCCTGGGTGGTCGAGACGAGAAAGTGGTGCGAGGGCAGGTGTGTTGGCAGGGCCGCCCTTGCCTTGGCAGCCCCTTTGCAGAGCCCCTGCAATGGTGCCTCCAGGCTGTCCCTATTTCTCCAGCCTAACCCTAACCCTAACCCTAACCCTAGAGGATTTTCCGGGGCGCGATGGTGGGAGTAAGCGCCCCCGGGTGGTCGAGACGAGAAAGTGGTGCGAGGGCAGGTGTGTTGGCAGGGCCGCCCTTGCCTTGGCAGCCCCTTTGCAGAGCCCCTGCAATGGTGCCTCCAGGCTGTCCCGATTTCTCCAGCCTAACCCTAACCCTAACCCTAACCCTAGAGGATTTTCTGGGACCCGAAGGTGGGAGTAAGTGCCCCCGGGTGGTCGAGACGAGAAAGTGGTGCGAGGGCAGGTGTGTTGGCAGGGCCGCCCTTGCCTTGGCAGCCCCTTTGCAGAGCCCCTGCAATGGCGCCTCCAGGCTGTCCCGATTTCTCCAGCCTAACCCTAACCCTAACCCTAACCCTAGAGGATTTTCCGGGGCCCGATGGTGGGAGTAAGTGCCCCTGGGTGGTCGAGACGAGAAAGTGGTGCGAGGGCAGGTGTGTTGGCAGGGCCGCCCTTGCCTTGGCAGCCCCTTTGCAGAGCCCCTGCAATGGCGCCTCCAGGCTGTCCCTATTTCTCAAGCCTAACCCTAACCCTAACCCTAACCCTAGAGGATTTTCCGGGGCCCGATGGTGGGAGTAAGTGCCCCTGGGTGGTCGAGACGAGAAAGTGGTGCGAGGGCAGGTGTGTTGGCAGGGCCGCCCTTGCCTTGGCAGCCCCTTTGCAGAGCCCCTGCAATGGCGCCTCCAGGCTGTCCCTATTTCTCAAGCCTAACCCTAACCCTAACCCTAACCCTAACCCTAGAGGTTTTCCGGGACCCGATGGTGGGAGTAAGTGCCCCCGGGTGGTCGAGACGAGAAAGTGGTGCGAGGGCAGGTGTGTTGGCAGGGCCGCCCTTGCCTTGGCAGCCCCTTTGCAGAGCCCCTGCAATGGCGCCTCCAGGCTGTCCCGATTTCTCCAGCCTAACCCTAACCCTAACCCTAACCCTAGAGGTTTTCCGGGGCCCGATGGTGGGAGTAAGCGCCCCCGGGTGGTCGAGACGAGAAAGTGGTGCGAGGGCAGGTGTGTTGGCAGGGCCGCCCTTGCCTTGGCAGCCCCTTTGCAGAGCCCCTGCAATGGCGCCTCCAGGCTGTCCCGATTTCTCCAGCCTAACCCTAACCCTAACCCTAACCCTAGAGGATTTTCTGGGGCCCGATGGTGGGAGTAAGCGCCCCCGGGTGGTCGAGACGAGAAAGTGGTGCGAGGGCAGGTGTGTTGGCAGGGCCGCCCTTGCCTTGGCAGCCCCTTTGCAGAGCCCCTGCAATGGCGCCTCCAGGCTGTCCCGATTTCTCCAGCCTAACCCTAACCCTAACCCTAACCCTAACCCTAGAGGATTTTCCGGGGCCCGATGGTGGGAGTAAGCGCCCCCGGGTGGTCGAGACGAGAAAGTGGTGCGAGGGCAGGTGTGTTGGCAGGGCCGCCCTTGCCTTGGCAGCCCCTTTCCAGAGCCCCTGCAATGGCGCCTCCAGGCTGTCCCTATTTCTCCAGCCTAACCCTAAGCCTAACCCTAACCCTAGAGGATTTCCGGGGCCCGATGGTGGGAGTAAGCGCCCCCGGGTGGTCGAGACGAGAAAGTGGTGCGAGGGCAGGTGTGTTGGCAGGGCCGCCCTTGCCTTGGCAGCCCCTTTGCAGAGCCCCTGCAATGGCGCCTCCAGGCTGTCCCTATTTCTCCAGCCTAACCCTAACCCTAACCCTAACCCTAGAGGATTTTCCGGGGCCCGATGGTGGGAGTACGGGCCCCCGGGTGGTCGAGACGAGAAAGTGGTGCGAGGGCAGGTGTGTTGGCAGGGCCGCCCTTGCCTTGGCAGCCCCTTTGCAGAGCCCCTGCAATGGCGCCTCCAGGCTGTCCCGATTTCTCCAGCCTAACCCTAACCCTAACCCTAACCCTAGAGGATTTTCCGGGGCCTGATGGTGGGAGTAAGCGCCCCCGGGTGGTCGAGACGAGAAAGTGGTGCGAGGGCAGGTGTGTTGGCAGGGCCGCCCTTGCCTTGGCAGCCCCTTTGCAGAGCCCCTGCAATGGCGCCTCCAGGCTGTCCCGATTTCTCAAGCCTAACCCTAACCCTAACCCTAGAGGATTTTCCGGGGCCCGATGGTGGGAGTAAGTTCCCCCGGGTGGTCGAGACGAGAAAGTGGTGCGAGGGCAGGTGTGTTGGCAGGGCCGCCCTTGCCTTGGCAGCCCCTTTGCAGAGCCCCTGCAATGGTGCCTCCAGGCTGTCCCTATTTCTCCAGCCTAACCCTAACCCTAACCCTAACCCTAGAGGATTTTCCGGGGCCCGATGGTGGGAGTAAGTTCCCCCGGGTGGTCGAGACGAGAAAGTGGTGCGAGGGCAGGTGTGTTGGCAGGGCCGCCCTTGCCTTGGCAGCCCCTTTGCAGAGCCCCTGCAATGGCGCCTCCAGGCTGTCCCGATTTCTCAAGCCTAACCCTAACCCTAACCCTAGAGGATTTTCTGGGGCCCGATGGTGGGAGTAAGCGCCCCCGGGTGGTCGAGACGAGAAAGTGGTGCGAGGGCAGGTGTGTTGGCAGGGCCACCCTTGCCTTGGCAGCCCCTTTGCAGAGCCCCTGCAATGGCGCCTCCAGGCTGTCCCTATTTCTCAAGCCTAACCCTAACCCTAACCCTAACCCTAACCCTAGAGGTTTTCCGGGACCCAATGGTGGGAGTAAGCGCCCCCGGGTGGTCGAGACGAGAAAGTGGTGCGAGGGCAGGTGTGTTGGCAGGGCCGCCCTTGCCTTGGCAGCCCCTTTGCAGAGCCCCTGCAATGGCGCCTCCAGGCTGTCCCGATTTCTCCAGCCTAACCCTAAGCCTAACCCTAAACCTAGAGGATTTTCTGGGGCCCGATGGTGGGAGTAAGCGCCCCCGGGTGGTCGAGACGAGAAAGTGGTGCGAGGGCAGGTGTGTTGGCAGGGCCGCCCTTGCCTTGGCAGCCCCTTTGCAGAGCCCCTGCAATGGCGCCTCCAGGCTGTCCCTATTTCTCCAGCCTAACCCTAACCCTAACCCTAACCCTAGAGGATTTCCGGGGCCCGATGGTGGGAGTAAGCACCCCCGGGTGGTCGAGACGAGAAAGTGGTGCGAGGGCAGGTGTGTTGGCAGGGCCGCCCTTGCCTTGGCAGCCCCTTTGCAGAGCCCCTGCAATGGCGCCTCCAGGCTGTCCCGATTTCTCCAGCCTAACCCTAACCCTAACCCTAACCCTAACCCTAGAGGATTTTCCGGGACCCGATGGTGGGAGTAAGCACCCCCGGGTGGTCGAGACGAGAAAGTGGTGCGAGGGCAGGTGTGTTGGCAGGGCCGCCCTTGCCTTGGCAGCCCCTTTGCAGAGCCCCTGCAATGGCGCCTCCAGGCTGTCCCGATTTCTCCAGCCTAACCCTAACCCTAACCCTAACCCTAGAGGATTTTCCGGGGCCCGATGGTGGGAGTAAGCGCCCCCGGGTGGTCGAGACGAGAAAGTGGTGCGAGGGCAGGTGTGTTGGCAGGGCCGCCCTTGCCTTGGCAGCCCCTTTGCAGAGCCCCTGCAATGGCGCCTCCAGGCTGTCCCTATTTCTCCAGCCTAACCCTAACCCTAACCCTAACCCTAGAGGATTTCCGGGGCCCGATGGTGGGAGTAAGCGCCCCCGGGTGGTCGAGACGAGAAAGTGGTGCGAGGGCAGGTGTGTTGGCAGGGCCGCCCTTGCCTTGGCAGCCCCTTTGCAGAGCCCCTGCAATGGCGCCTCCAGGCTGTCCCTATTTCTCAAGCCTAACCCTAACCCTAACCCTAACCCTAGAGGATTTTCCGGGGCGCGATGGTGGGAGTAAGCGCCCCTGGGTGGTCGAGACGAGAAAGTGGTGCGAGGGCAGGTGTGTTGGCAGGGCCACCCTTGCCTTGGCAGCCCCTTTGCAGAGCCCCTGCAATGGCGCCTCCAGGCTGTCCCGATTTCTCCAGCCTAACCCTAACCCTAACCCTAACCCTAGAGGATTTTCCGGGGCCCGATGGTGGGAGTAAGTTCCCCCGGGTGGTCGAGACGAGAAAGTGGTGCGAGGGCAGGTGTGTTGGCAGGGCTGCCCTTGCCTTGGCAGCCCCTTTGCAGAGCCCCTGCAATGGCGCCTCCAGGCTGTCCCGATTTCTCCAGCCTAACCCTAACCCTAACCCTAACCCTAGAGGATTTTCCGGGGCCCGATGGTGGGAGTAAGTGCCCCTGGGTGGTCGAGACGAGAAAATGGTGCGAGGGCAGGTGTGTTGGCAGGACCGCCCTTGCCTTGGCAGCCCCTTTGCAGAGCCCCTGCAATGGCGCCTCCAGGCTGTCCCTATTTCTCAAGCCTAACCCTAACCCTAACCCTAACCCTAACCCTAGAGGTTTTCCGGGACCCGATGGTGGGAGTAAGTGCCCCCGGGTGGTCGAGACGAGAAAGTGGTGCGAGGGCAGGTGTGTTGGCAGGGCCGCCCTTGCCTTGGCAGCCCCTTTGCAGAGCCCCTGCAATGGCGCCTCCAGGCTGTCCCTATTTCTCAAGCCTAACCCTAAGCCTAACCCTAACCCTAGAGGTTTTCCGGGGCCCGATGGTGGGAGTAAGCGCCCCCGGGTGGTCGAGACGAGAAAGTGGTGCGAGGGCAGGTGTGTTGGCAGGGCCGCCCTTGCCTTGGCAGCCCCTTTGCAGAGCCCCTGCAATGGCGCCTCCAGGCTGTCCCGATTTCTCAAGCCTAACCCTAACCCTAACCCTAACCCTAGAGGATTTTCTGGGGCCCGATGGTGGGAGTAAGCGCCCCCGGTGGTCGAGACGAGAAAGTGGTGCGAGGGCAGGTGTGTTGGCAGGGCCGCCCTTGCCTTGGCAGCCCCTTTGCAGAGCCCCTGCAATGGCACCTCCAGGCTGTCCCGATTTCTCCAGCCTAACCCTAACCCTAACCCTAACCCTAGAGGATTTTCTGGGGCCCGATGGTGGGAGTAAGCGCCCCCGGGTGGTCGAGACGAGAAAGTGGTGCGAGGGCAGGTGTGTTGGCAGGGCCGCCCTTGCCTTGGCAGCCCCTTTGCAGAGCCCCTGCAATGGCGCCTCCAGGCTGTCCCGATTTCTCCAGCCTAACCCTAACCCTAACCCTAACCCTAACCCTAGAGGTTTTCCGGGACCCAATGGTGGGAGTAAGCGCCCCCGGGTGGTCGAGATGAGAAAGTGGTGCGAGGGCAGGTGTGTTGGCAGGGCCGCCCTTGCCTTGGCAGCCCCATTGCAGAGCCCCTGCAATGGCGCCTCCAGGCTGTCCCTATTTCTCAAGCCTAACCCTAACCCTAACCCTAACCCTAACCCTAACCCTAGAGGATTTTCTGGGGCCCGATGGTGGGAGTAAGCGCCCCCGGGTGGTCGAGACGAGAAAGTGGTGCGAGGGCAGGTGTGTTGGCAGGGCCGCCCTTGCCTTGGCAGCCCCTTTGCAGAGCCCCTGCAATGGCGCCTCCAGGCTGTCCCTATTTCTCCAGCCTAACCCTAACCCTAACCCTAGAGGATTTTCTGGGGCCCGATGGTGGGAGTAAGCGCCCCCGGGTGTTCGAGACGAGAAAGTGGTGCGAGGGCAGGTGTGTTGGCAGGGCCGCCCTTGCCTTGGCAGCCCCTTTGCAGAGCCCCTGCAATGGCGCCTCCAGGCTGTCCCGATTTCTCCAGCCTAACCCTAACCCTAACCCTAACCCTAGAGGATTTTCCGGGGCCCGATGGTGGGAGTAAGCGCCCCCGGGTGGTCGAGACGAGAAAGTGGTGCGAGGGCAGGTGTGTTGGCAGGGCCGCCCTTGCCTTGGCAGCCCCTTTGCAGAGCCCCTGCAATGGCGCCTCCAGGCTGTCCCGATTTCTCCAGCCTAACCCTAACCCTAACCCTAACCCTAGAGGATTTTCCGGGGCCCGATGGTGGGAGTAAGCGCCCCCGGGTGGTCGAGACGAGAAAGTGGTGCGAGGGCAGGTGTGTTGGCAGGGCCGCCCTTGCCTTGGCAGCCCCTTTGCAGAGCCCCTGCAATGGCGCCTCCAGGCTGTCCCGATTTCTCCAGCCTAACCCTAACCCTAACCCTAACCCTAGAGGATTTTCCGGGGCCCGATGGTGGGTGTAAGTTCCCCCGGGTGGTCGAGACGAGAAAGTGGTGCGAGGGCAGGTGTGTTGGCAGGGCCGCCCTTGCCTTGGCAGCCCCTTTGCAGAGCCCCTGCAATGGTGCCTCCAGGCTGTCCCGATTTATCCAGCCTAACCCTAAGCCTAACCCTAACCCTAGAGGATTTTCTGGGGCCCGATGGTGGGAGTAAGCGCCCCCGGGTGGTCGAGACGAGAAAGTGGTGCGAGGGCAGGTGTGTTGGCAGGGCCGCCCTTGCCTTGGCAGCCCCTTTGCAGAGCCCCTGCAATGGCGCCTCCAGGCTGTCCCTATTTCTCCAGCCTAACCCTAACCCTAACCCTAACCCTAGAGGATTTTCCGGGGCCCGATGGTGGGAGTAAGCGCCCCTGGGTGGTCGAGACGAGAAAGTGGTGCGAGGGCAGGTGTGTTGGCAGGGCCGCCCTTGCCTTGGCAGCCCCTTTGCAGAGCCCCTGCAATGGCGCCTCCAGGCTGTCCCAATTTCTCAAGCCTAACCCTAACCCTAACCCTAGAGGATTTTCTGGGGCCCGATGGTGGGAGTAAGCGCCCCCGGGTGGTCGAGACGAGAAAGTGGTGCGAGGGCAGGTGTGTTGGCAGGGCCACCCTTGCCTTGGCAGCCCCTTTGCAGAGCCCCTGCAATGGCGCCTCCAGGCTGTCCCTATTTCTCAAGCCTAACCCTAACCCTAACCCTAACCCTAACCCTAGAGGTTTTCCGGGGCCCGATGGTGGGAGTAAGCGCCCCCGGGTGGTCGAGACGAGAAAGTGGTGCGAGGGCAGGTGTGTTGGCAGGGCCGCCCTTGCCTTGGCAGCCCCTTTGCAGAGCCCCTGCAATGGCGCCTCCAGGCTGTCCCGATTTCTCCAGCCTAACCCTAACCCTAACCCTAACCCTAGAGGATTTTCCGGGGCCCGATGGTGGGAGTAAGGGCCCCCGGGTGGTCGAGACGAGAAAGTGGTGCGAGGGCAGGTGTGTTGGCAGGGCCGCCCTTGCCTTGGCAGCCCCTTTGCAGAGCCCCTGCAATGGCGCCTCCAGGCTGTCCCGATTTCTCCAGCCTAACCCTAACCCTAACCCTAACCCTAGAGGTTTTCCGGGACCCGATGGTGGGAGTAAGTGCCCCCGGGTGGTCGAGACGAGGAAGTGGTGCGAGGGCAGGTGTGTTGGCAGGGCCGCCCTTGCCTTGGCAGCCCCTTTGCAGAGCCCCTGCAATGGCGCCTCCAGGCTGTCCCGATTTCTCCAGCCTAACCCTAAGCCTAAGCCTAACCCTAACCCTAGAGGATTTTCCGGGACCCGATGGTGGGAGTAAGCGCCCCCGGGTGGTCGAGACGAGAAAGTGGTGCGAGGGCAGGTGTGTTGGCAGGGCCGCCCTTGCCTTGGCAGCCCCTTTGCAGAGCCCCTGCAATGGCGCCTCCAGGCTGTCCCGATTTCTCCAGCCTAACCCTAAGCCTAACCCTAACCCTAGAGGATTTTCCGGGGCCCGATGGTGGGAGTAAGCGCCCCCGGGTGGTCGAGACGAGAAAGTGGTGCGAGGGCAGGTGTGTTGGCAGGGCCGCCCTTGCCTTGGCAGCCCCTTTCCAGAGCCCCTGCAATGGCGCCTCCAGGCTGTCCCGATTTCTCCAGCCTAACCCTAACCCTAACCCTAACCCTAGAGGATTTCCGGGGCCCGATGGTGGGAGTAAGCGCCCCTGGGTGGTCGAGACGAGAAAGTGGTGCGAGGGCAGGTGTGTTGGCAGGGCCGCCCTTGCCTTGGCAGCCCCTTTGCAGAGCCCCTGCAATGGTGCCTCCAGGCTGTCCCTATTTCTCCAGCCTAACCCTAACCCTAACCCTAACCCTAGAGGATTTTCCGGGGCGCGATGGTGGGAGTAAGCGCCCCCGGGTGGTCGAGACGAGAAAGTGGTGCGAGGGCAGGTGTGTTGGCAGGGCCGCCCTTGCCTTGGCAGCCCCTTTGCAGAGCCCCTGCAATGGTGCCTCCAGGCTGTCCCGATTTCTCCAGCCTAACCCTAACCCTAACCCTAACCCTAGAGGATTTTCTGGGACCCGAAGGTGGGAGTAAGCGCCCCCGGGTGGTCGAGACGAGAAAGTGGTGCGAGGGCAGGTGTGTTGGCAGGGCCGCCCTTGCCTTGGCAGCCCCTTTGCAGAGCCCCTGCAATGGCGCCTCCAGGCTGTCCCTATTTCTCCAGCCTAACCCTAACCCTAACCCTAACCCTAGAGGATTTTCCGGGGCCCGATGGTGGGAGTAAGTGCCCCTGGGTGGTCGAGACGAGAAAGTGGTGCGAGGGCAGGTGTGTTGGCAGGGCCGCCCTTGCCTTGGCAGCCCCTTTGCAGAGCCCCTGCAATGGCGCCTCCAGGCTGTCCCGATTTCTCAAGCCTAACCCTAAGCCTAACCCTAACCCTAGAGGATTTTCCGGGGCCCGATGGTGGGAGTAAGTGCCCCTGGGTGGTCGAGACGAGAAAGTGGTGCGAGGGCAGGTGTGTTGGCAGGGCCGCCCTTGCCTTGGCAGCCCCTTTGCAGAGCCCCTGCAATGGCGCCTCCAGGCTGTCCCTATTTCTCAAGCCTAACCCTAACCCTAACCCTAACCCTAACCCTAGAGGTTTTCCGGGACCCGATGGTGGGAGTAAGTGCCCCCGGGTGGTCGAGACGAGGAAGTGGTGCGAGGGCAGGTGTGTTGGCAGGGCCGCCCTTGCCTTGGCAGCCCCTTTGCAGAGCCCCTGCAATGGCGCCTCCAGGCTGTCCCGATTTCTCAAGCCTAACCCTAACCCTAACCCTAACCCTAGAGGTTTTCCGGGGCGCGATGGTGGGAGTAAGCGCCCCCGGGTGGTCGAGACGAGAAAGTGGTGCGAGGGCAGGTGTGTTGGCAGGGCCGCCCTTGCCTTGGCAGCCCCTTTGCAGAGCCCCTGCAATGGCGCCTCCAGGCTGTCCCTATTTCTCCAGCCTAACCCTAACCCTAACCCTAACCCTAGAGGATTTTCCGGGGCCCGATGGTGGGAGTAAGTGCCCCTGGGTGGTCGAGACGAGAAAGTGGTGCGAGGGCAGGTGTGTTGGCAGGGCCGCCCTTGCCTTGGCAGCCCCTTTGCAGAGCCCCTGCAATGGCGCCTCCAGGCTGTCCCGATTTCTCAAGCCTAACCCTAAGCCTAACCCTAACCCTAGAGGATTTTCCGGGGCCCGATGGTGGGAGTAAGTGCCCCTGGGTGGTCGAGACGAGAAAGTGGTGCGAGGGCAGGTGTGTTGGCAGGGCCGCCCTTGCCTTGGCAGCCCCTTTGCAGAGCCCCTGCAATGGCGCCTCCAGGCTGTCCCTATTTCTCAAGCCTAACCCTAACCCTAACCCTAACCCTAACCCTAGAGGTTTTCCGGGACCCGATGGTGGGAGTAAGTGCCCCCGGGTGGTCGAGACGAGGAAGTGGTGCGAGGGCAGGTGTGTTGGCAGGGCCGCCCTTGCCTTGGCAGCCCCTTTGCAGAGCCCCTGCAATGGCGCCTCCAGGCTGTCCCGATTTCTCCAGCCTAACCCTAACCCTAACCCTAACCCTAGAGGTTTTCCGGGGCGCGATGGTGGGAGTAAGCGCCCCCGGGTGGTCGAGACGAGAAAGTGGTGCGAGGGCAGGTGTGTTGGCAGGGCCGCCCTTGCCTTGGCAGCCCCTTTGCAGAGCCCCTGCAATGGCGCCTCCAGGCTGTCCCGATTTCTCCAGCCTAACCCTAAGCCTAACCCTAACCCTAGAGGATTTTCTGGGGCCCGATGGTGGGAGTAAGCGCCCCCGGGTGGTCGAGACGAGAAAGTGGTGCGAGGGCAGGTGTGTTGGCAGGGCCGCCCTTGCCTTGGCAGCCCCTTTGCAGAGCCCCTGCAATGGCGCCTCCAGGCTGTCCCGATTTCTCCAGCCTAACCCTAACCCTAACCCTAACCCTAACCCTAGAGGATTTTCCGGGGCCCGATGGTGGGAGTAAGCGCCCCCGGGTGGTCGAGACGAGAAAGTGGTGCGAGGGCAGGTGTGTTGGCAGGGCCGCCCTTGCCTTGGCAGCCCCTTTGCAGAGCCCCTGCAATGGCGCCTCCAGGCTGTCCCTATTTCTCCAGCCTAACCCTAAGCCTAACCCTAACCCTAGAGGATTTCCGGGGCCCGATGGTGGGAGTAAGCGCCCCCGGGTGGTCGAGACGAGAAAGTGGTGCGAGGGCAGGTGTGTTGGCAGGGCCGCCCTTGCCTTGGCAGCCCCTTTGCAGAGCCCCTGCAATGGCGCCTCCAGGCTGTCCCGATTTCTCCAGCCTAACCCTAACCCTAACCCTAACCCTAACCCTAGAGGATTTTCCGGGACCCGATGGTGGGAGTAAGCGCCCCCGGGTGGTCGAGACGAGAAAGTGGTGCGAGGGCAGGTGTGTTGGCAGGGCCGCCCTTGCCTTGGCAGCCCCTTTGCAGAGCCCCTGCAATGGCGCCTCCAGGCTGTCCCTATTTCTCAAGCCTAACCCTAACCCTAACCCTAACCCTAGAGGATTTTCCGGGACCCGATGGTGGGAGTAAGTGCCCCCGGGTGGTCGAGACGAGAAAGTGGTGCGAGGGCAGGTGTGTTGGCAGGGCCGCCCTTGCCTTGGCAGCCCCTTTGCAGAGCCCCTGCAATGGCGCCTCCAGGCTGTCCCGATTTCTCCAGCCTAACCCTAAGCCTAACCCTAACCCTAGAGGATTTTCTGGGGCCCGATGGTGGGAGTAAGTGCCCCCGGGTGGTCGAGACGAGAAAGTGGTGCGAGGGCAGGTGTGTTGGCAGGGCCGCCCTTGCCTTGGCAGCCCCTTTGCAGAGCCCCTGCAATGGCGCCTCCAGGCTGTCCCGATTTCTCCAGCCTAACCCTAACCCTAACCCTAACCCTAGAGGATTTTCTGGGGCCCGATGGTGGGAGTAAGCGCCCCCGGGTGTTCGAGACGAGAAAGTGGTGCGAGGGCAGGTGTGTTGGCAGGGCCGCCCTTGCCTTGGCAGCCCCTTTGCAGAGCCCCTGCAATGGCGCCTCCAGGCTGTCCCTATTTCTCCAGCCTAACCCTAACCCTAACCCTAACCCTAGAGGATTTCCGGGGCCCGATGGTGGGAGTAAGCGCCCCCGGGTGGTCGAGACGAGAAAGTGGTGCGAGGGCAGGTGTGTTGGCAGGGCCGCCCTTGCCTTGGCAGCCCCTTTGCAGAGCCCCTGCAATGGCGCCTCCAGGCTGTCCCTATTTCTCCAGCCTAACCCTAAGCCTAACCCTAACCCTAGAGGATTTTCCGGGGCGCGATGGTGGGAGTAAGCGCCCCTGGGTGGTCGAGACGAGAAAGTGGTGCGAGGGCAGGTGTGTTGGCAGGGCCGCCCTTGCCTTGGCAGCCCCTTTGCAGAGCCCCTGCAATGGCGCCTCCAGGCTGTCCCGATTTCTCCAGCCTAACCCTAACCCTAACCCTAACCCTAGAGGATTTTCCGGGACCCGATGGTGGGAGTAAGTGCCCCCGGGTGGTCGAGACGAGAAAGTGGTGCGAGGGCAGGTGTGTTGGCAGGGCCGCCCTTGCCTTGGCAGCCCCTTTGCAGAGCCCCTGCAATGGTGCCTCCAGGCTGTCCCGATTTCTCCAGCCTAACCCTAACCCTAACCCTAACCCTAGAGGATTTTCTGGGGCCCGATGGTGGGAGTAAGCGCCCCCGGATGGTCGAGACGAGAAAGTGGTGCGAGGGCAGGTGTGTTGGCAGGGCCGCCCTTGCCTTGGCAGCCCCTTTGCAGAGCCCCTGCAATGGCGCCTCCAGGCTGTCCCGATTTCTCAAGCCTAACCCTAACCCTAACCCTAACCCTAGAGGATTTTCCGGGGCCCGATGGTGGGAGTAAGTTCCCCCGGGTGGTCGAGACGAGAAAGTGGTGCGAGGGCAGGTGTGTTGGCAGGGCTGCCCTTGCCTTGGCAGCCCCTTTGCAGAGCCCCTGCAATGGCGCCTCCAGGCTGTCCCGATTTCTCCAGCCTAACCCTAACCCTAACCCTAACCCTAGAGGATTTTCCGGGGCCCGATGGTGGGAGTAAGTGCCCCTGGGTGGTCGAGACGAGAAAATGGTGCGAGGGCAGGTGTGTTGGCAGGACCGCCCTTGCCTTGGCAGCCCCTTTGCAGAGCCCCTGCAATGGCGCCTCCAGGCTGTCCCTATTTCTCAAGCCTAACCCTAACCCTAACCCTAACCCTAACCCTAGAGGTTTTCCGGGACCCGATGGTGGGAGTAAGTGCCCCCGGGTGGTCGAGACGAGAAAGTGGTGCGAGGGCAGGTGTGTTGGCAGGGCCGCCCTTGCCTTGGCAGCCCCTTTGCAGAGCCCCTGCAATGGCGCCTCCAGGCTGTCCCTATTTCTCAAGCCTAACCCTAACCCTAACCCTAACCCTAGAGGTTTTCCGGGGCCCGATGGTGGGAGTAAGCGCCCCCGGGTGGTCGAGACGAGAAAGTGGTGCGAGGGCAGGTGTGTTGGCAGGGCCGCCCTTGCCTTGGCAGCCCCTTTGCAGAGCCCCTGCAATGGCGCCTCCAGGCTGTCCCGATTTCTCAAGCCTAACCCTAACCCTAACCCTAACCCTAGAGGATTTTCTGGGGCCCGATGGTGGGAGTAAGCGCCCCCGGTGGTCGAGACGAGAAAGTGGTGCGAGGGCAGGTGTGTTGGCAGGGCCGCCCTTGCCTTGGCAGCCCCTTTGCAGAGCCCCTGCAATGGCGCCTCCAGGCTGTCCCGATTTCTCCAGCCTAACCCTAACCCTAACCCTAACCCTAGAGGATTTTCTGGGGCCCGATGGTGGGAGTAAGCGCCCCCGGGTGGTCGAGACGAGAAAGTGGTGCGAGGGCAGGTGTGTTGGCAGGGCCGCCCTTGCCTTGGCAGCCCCTTTGCAGAGCCCCTGCAATGGCGCCTCCAGGCTGTCCCGATTTCTCCAGCCTAACCCTAACCCTAACCCTAACCCTAACCCTAGAGGTTTTCCGGGACCCAATGGTGGGAGTAAGCGCCCCCGGGTGGTCGAGATGAGAAAGTGTGCGAGGGCAGGTGTGTTGGCAGGGCCGCCCTTGCCTTGGCAGCCCCATTGCAGAGCCCCTGCAATGGTGCCTCCAGGCTGTCCCTATTTCTCAAGCCTAACCCTAACCCTAACCCTAACCCTAACCCTAACCCTAGAGGATTTCCGGGGCCCGATGGTGGGAGTAAGTGCCCCCGGGTGGTCGAGACGAGAAAGTGGTGCGAGGGCAGGTGTGTTGGCAGGGCCGCCCTTGCCTTGGCAGCCCCTTTGCAGAGCCCCTGCAATGGCGCCTCCAGGCTGTCCCGATTTCTCCAGCCTAACCCTAACCCTAACCCTAACCCTAGAGGATTTTCCGGGGCCCGATGGTGGGAGTAAGCGCCCCCGGGTGTTCGAGACGAGAAAGTGGTGCGAGGGCAGGTGTGTTGGCAGGGCCGCCCTTGCCTTGGCAGCCCCTTTGCAGAGCCCCTGCAATGGCGCCTCCAGGCTGTCCCGATTTCTCCAGCCTAACCCTAACCCTAACCCTAACCCTAGAGGATTTTCCGGGGCCCGATGGTGGGAGTAAGCGCCCCCGGGTGGTCGAGACGAGAAAGTGGTGCGAGGGCAGGTGTGTTGGCAGGGCCGCCCTTGCCTTGGCAGCCCCTTTGCAGAGCCCCTGCAATGGCGCCTCCAGGCTGTCCCGATTTCTCCAGCCTAACCCTAACCCTAACCCTAACCCTAGAGGATTTTCCGGGGCCCGATGGTGGGAGTAAGCGCCCCCGGGTGGTCGAGACGAGAAAGTGGTGCGAGGGCAGGTGTGTTGGCAGGGCCGCCCTTGCCTTGGCAGCCCCTTTGCAGAGCCCCTGCAATGGCGCCTCCAGGCTGTCCCGATTTCTCCAGCCTAACCCTAACCCTAACCCTAACCCTAGAGGATTTTCCGGGGCCCGATGGTGGGTGTAAGTTCCCCCGGGTGGTCGAGACGAGAAAGTGGTGCGAGGGCAGGTGTGTTGGCAGGGCCGCCCTTGCCTTGGCAGCCCCTTTGCAGAGCCCCTGCAATGGTGCCTCCAGGCTGTCCCGATTTATCCAGCCTAACCCTAAGCCTAACCCTAACCCTAGAGGATTTTCTGGGGCCCGATGGTGGGAGTAAGCGCCCCCGGGTGGTCGAGACGAGAAAGTGGTGCGAGGGCAGGTGTGTTGGCAGGGCCGCCCTTGCCTTGGCAGCCCCTTTGCAGAGCCCCTGCAATGGCGCCTCCAGGCTGTCCCTATTTCTCCAGCCTAACCCTAAGCCTAACCCTAACCCTAGAGGATTTTCCGGGACCCGATGGTGGGAGTAAGCGCCCCTGGGTGGTCGAGACGAGAAAGTGGTGCGAGGGCAGGTGTGTTGGCAGGGCCGCCCTTGCCTTGGCAGCCCCTTTGCAGAGCCCCTGCAATGGCGCCTCCAGGCTGTCCCAATTTCTCAAGCCTAACCCTAACCCTAACCCTAGAGGATTTTCTGGGGCCCGATGGTGGGAGTAAGCGCCCCCGGGTGGTCGAGACGAGAAAGTGGTGCGAGGGCAGGTGTGTTGGCAGGGCCACCCTTGCCTTGGCAGCCCCTTTGCAGAGCCCCTGCAATGGCGCCTCCAGGCTGTCCCTATTTCTCAAGCCTAACCCTAACCCTAACCCTAACCCTAACCCTAGAGGTTTTCCGGGACCCAATGGTGGGAGTAAGCGCCCCCGGGTGGTCGAGACGAGAAAGTGGTGCGAGGGCAGGTGTGTTGGCAGGGCCGCCCTTGCCTTGGCAGCCCCTTTGCAGAGCCCCTGCAATGGCGCCTCCAGGCTGTCCCGATTTCTCCACCCTAACCCTAACCCTAACCCTAACCCTAGAGGATTTTCCGGGGCCCGATGGTGGGAGTAAGGGCCCCCGGGTGGTCGAGACGAGAAAGTGGTGCGAGGGCAGGTGTGTTGGCAGGGCCGCCCTTGCCTTGGCAGCCCCTTTGCAGAGCCCCTGCAATGGCGCCTCCAGGCTGTCCCGATTTCTCCAGCCTAACCCTAACCCTAACCCTAACCCTAGAGGTTTTCCGGGACCCGATGGTGGGAGTAAGTGCCCCCGGGTGGTCGAGACGAGGAAGTGGTGCGAGGGCAGGTGTGTTGGCAGGGCCGCCCTTGCCTTGGCAGCCCCTTTGCAGAGCCCCTGCAATGGCGCCTCCAGGCTGTCCCGATTTCTCCAGCCTAACCCTAACCCTAACCCTAACCCTAACCCTAGAGGATTTTCCGGGACCCGATGGTGGGAGTAAGTGCCCCCGGGTGGTCGAGACGAGAAAGTGGTGCGAGGGCAGGTGTGTTGGCAGGGCCACCCTTGCCTTGGCAGCCCCTTTGCAGAGCCCCTGCAATGGCGCCTCCAGGCTGTCCCGATTTCTCCAGCCTAACCCTAAGCCTAACCCTAACCCTAGAGGATTTTCCGGGGCCCGATGGTGGGAGTAAGCGCCCCCGGGTGGTCGAGACGAGAAAGTGGTGCGAGGGCAGGTGTGTTGGCAGGGCCGCCCTTGCCTTGGCAGCCCCTTTGCAGAGCCCCTGCAATGGCGCCTCCAGGCTGTCCCGATTTCTCCAGCCTAACCCTAACCCTAACCCTAACCCTAGAGGATTTCCGGGGCCCGATGGTGGGAGTAAGCGCCCCTGGGTGGTCGAGACGAGAAAGTGGTGCGAGGGCAGGTGTGTTGGCAGGGCCGCCCTTGCCTTGGCAGCCCCTTTGCAGAGCCCCTGCAATGGTGCCTCCAGGCTGTCCCTATTTCTCCAGCCTAACCCTAACCCTAACCCTAACCCTAGAGGATTTTCCGGGGCGCGATGGTGGGAGTAAGCGCCCCCGGGTGGTCGAGACGAGAAAGTGGTGCGAGGGCAGGTGTGTTGGCAGGGCCGCCCTTGCCTTGGCAGCCCCTTTGCAGAGCCCCTGCAATGGTGCCTCCAGGCTGTCCCGATTTCTCCAGCCTAACCCTAACCCTAACCCTAACCCTAGAGGATTTTCTGGGACCCGAAGGTGGGAGTAAGTGCCCCCGGGTGGTCGAGACGAGAAAGTGGTGCGAGGGCAGGTGTGTTGGCAGGGCCGCCCTTGCCTTGGCAGCCCCTTTGCAGAGCCCCTGCAATGGCGCCTCCAGGCTGTCCCGATTTCTCCAGCCTAACCCTAACCCTAACCCTAACCCTAGAGGATTTTCCGGGGCCCGATGGTGGGAGTAAGTGCCCCTGGGTGGTCGAGACGAGAAAGTGGTGCGAGGGCAGGTGTGTTGGCAGGGCCGCCCTTGCCTTGGCAGCCCCTTTGCAGAGCCCCTGCAATGGCGCCTCCAGGCTGTCCCGATTTCTCAAGCCTAACCCTAAGCCTAACCCTAACCCTAGAGGATTTTCTGGGGCCCGATGGTGGGAGTAAGTGCCCCTGGGTGGTCGAGACGAGAAAGTGGTGCGAGGGCAGGTGTGTTGGCAGGGCCGCCCTTGCCTTGGCAGCCCCTTTGCAGAGCCCCTGCAATGGCGCCTCCAGGCTGTCCCTATTTCTCAAGCCTAACCCTAACCCTAACCCTAACCCTAACCCTAGAGGTTTTCCGGGACCCGATGGTGGGAGTAAGTGCCCCCGGGTGTTCGAGACGAGGAAGTGGTGCGAGGGCAGGTGTGTTGGCAGGGCCGCCCTTGCCTTGGCAGCCCCTTTGCAGAGCCCCTGCAATGGCGCCTCCAGGCTGTCCCGATTTCTCCAGCCTAACCCTAACCCTAACCCTAACCCTAGAGGTTTTCCGGGGCCCGATGGTGGGAGTAAGCGCCCCCGGGTGGTCGAGACGAGAAAGTGGTGCGAGGGCAGGTGTGTTGGCAGGGCCGCCCTTGCCTTGGCAGCCCCTTTGCAGAGCCCCTGCAATGGCGCCTCCAGGCTGTCCCGATTTCTCCAGCCTAACCCTAAGCCTAACCCTAACCCTAGAGGATTTTCTGGGGCCCGATGGTGGGAGTAAGTGCCCCCGGGTGGTCGAGACGAGGAAGTGGTGCGAGGGCAGGTGTGTTGGCAGGGCCGCCCTTGCCTTGGCAGCCCCTTTGCAGAGCCCCTGCAATGGCGCCTCCAGGCTGTCCCGATTTCTCCAGCCTAACCCTAACCCTAACCCTAACCCTAACCCTAGAGGATTTTCCGGGACCCGATGGTGGGAGTAAGTGCCCCCGGGTGGTCGAGACGAGAAAGTGGTGCGAGGGCAGGTGTGTTGGCAGGGCCGCCCTTGCCTTGGCAGCCCCTTTGCAGAGCCCCTGCAATGGCGCCTCCAGGCTGTCCCGATTTCTCCAGCCTAACCCTAACCCTAACCCTAACCCTAGAGGATTTTCCGGGGCCCGATGGTGGGAGTAAGCGCCCCCGGGTGGTCGAGACGAGAAAGTGGTGCGAGGGCAGGTGTGTTGGCAGGGCCGCCCTTGCCTTGGCAGCCCCTTTCCAGAGCCCCTGCAATGGCGCCTCCAGGCTGTCCCGATTTCTCCAGCCTAACCCTAACCCTAACCCTAACCCTAGAGGATTTCCGGGGCCCGATGGTGGGAGTAAGCGCCCCTGGGTGGTCGAGACGAGAAAGTGGTGCGAGGGCAGGTGTGTTGGCAGGGCCGCCCTTGCCTTGGCAGCCCCTTTGCAGAGCCCCTGCAATGGTGCCTCCAGGCTGTCCCTATTTCTCCAGCCTAACCCTAACCCTAACCCTAACCCTAGAGGATTTTCCGGGGCGCGATGGTGGGAGTAAGCGCCCCCGGGTGGTCGAGACGAGAAAGTGGTGCGAGGGCAGGTGTGTTGGCAGGGCCGCCCTTGCCTTGGCAGCCCCTTTGCAGAGCCCCTGCAATGGTGCCTCCAGGCTGTCCCGATTTCTCCAGCCTAACCCTAACCCTAACCCTAACCCTAGAGGATTTTCTGGGACCCGAAGGTGGGAGTAAGTGCCCCCGGGTGGTCGAGACGAGAAAGTGGTGCGAGGGCAGGTGTGTTGGCAGGGCCGCCCTTGCCTTGGCAGCCCCTTTGCAGAGCCCCTGCAATGGCGCCTCCAGGCTGTCCCTATTTCTCCAGCCTAACCCTAACCCTAACCCTAACCCTAGAGGATTTTCCGGGGCCCGATGGTGGGAGTAAGTGCCCCTGGGTGGTCGAGACGAGAAAGTGGTGCGAGGGCAGGTGTGTTGGCAGGGCCGCCCTTGCCTTGGCAGCCCCTTTGCAGAGCCCCTGCAATGGCGCCTCCAGGCTGTCCCGATTTCTCAAGCCTAACCCTAACCCTAACCCTAACCCTAGAGGATTTTCCGGGGCCCGATGGTGGGAGTAAGTGCCCCTGGGTGGTCGAGACGAGAAAGTGGTGCGAGGGCAGGTGTGTTGGCAGGGCCGCCCTTGCCTTGGCAGCCCCTTTGCAGAGCCCCTGCAATGGCGCCTCCAGGCTGTCCCTATTTCTCAAGCCTAACCCTAACCCTAACCCTAACCCTAGAGGATTTCCAGGGCCCAATGATGGGAGTAAGTGCCCCCGGGTGGTCGAGACGAGAAAGTGGTGCGAGGGCAGGTGTGTTGGCAGGGCCGCCCTTGCCTTGGCAGCCCCTTTGCAGAGCCCCTGCAATGGCGCCTCCAGGCTGTCCCTATTTCTCCAGCCTAACCCTAACCCTAACCCTAACCCTAGAGGTTTTCCGGGACCCGATGGTGGGAGTAAGTGCCCCCGGGTGGTCGAGACGAGAAAGTGGTGCGAGGGCAGGTGTGTTGGCAGGGCCACCCTTGCCTTGGCAGCCCCTTTGCAGAGCCCCTGCAATGGTGCCTCCAGGCTGTCCCGATTTATCCAGCCTAACCCTAAGCCTAACCCTAACCCTAGAGGATTTTCTGGGGCCCGATGGTGGGAGTAAGCGCCCCCGGGTGGTCGAGACGAGAAAGTGGTGCGAGGGCAGGTGTGTTGGCAGGGCCGCCCTTGCCTTGGCAGCCCCTTTGCAGAGCCCCTGCAATGGCGCCTCCAGGCTGTCCCTATTTCTCCAGCCTAACCCTAAGCCTAACCCTAACCCTAGAGGATTTTCCGGGGCCCGATGGTGGGAGTAAGCGCCCCTGGGTGGTCGAGACGAGAAAGTGGTGCGAGGGCAGGTGTGTTGGCAGGGCCGCCCTTGCCTTGGCAGCCCCTTTGCAGAGCCCCTGCAATGGCGCCTCCAGGCTGTCCCAATTTCTCAAGCCTAACCCTAACCCTAACCCTAGAGGATTTTCTGGGGCCCGATGGTGGGAGTAAGCGCCCCCGGGTGGTCGAGACGAGAAAGTGGTGCGAGGGCAGGTGTGTTGGCAGGGCCACCCTTGCCTTGGCAGCCCCTTTGCAGAGCCCCTGCAATGGCGCCTCCAGGCTGTCCCTATTTCTCAAGCCTAACCCTAACCCTAACCCTAACCCTAACCCTAGAGGTTTTCCGGGGCCCGATGGTGGGAGTAAGCGCCCCCGGGTGGTCGAGACGAGAAAGTGGTGCGAGGGCAGGTGTGTTGGCAGGGCCGCCCTTGCCTTGGCAGCCCCTTTGCAGAGCCCCTGCAATGGCGCCTCCAGGCTGTCCCGATTTCTCCAGCCTAACCCTAACCCTAACCCTAACCCTAGAGGATTTTCCGGGGCCCGATGGTGGGAGTAAGCGCCCCCGGGTGGTCGAGACGAGAAAGTGGTGCGAGGGCAGGTGTGTTGGCAGGGCCGCCCTTGCCTTGGCAGCCCCTTTGCAGAGCCCCTGCAATGGCGCCTCCAGGCTGTCCCGATTTCTCCAGCCTAACCCTAACCCTAACCCTAACCCTAGAGGTTTTCCGGGACCCGATGGTGGGAGTAAGTGCCCCCGGGTGGTCGAGACGAGGAAGTGGTGCGAGGGCAGGTGTGTTGGCAGGGCCGCCCTTGCCTTGGCAGCCCCTTTGCAGAGCCCCTGCAATGGCGCCTCCAGGCTGTCCCGATTTCTCCAGCCTAACCCTAACCCTAACCCTAACCCTAACCCTAGAGGATTTTCCGGGACCCGATGGTGGGAGTAAGTGCCCCCGGGTGGTCGAGACGAGAAAGTGGTGCGAGGGCAGGTGTGTTGGCAGGGCCGCCCTTGCCTTGGCAGCCCCTTTGCAGAGCCCCTGCAATGGCGCCTCCAGGCTGTCCCGATTTCTCCAGCCTAACCCTAAGCCTAACCCTAACCCTAGAGGATTTTCCGGGGCGCGATGGTGGGAGTAAGCGCCCCCGGGTGGTCGAGACGAGAAAGTGGTGCGAGGGCAGGTGTGTTGGCAGGGCCGCCCTTGCCTTGGCAGCCCCTTTCCAGAGCCCCTGCAATGGCGCCTCCAGGCTGTCCCGATTTCTCCAGCCTAACCCTAACCCTAACCCTAACCCTAGAGGATTTCCGGGGCCCGATGGTGGGAGTAAGCGCCCCTGGGTGGTCGAGACGAGAAAGTGGTGCGAGGGCAGGTGTGTTGGCAGGGCCGCCCTTGCCTTGGCAGCCCCTTTGCAGAGCCCCTGCAATGGCGCCTCCAGGCTGTCCCGATTTCTCAAGCCTAACCCTAAGCCTAACCCTAACCCTAGAGGATTTTCCGGGGCCCGATGGTGGGAGTAAGTGCCCCTGGGTGGTCGAGACGAGAAAGTGGTGCGAGGGCAGGTGTGTTGGCAGGGCCGCCCTTGCCTTGGCAGCCCCTTTGCAGAGCCCCTGCAATGGCGCCTCCAGGCTGTCCCTATTTCTCAAGCCTAACCCTAACCCTAACCCTAACCCTAACCCTAGAGGTTTTCCGGGACCCGATGGTGGGAGTAAGTGCCCCCGGGTGGTCGAGACGAGGAAGTGGTGCGAGGGCAGGTGTGTTG
This sequence comes from Struthio camelus, assembly GCF_040807025.1. Taxonomy (NCBI): domain Eukaryota; kingdom Metazoa; phylum Chordata; class Aves; order Struthioniformes; family Struthionidae; genus Struthio; species Struthio camelus. The sequence continues at coordinate 47,386,247 of NC_090982.1, forward strand.
GCAGGGCCGCCCTTGCCTTGGCAGCCCCTTTGCAGAGCCCCTGCAATGGCGCCTCCAGGCTGTCCCGATTTCTCCAGCCTAACCCTAACCCTAACCCTAACCCTAGAGGTTTTCCGGGGCCCGATGGTGGGAGTAAGCGCCCCCGGGTGGTCGAGACGAGAAAGTGGTGCGAGGGCAGGTGTGTTGGCAGGGCCGCCCTTGCCTTGGCAGCCCCTTTGCAGAGCCCCTGCAATGGCGCCTCCAGGCTGTCCCGATTTCTCCAGCCTAACCCTAAGCCTAACCCTAACCCTAGAGGATTTTCTGGGGCCCGATGGTGGGAGTAAGCGCCCCCGGGTGGTCGAGACGAGAAAGTGGTGCGAGGGCAGGTGTGTTGGCAGGGCCGCCCTTGCCTTGGCAGCCCCTTTGCAGAGCCCCTGCAATGGCGCCTCCAGGCTGTCCCGATTTCTCCAGCCTAACCCTAACCCTAACCCTAACCCTAACCCTAGAGGATTTTCCGGGGCCCGATGGTGGGAGTAAGCGCCCCCGGGTGGTCGAGACGAGAAAGTGGTGCGAGGGCAGGTGTGTTGGCAGGGCCGCCCTTGCCTTGGCAGCCCCTTTCCAGAGCCCCTGCAATGGCGCCTCCAGGCTGTCCCAATTTCTCCAGCCTAACCCTAACCCTAACCCTAACCCTAGAGGATTTCCGGGGCCCGATGGTGGGAGTAAGCGCCCCCGGGTGGTCGAGACGAGAAAGTGGTGCGAGGGCAGGTGTGTTGGCAGGGCCGCCCTTGCCTTGGCAGCCCCTTTGCAGAGCCCCTGCAATGGCGCCTCCAGGCTGTCCCGATTTCTCCAGCCTAACCCTAACCCTAACCCTAACCCTAGAGGATTTCTGGGGCCCGATGGTGGGAGTAAGTGCCCCCAGGTGGTCGAGACGAGAAAGTGGTGCGAGGGCAGGTGTGTTGGCAGGGCCGCCCTTGCCTTGGCAGCCCCTTTGCAGAGCCCCTGCAATGGCGCCTCCAGGCTGTCCCGATTTCTCCAGCCTAACCCTAACCCTAACCCTAACCCTAGAGGATTTTCCGGGGCCCGATGGTGGGAGTAAGGGCCCCCGGGTGGTTGAGACGAGAAAGTGGTGCGAGGGCAGGTGTGTTGGCAGGGCCGCCCTTGCCTTGGCAGCCCCTTTGCAGAGCCCCTGCAATGGCGCCTCCAGGCTGTCCCGATTTCTCCAGCCTAACCCTAACCCTAACCCTAACCCTAGAGGATTTTCCGGGGCCCGATGGTGGGAGTAAGTTCCCCCGGGTGGTCGAGACGAGAAAGTGGTGCGAGGGCAGGTGTGTTGGCAGGGCCGCCCTTGCCTTGGCAGCCCCTTTGCAGAGCCCCTGCAATGGTGCCTCCAGGCTGTCCCGATTTCTCAAGCCTAACCCTAACCCTAACCCTAACCCTAGAGGATTTTCTGGGGCCCGATGGTGGGAGTAAGCGCCCCCGGGTGGTCGAGACGAGAAAGTGGTGCGAGGGCAGGTGTGTTGGCAGGGCCACCCTTGCCTTGGCAGCCCCTTTGCAGAGCCCCTGCAATGGCGCCTCCAGGCTGTCCCTATTTCTCCAGCCTAACCCTAAGCCTAACCCTAACCCTAGAGGATTTTCTGGGGCCCGATGGTGGGAGTAAGTTCCCCCGGGTGGTCGAGACGAGAAAGTGGTGCGAGGGCAGGTGTGTTGGCAGGGCCGCCCTTGCCTTGGCAGCCCCTTTGCAGAGCCCCTGCAATGGCGCCTCCAGGCTGTCCCGATTTCTCCAGCCTAACCCTAACCCTAACCCTAACCCTAACCCTAGAGGATTTTCCGGGGCCCGATGGTGGGAGTAAGCGCCCCCGGGTGGTCGAGACGAGAAAGTGGTGCGAGGGCAGGTGTGTTGGCAGGGCCGCCCTTGCCTTGGCAGCCCCTTTCCAGAGCCCCTGCAATGGCGCCTCCAGGCTGTCCCTATTTCTCCAGCCTAACCCTAAGCCTAACCCTAACCCTAGAGGATTTCCGGGGCCCGATGGTGGGAGTAAGCGCCCCCGGGTGGTCGAGACGAGAAAGTGGTGCGAGGGCAGGTGTGTTGGCAGGGCCGCCCTTGCCTTGGCAGCCCCTTTGCAGAGCCCCTGCAATGGCGCCTCCAGGCTGTCCCTATTTCTCCAGCCTAACCCTAACCCTAACCCTAACCCTAGAGGATTTTCCGGGGCCCGATGGTGGGAGTACGGGCCCCCGGGTGGTCGAGACGAGAAAGTGGTGCGAGGGCAGGTGTGTTGGCAGGGCCGCCCTTGCCTTGGCAGCCCCTTTGCAGAGCCCCTGCAATGGCGCCTCCAGGCTGTCCCGATTTCTCCAGCCTAACCCTAACCCTAACCCTAACCCTAGAGGATTTTCCGGGGCCTGATGGTGGGAGTAAGCGCCCCCGGGTGTTCGAGACGAGAAAGTGGTGCGAGGGCAGGTGTGTTGGCAGGGCCGCCCTTGCCTTGGCAGCCCCTTTGCAGAGCCCCTGCAATGGCGCCTCCAGGCTGTCCCGATTTCTCAAGCCTAACCCTAACCCTAACCCTAGAGGATTTTCCGGGGCCCGATGGTGGGAGTAAGTTCCCCCGGGTGGTCGAGACGAGAAAGTGGTGCGAGGGCAGGTGTGTTGGCAGGGCCGCCCTTGCCTTGGCAGCCCCTTTGCAGAGCCCCTGCAATGGTGCCTCCAGGCTGTCCCTATTTCTCCAGCCTAACCCTAACCCTAACCCTAACCCTAGAGGATTTTCCGGGGCCCGATGGTGGGAGTAAGTTCCCCCGGGTGGTCGAGACGAGAAAGTGGTGCGAGGGCAGGTGTGTTGGCAGGGCCGCCCTTGCCTTGGCAGCCCCTTTGCAGAGCCCCTGCAATGGCGCCTCCAGGCTGTCCCGATTTCTCAAGCCTAACCCTAACCCTAACCCTAGAGGATTTTCTGGGGCCCGATGGTGGGAGTAAGCGCCCCCGGGTGGTCGAGACGAGAAAGTGGTGCGAGGGCAGGTGTGTTGGCAGGGCCACCCTTGCCTTGGCAGCCCCTTTGCAGAGCCCCTGCAATGGCGCCTCCAGGCTGTCCCTATTTCTCAAGCCTAACCCTAACCCTAACCCTAACCCTAACCCTAGAGGTTTTCCGGGACCCAATGGTGGGAGTAAGCGCCCCCGGGTGGTCGAGACGAGAAAGTGGTGCGAGGGCAGGTGTGTTGGCAGGGCCGCCCTTGCCTTGGCAGCCCCTTTGCAGAGCCCCTGCAATGGCGCCTCCAGGCTGTCCCGATTTCTCCAGCCTAACCCTAAGCCTAACCCTAAACCTAGAGGATTTTCTGGGGCCCGATGGTGGGAGTAAGCGCCCCCGGGTGGTCGAGACGAGAAAGTGGTGCGAGGGCAGGTGTGTTGGCAGGGCCGCCCTTGCCTTGGCAGCCCCTTTGCAGAGCCCCTGCAATGGCGCCTCCAGGCTGTCCCTATTTCTCCAGCCTAACCCTAACCCTAACCCTAACCCTAGAGGATTTCCGGGGCCCGATGGTGGGAGTAAGCACCCCCGGGTGGTCGAGACGAGAAAGTGGTGCGAGGGCAGGTGTGTTGGCAGGGCCGCCCTTGCCTTGGCAGCCCCTTTGCAGAGCCCCTGCAATGGCGCCTCCAGGCTGTCCCGATTTCTCCAGCCTAACCCTAACCCTAACCCTAACCCTAACCCTAGAGGATTTTCCGGGACCCGATGGTGGGAGTAAGCACCCCCGGGTGGTCGAGACGAGAAAGTGGTGCGAGGGCAGGTGTGTTGGCAGGGCCGCCCTTGCCTTGGCAGCCCCTTTGCAGAGCCCCTGCAATGGCGCCTCCAGGCTGTCCCGATTTCTCCAGCCTAACCCTAAGCCTAAGCCTAACCCTAACCCTAGAGGATTTTCCGGGACCCGATGGTGGGAGTAAGTGCCCCCGGGTGGTCGAGACGAGAAAGTGGTGCGAGGGCAGGTGTGTTGGCAGGGCCGCCCTTGCCTTGGCAGCCCCTTTGCAGAGCCCCTGCAATGGCGCCTCCAGGCTGTCCCGATTTCTCCAGCCTAACCCTAACCCTAACCCTAACCCTAGAGGATTTTCCGGGGCCCGATGGTGGGAGTAAGCGCCCCCGGGTGGTCGAGACGAGAAAGTGGTGCGAGGGCAGGTGTGTTGGCAGGGCCGCCCTTGCCTTGGCAGCCCCTTTGCAGAGCCCCTGCAATGGCGCCTCCAGGCTGTCCCTATTTCTCCAGCCTAACCCTAACCCTAACCCTAACCCTAGAGGATTTCCGGGGCCCGATGGTGGGAGTAAGCGCCCCCGGGTGGTCGAGACGAGAAAGTGGTGCGAGGGCAGGTGTGTTGGCAGGGCCGCCCTTGCCTTGGCAGCCCCTTTGCAGAGCCCCTGCAATGGCGCCTCCAGGCTGTCCCTATTTCTCAAGCCTAACCCTAACCCTAACCCTAACCCTAGAGGATTTTCCGGGGCGCGATGGTGGGAGTAAGCGCCCCTGGGTGTTTGAGACGAGAAAGTGGTGCGAGGGCAGGTGTGTTGGCAGGGCCGCCCTTGCCTTGGCAGCCCCTTTGCAGAGCCCCTGCAATGGCGCCTCCAGGCTGTCCCTATTTCTCCAGCCTAACCCTAACCCTAACCCTAACCCTAGAGGATTTTCCGGGGCCCGATGGTGGGAGTAAGTTCCCCCGGGTGGTCGAGACGAGAAAGTGGTGCGAGGGCAGGTGTGTTGGCAGGGCTGCCCTTGCCTTGGCAGCCCCTTTGCAGAGCCCCTGCAATGGCGCCTCCAGGCTGTCCCGATTTCTCCAGCCTAACCCTAACCCTAACCCTAACCCTAGAGGATTTTCCGGGGCCCGATGGTGGGAGTAAGTGCCCCTGGGTGGTCGAGACGAGAAAATGGTGCGAGGGCAGGTGTGTTGGCAGGACCGCCCTTGCCTTGGCAGCCCCTTTGCAGAGCCCCTGCAATGGCGCCTCCAGGCTGTCCCTATTTCTCAAGCCTAACCCTAACCCTAACCCTAACCCTAACCCTAGAGGTTTTCCGGGACCCGATGGTGGGAGTAAGTGCCCCCGGGTGGTCGAGACGAGAAAGTGGTGCGAGGGCAGGTGTGTTGGCAGGGCCGCCCTTGCCTTGGCAGCCCCTTTGCAGAGCCCCTGCAATGGCGCCTCCAGGCTGTCCCTATTTCTCAAGCCTAACCCTAAGCCTAACCCTAACCCTAGAGGTTTTCCGGGGCCCGATGGTGGGAGTAAGCGCCCCCGGGTGGTCGAGACGAGAAAGTGGTGCGAGGGCAGGTGTGTTGGCAGGGCCGCCCTTGCCTTGGCAGCCCCTTTGCAGAGCCCCTGCAATGGCGCCTCCAGGCTGTCCCGATTTCTCAAGCCTAACCCTAACCCTAACCCTAACCCTAGAGGATTTTCTGGGGCCCGATGGTGGGAGTAAGCGCCCCCGGTGGTCGAGACGAGAAAGTGGTGCGAGGGCAGGTGTGTTGGCAGGGCCGCCCTTGCCTTGGCAGCCCCTTTGCAGAGCCCCTGCAATGGCACCTCCAGGCTGTCCCGATTTCTCCAGCCTAACCCTAACCCTAACCCTAACCCTAGAGGATTTTCTGGGGCCCGATGGTGGGAGTAAGCGCCCCCGGGTGGTCGAGACGAGAAAGTGGTGCGAGGGCAGGTGTGTTGGCAGGGCCGCCCTTGCCTTGGCAGCCCCTTTGCAGAGCCCCTGCAATGGCGCCTCCAGGCTGTCCCGATTTCTCCAGCCTAACCCTAACCCTAACCCTAACCCTAACCCTAGAGGTTTTCCGGGACCCAATGGTGGGAGTAAGCGCCCCCGGGTGGTCGAGATGAGAAAGTGGTGCGAGGGCAGGTGTGTTGGCAGGGCCGCCCTTGCCTTGGCAGCCCCATTGCAGAGCCCCTGCAATGGCGCCTCCAGGCTGTCCCTATTTCTCAAGCCTAACCCTAACCCTAACCCTAACCCTAACCCTAACCCTAGAGGATTTTCTGGGGCCCGATGGTGGGAGTAAGCGCCCCCGGGTGGTCGAGACGAGAAAGTGGTGCGAGGGCAGGTGTGTTGGCAGGGCCGCCCTTGCCTTGGCAGCCCCTTTGCAGAGCCCCTGCAATGGCGCCTCCAGGCTGTCCCTATTTCTCCAGCCTAACCCTAACCCTAACCCTAGAGGATTTTCTGGGGCCCGATGGTGGGAGTAAGCGCCCCCGGGTGTTCGAGACGAGAAAGTGGTGCGAGGGCAGGTGTGTTGGCAGGGCCGCCCTTGCCTTGGCAGCCCCTTTGCAGAGCCCCTGCAATGGCGCCTCCAGGCTGTCCCGATTTCTCCAGCCTAACCCTAACCCTAACCCTAACCCTAGAGGATTTTCCGGGGCCCGATGGTGGGAGTAAGCGCCCCCGGGTGTTCGAGACGAGAAAGTGGTGCGAGGGCAGGTGTGTTGGCAGGGCCGCCCTTGCCTTGGCAGCCCCTTTGCAGAGCCCCTGCAATGGCGCCTCCAGGCTGTCCCGATTTCTCCAGCCTAACCCTAACCCTAACCCTAACCCTAGAGGATTTTCCGGGGCCCGATGGTGGGAGTAAGCGCCCCCGGGTGGTCGAGACGAGAAAGTGGTGCGAGGGCAGGTGTGTTGGCAGGGCCGCCCTTGCCTTGGCAGCCCCTTTGCAGAGCCCCTGCAATGGCGCCTCCAGGCTGTCCCGATTTCTCCAGCCTAACCCTAACCCTAACCCTAACCCTAGAGGATTTTCCGGGGCCCGATGGTGGGTGTAAGTTCCCCCGGGTGGTCGAGACGAGAAAGTGGTGCGAGGGCAGGTGTGTTGGCAGGGCCGCCCTTGCCTTGGCAGCCCCTTTGCAGAGCCCCTGCAATGGTGCCTCCAGGCTGTCCCGATTTATCCAGCCTAACCCTAAGCCTAACCCTAACCCTAGAGGATTTTCTGGGGCCCGATGGTGGGAGTAAGCGCCCCCGGGTGGTCGAGACGAGAAAGTGGTGCGAGGGCAGGTGTGTTGGCAGGGCCGCCCTTGCCTTGGCAGCCCCTTTGCAGAGCCCCTGCAATGGCGCCTCCAGGCTGTCCCTATTTCTCCAGCCTAACCCTAACCCTAACCCTAGAGGATTTTCTGGGGCCCGATGGTGGGAGTAAGCGCCCCCGGGTGTTCGAGACGAGAAAGTGGTGCGAGGGCAGGTGTGTTGGCAGGGCCGCCCTTGCCTTGGCAGCCCCTTTGCAGAGCCCCTGCAATGGCGCCTCCAGGCTGTCCCGATTTCTCCAGCCTAACCCTAACCCTAACCCTAACCCTAGAGGATTTTCCGGGGCCCGATGGTGGGAGTAAGCGCCCCCGGGTGTTCGAGACGAGAAAGTGGTGCGAGGGCAGGTGTGTTGGCAGGGCCGCCCTTGCCTTGGCAGCCCCTTTGCAGAGCCCCTGCAATGGCGCCTCCAGGCTGTCCCGATTTCTCCAGCCTAACCCTAACCCTAACCCTAACCCTAGAGGATTTTCCGGGGCCCGATGGTGGGAGTAAGCGCCCCCGGGTGGTCGAGACGAGAAAGTGGTGCGAGGGCAGGTGTGTTGGCAGGGCCGCCCTTGCCTTGGCAGCCCCTTTGCAGAGCCCCTGCAATGGCGCCTCCAGGCTGTCCCGATTTCTCCAGCCTAACCCTAACCCTAACCCTAACCCTAGAGGATTTTCCGGGGCCCGATGGTGGGTGTAAGTTCCCCCGGGTGGTCGAGACGAGAAAGTGGTGCGAGGGCAGGTGTGTTGGCAGGGCCGCCCTTGCCTTGGCAGCCCCTTTGCAGAGCCCCTGCAATGGTGCCTCCAGGCTGTCCCGATTTATCCAGCCTAACCCTAAGCCTAACCCTAACCCTAGAGGATTTTCTGGGGCCCGATGGTGGGAGTAAGTGCCCCCGGGTGGTCGAGACGAGAAAGTGGTGCGAGGGCAGGTGTGTTGGCAGGGCCGCCCTTGCCTTGGCAGCCCCTTTGCAGAGCCCCTGCAATGGCGCCTCCAGGCTGTCCCTATTTCTCCAGCCTAACCCTAACCCTAACCCTAACCCTAGAGGATTTTCCGGGGCCCGATGGTGGGAGTAAGCGCCCCTGGGTGGTCGAGACGAGAAAGTGGTGCGAGGGCAGGTGTGTTGGCAGGGCCGCCCTTGCCTTGGCAGCCCCTTTGCAGAGCCCCTGCAATGGCGCCTCCAGGCTGTCCCAATTTCTCAAGCCTAACCCTAACCCTAACCCTAGAGGATTTTCCGGGGCCCGATGGTGGGAGTAAGCGCCCCCGGGTGGTCGAGACGAGAAAGTGGTGCGAGGGCAGGTGTGTTGGCAGGGCCACCCTTGCCTTGGCAGCCCCTTTGCAGAGCCCCTGCAATGGCGCCTCCAGGCTGTCCCTATTTCTCAAGCCTAACCCTAACCCTAACCCTAACCCTAACCCTAGAGGTTTTCCGGGGCCCGATGGTGGGAGTAAGCGCCCCCGGGTGGTCGAGACGAGAAAGTGGTGCGAGGGCAGGTGTGTTGGCAGGGCCGCCCTTGCCTTGGCAGCCCCTTTGCAGAGCCCCTGCAATGGCGCCTCCAGGCTGTCCCGATTTCTCCAGCCTAACCCTAACCCTAACCCTAACCCTAGAGGATTTTCCGGGGCCCGATGGTGGGAGTAAGGGCCCCCGGGTGGTCGAGACGAGAAAGTGGTGCGAGGGCAGGTGTGTTGGCAGGGCCGCCCTTGCCTTGGCAGCCCCTTTGCAGAGCCCCTGCAATGGCGCCTCCAGGCTGTCCCGATTTCTCCAGCCTAACCCTAACCCTAACCCTAACCCTAGAGGTTTTCCGGGACCCGATGGTGGGAGTAAGTGCCCCCGGGTGGTCGAGACGAGGAAGTGGTGCGAGGGCAGGTGTGTTGGCAGGGCCGCCCTTGCCTTGGCAGCCCCTTTGCAGAGCCCCTGCAATGGCGCCTCCAGGCTGTCCCGATTTCTCCAGCCTAACCCTAACCCTAACCCTAACCCTAACCCTAGAGGATTTTCCGGGACCCGATGGTGGGAGTAAGTGCCCCCGGGTGGTCGAGACGAGAAAGTGGTGCGAGGGCAGGTGTGTTGGCAGGGCCGCCCTTGCCTTGGCAGCCCCTTTGCAGAGCCCCTGCAATGGCGCCTCCAGGCTGTCCCGATTTCTCCAGCCTAACCCTAAGCCTAACCCTAACCCTAGAGGATTTTCCGGGGCCCGATGGTGGGAGTAAGCGCCCCCGGGTGGTCGAGACGAGAAAGTGGTGCGAGGGCAGGTGTGTTGGCAGGGCCGCCCTTGCCTTGGCAGCCCCTTTCCAGAGCCCCTGCAATGGCGCCTCCAGGCTGTCCCGATTTCTCCAGCCTAACCCTAACCCTAACCCTAACCCTAGAGGATTTCCGGGGCCCGATGGTGGGAGTAAGCGCCCCTGGGTGGTCGAGACGAGAAAGTGGTGCGAGGGCAGGTGTGTTGGCAGGGCCGCCCTTGCCTTGGCAGCCCCTTTGCAGAGCCCCTGCAATGGTGCCTCCAGGCTGTCCCTATTTCTCCAGCCTAACCCTAACCCTAACCCTAACCCTAGAGGATTTTCCGGGGCGCGATGGTGGGAGTAAGCGCCCCCGGGTGGTCGAGACGAGAAAGTGGTGCGAGGGCAGGTGTGTTGGCAGGGCCGCCCTTGCCTTGGCAGCCCCTTTCCAGAGCCCCTGCAATGGCGCCTCCAGGCTGTCCCGATTTCTCCAGCCTAACCCTAACCCTAACCCTAACCCTAACCCTAGAGGATTTTCCGGGACCCGATGGTGGGAGTAAGTGCCCCCGGGTGGTCGAGACGAGAAAGTGGTGCGAGGGCAGGTGTGTTGGCAGGGCCGCCCTTGCCTTGGCAGCCCCTTTGCAGAGCCCCTGCAATGGCGCCTCCAGGCTGTCCCGATTTCTCCAGCCTAACCCTAAGCCTAACCCTAACCCTAGAGGATTTTCCGGGGCCCGATGGTGGGAGTAAGCGCCCCCGGGTGGTCGAGACGAGAAAGTGGTGCGAGGGCAGGTGTGTTGGCAGGGCCGCCCTTGCCTTGGCAGCCCCTTTCCAGAGCCCCTGCAATGGCGCCTCCAGGCTGTCCCTATTTCTCCAGCCTAACCCTAACCCTAACCCTAACCCTAGAGGATTTCCGGGGCCCGATGGTGGGAGTAAGCGCCCCTGGGTGGTCGAGACGAGAAAGTGGTGCGAGGGCAGGTGTGTTGGCAGGGCCGCCCTTGCCTTGGCAGCCCCTTTGCAGAGCCCCTGCAATGGTGCCTCCAGGCTGTCCCTATTTCTCCAGCCTAACCCTAACCCTAACCCTAACCCTAGAGGATTTTCCGGGGCGCGATGGTGGGAGTAAGCGCCCCCGGGTGGTCGAGACGAGAAAGTGGTGCGAGGGCAGGTGTGTTGGCAGGGCCGCCCTTGCCTTGGCAGCCCCTTTGCAGAGCCCCTGCAATGGTGCCTCCAGGCTGTCCCGATTTCTCCAGCCTAACCCTAACCCTAACCCTAACCCTAGAGGATTTTCTGGGACCCGAAGGTGGGAGTAAGCGCCCCCGGGTGTTCGAGACGAGAAAGTGGTGCGAGGGCAGGTGTGTTGGCAGGGCCGCCCTTGCCTTGGCAGCCCCTTTGCAGAGCCCCTGCAATGGCGCCTCCAGGCTGTCCCTATTTCTCCAGCCTAACCCTAACCCTAACCCTAACCCTAGAGGATTTTCCGGGGCCCGATGGTGGGAGTAAGTGCCCCTGGGTGGTCGAGACGAGAAAGTGGTGCGAGGGCAGGTGTGTTGGCAGGGCCGCCCTTGCCTTGGCAGCCCCTTTGCAGAGCCCCTGCAATGGCGCCTCCAGGCTGTCCCGATTTCTCCAGCCTAACCCTAAGCCTAACCCTAACCCTAGAGGATTTTCCGGGGCCCGATGGTGGGAGTAAGTGCCCCTGGGTGGTCGAGACGAGAAAGTGGTGCGAGGGCAGGTGTGTTGGCAGGGCCGCCCTTGCCTTGGCAGCCCCTTTGCAGAGCCCCTGCAATGGCGCCTCCAGGCTGTCCCTATTTCTCAAGCCTAACCCTAACCCTAACCCTAACCCTAACCCTAGAGGTTTTCCGGGACCCGATGGTGGGAGTAAGTGCCCCCGGGTGGTCGAGACGAGGAAGTGGTGCGAGGGCAGGTGTGTTGGCAGGGCCGCCCTTGCCTTGGCAGCCCCTTTGCAGAGCCCCTGCAATGGCGCCTCCAGGCTGTCCCGATTTCTCCAGCCTAACCCTAACCCTAACCCTAACCCTAGAGGTTTTCCGGGGCGCGATGGTGGGAGTAAGCGCCCCCGGGTGGTCGAGACGAGAAAGTGGTGCGAGGGCAGGTGTGTTGGCAGGGCCGCCCTTGCCTTGGCAGCCCCTTTGCAGAGCCCCTGCAATGGCGCCTCCAGGCTGTCCCGATTTCTCCAGCCTAACCCTAAGCCTAACCCTAACCCTAGAGGATTTTCTGGGGCCCGATGGTGGGAGTAAGCGCCCCCGGGTGGTCGAGACGAGAAAGTGGTGCGAGGGCAGGTGTGTTGGCAGGGCCGCCCTTGCCTTGGCAGCCCCTTTGCAGAGCCCCTGCAATGGCGCCTCCAGGCTGTCCCGATTTCTCCAGCCTAACCCTAACCCTAACCCTAACCCTAACCCTAGAGGATTTTCCGGGGCCCGATGGTGGGAGTAAGCGCCCCCGGGTGGTCGAGACGAGAAAGTGGTGCGAGGGCAGGTGTGTTGGCAGGGCCGCCCTTGCCTTGGCAGCCCCTTTCCAGAGCCCCTGCAATGGCGCCTCCAGGCTGTCCCTATTTCTCCAGCCTAACCCTAAGCCTAACCCTAACCCTAGAGGATTTCCGGGGCCCGATGGTGGGAGTAAGCGCCCCCGGGTGGTCGAGACGAGAAAGTGGTGCGAGGGCAGGTGTGTTGGCAGGGCCGCCCTTGCCTTGGCAGCCCCTTTGCAGAGCCCCTGCAATGGCGCCTCCAGGCTGTCCCGATTTCTCCAGCCTAACCCTAACCCTAACCCTAACCCTAACCCTAGAGGATTTTCCGGGACCCGATGGTGGGAGTAAGCGCCCCCGGGTGGTCGAGACGAGAAAGTGGTGCGAGGGCAGGTGTGTTGGCAGGGCCGCCCTTGCCTTGGCAGCCCCTTTGCAGAGCCCCTGCAATGGCGCCTCCAGGCTGTCCCTATTTCTCAAGCCTAACCCTAACCCTAACCCTAACCCTAGAGGATTTTCCGGGACCCGATGGTGGGAGTAAGTGCCCCCGGGTGGTCGAGACGAGAAAGTGGTGCGAGGGCAGGTGTGTTGGCAGGGCCGCCCTTGCCTTGGCAGCCCCTTTGCAGAGCCCCTGCAATGGCGCCTCCAGGCTGTCCCGATTTCTCCAGCCTAACCCTAAGCCTAACCCTAACCCTAGAGGATTTTCTGGGGCCCGATGGTGGGAGTAAGTGCCCCCGGGTGGTCGAGACGAGAAAGTGGTGCGAGGGCAGGTGTGTTGGCAGGGCCGCCCTTGCCTTGGCAGCCCCTTTGCAGAGCCCCTGCAATGGCGCCTCCAGGCTGTCCCGATTTCTCCAGCCTAACCCTAACCCTAACCCTAACCCTAGAGGATTTTCTGGGGCCCGATGGTGGGAGTAAGCGCCCCCGGGTGTTCGAGACGAGAAAGTGGTGCGAGGGCAGGTGTGTTGGCAGGGCCGCCCTTGCCTTGGCAGCCCCTTTGCAGAGCCCCTGCAATGGCGCCTCCAGGCTGTCCCGATTTCTCCAGCCTAACCCTAACCCTAACCCTAACCCTAGAGGATTTCCGGGGCCCGATGGTGGGAGTAAGCGCCCCCGGGTGGTCGAGACGAGAAAGTGGTGCGAGGGCAGGTGTGTTGGCAGGGCCGCCCTTGCCTTGGCAGCCCCTTTGCAGAGCCCCTGCAATGGCGCCTCCAGGCTGTCCCTATTTCTCCAGCCTAACCCTAAGCCTAACCCTAACCCTAGAGGATTTTCCGGGGCGCGATGGTGGGAGTAAGCGCCCCTGGGTGGTCGAGACGAGAAAGTGGTGCGAGGGCAGGTGTGTTGGCAGGGCCGCCCTTGCCTTGGCAGCCCCTTTGCAGAGCCCCTGCAATGGCGCCTCCAGGCTGTCCCGATTTCTCCAGCCTAACCCTAACCCTAACCCTAACCCTAGAGGATTTTCCGGGACCCGATGGTGGGAGTAAGTGCCCCCGGGTGGTCGAGACGAGAAAGTGGTGCGAGGGCAGGTGTGTTGGCAGGGCCGCCCTTGCCTTGGCAGCCCCTTTGCAGAGCCCCTGCAATGGTGCCTCCAGGCTGTCCCGATTTCTCCAGCCTAACCCTAACCCTAACCCTAACCCTAGAGGATTTTCTGGGGCCCGATGGTGGGAGTAAGCGCCCCCGGGTGGTCGAGACGAGAAAGTGGTGCGAGGGCAGGTGTGTTGGCAGGGCCGCCCTTGCCTTGGCAGCCCCTTTGCAGAGCCCCTGCAATGGCGCCTCCAGGCTGTCCCGATTTCTCAAGCCTAACCCTAACCCTAACCCTAACCCTAGAGGATTTTCCGGGGCCCGATGGTGGGAGTAAGTTCCCCCGGGTGGTCGAGACGAGAAAGTGGTGAGAGGGCAGGTGTGTTGGCAGGGCCGCCCTTGCCTTGGCAGCCCCTTTGCAGAGCCCCTGCAATGGCGCCTCCAGGCTGTCCCGATTTCTCCAGCCTAACCCTAACCCTAACCCTAACCCTAGAGGATTTTCCGGGGCCCGATGGTGGGAGTAAGTGCCCCTGGGTGGTCGAGACGAGAAAATGGTGCGAGGGCAGGTGTGTTGGCAGGACCGCCCTTGCCTTGGCAGCCCCTTTGCAGAGCCCCTGCAATGGCGCCTCCAGGCTGTACCTATTTCTCAAGCCTAACCCTAACCCTAACCCTAACCCTAACCCTAGAGGTTTTCCGGGACCCGATGGTGGGAGTAAGTGCCCCCGGGTGGTCGAGACGAGAAAGTGGTGCGAGGGCAGGTGTGTTGGCAGGGCCGCCCTTGCCTTGGCAGCCCCTTTGCAGAGCCCCTGCAATGGTGCCTCCAGGCTGTCCCGATTTCTCCAGCCTAACCCTAACCCTAACCCTAACCCTAGAGGATTTTCTGGGACCCGAAGGTGGGAGTAAGCGCCCCCGGGTGGTCGAGACGAGAAAGTGGTGCGAGGGCAGGTGTGTTGGCAGGGCCGCCCTTGCCTTGGCAGCCCCTTTGCAGAGCCCCTGCAATGGCGCCTCCAGGCTGTCCCGATTTCTCCAGCCTAACCCTAACCCTAACCCTAACCCTAGAGGATTTTCCGGGGCCCGATGGTGGGAGTAAGTGCCCCTGGGTGGTCGAGACGAGAAAATGGTGCGAGGGCAGGTGTGTTGGCAGGACCGCCCTTGCCTTGGCAGCCCCTTTGCAGAGCCCCTGCAATGGCGCCTCCAGGCTGTCCCTATTTCTCAAGCCTAACCCTAACCCTAACCCTAACCCTAACCCTAGAGGTTTTCCGGGACCCGATGGTGGGAGTAAGTGCCCCCGGGTGGTCGAGACGAGAAAGTGGTGCGAGGGCAGGTGTGTTGGCAGGGCCGCCCTTGCCTTGGCAGCCCCTTTGCAGAGCCCCTGCAATGGTGCCTCCAGGCTGTCCCGATTTCTCCAGCCTAACCCTAACCCTAACCCTAACCCTAGAGGATTTTCTGGGACCCGAAGGTGGGAGTAAGCGCCCCCGGGTGGTCGAGACGAGAAAGTGGTGCGAGGGCAGGTGTGTTGGCAGGGCCGCCCTTGCCTTGGCAGCCCCTTTGCAGAGCCCCTGCAATGGCGCCTCCAGGCTGTCCCTATTTCTCCAGCCTAACCCTAACCCTAACCCTAACCCTAGAGGATTTTCCGGGGCCCGATGGTGGGAGTAAGTGCCCCTGGGTGGTCGAGACGAGAAAGTGGTGCGAGGGCAGGTGTGTTGGCAGGGCCGCCCTTGCCTTGGCAGCCCCTTTGCAGAGCCCCTGCAATGGCGCCTCCAGGCTGTCCCGATTTCTCAAGCCTAACCCTAAGCCTAACCCTAACCCTAGAGGATTTTCCGGGGCCCGATGGTGGGAGTAAGTGCCCCTGGGTGGTCGAGACGAGAAAGTGGTGCGAGGGCAGGTGTGTTGGCAGGGCCGCCCTTGCCTTGGCAGCCCCTTTGCAGAGCCCCTGCAATGGCGCCTCCAGGCTGTCCCTATTTCTCAAGCCTAACCCTAACCCTAACCCTAACCCTAACCCTAGAGGTTTTCCGGGACCCGATGGTGGGAGTAAGTGCCCCCGGGTGGTCGAGACGAGGAAGTGGTGCGAGGGCAGGTGTGTTGGCAGGGCCGCCCTTGCCTTGGCAGCCCCTTTGCAGAGCCCCTGCAATGGCGCCTCCAGGCTGTCCCGATTTCTCCAGCCTAACCCTAACCCTAACCCTAACCCTAGAGGTTTTCCGGGGCGCGATGGTGGGAGTAAGCGCCCCCGGGTGGTCGAGACGAGAAAGTGGTGCGAGGGCAGGTGTGTTGGCAGGGCCGCCCTTGCCTTGGCAGCCCCTTTGCAGAGCCCCTGCAATGGCGCCTCCAGGCTGTCCCGATTTCTCCAGCCTAACCCTAAGCCTAACCCTAACCCTAGAGGATTTTCTGGGGCCCGATGGTGGGAGTAAGCGCCCCCGGGTGTTCGAGACGAGAAAGTGGTGCGAGGGCAGGTGTGTTGGCAGGGCCGCCCTTGCCTTGGCAGCCCCTTTGCAGAGCCCCTGCAATGGCGCCTCCAGGCTGTCCCGATTTCTCCAGCCTAACCCTAACCCTAACCCTAACCCTAACCCTAGAGGATTTTCCGGGGCCCGATGGTGGGAGTAAGCGCCCCCGGGTGGTCGAGACGAGAAAGTGGTGCGAGGGCAGGTGTGTTGGCAGGGCCGCCCTTGCCTTGGCAGCCCCTTTCCAGAGCCCCTGCAATGGCGCCTCCAGGCTGTCCCTATTTCTCCAGCCTAACCCTAAGCCTAACCCTAACCCTAGAGGATTTCCGGGGCCCGATGGTGGGAGTAAGCGCCCCCGGGTGGTCGAGACGAGAAAGTGGTGCGAGGGCAGGTGTGTTGGCAGGGCCGCCCTTGCCTTGGCAGCCCCTTTGCAGAGCCCCTGCAATGGCGCCTCCAGGCTGTCCCGATTTCTCCAGCCTAACCCTAACCCTAACCCTAACCCTAACCCTAGAGGATTTTCCGGGACCCGATGGTGGGAGTAAGCGCCCCCGGGTGGTCGAGACGAGAAAGTGGTGCGAGGGCAGGTGTGTTGGCAGGGCCGCCCTTGCCTTGGCAGCCCCTTTGCAGAGCCCCTGCAATGGCGCCTCCAGGCTGTCCCGATTTCTCCAGCCTAACCCTAAGCCTAACCCTAACCCTAGAGGATTTTCTGGGGCCCGATGGTGGGAGTAAGCGCCCCCGGGTGTTCGAGACGAGAAAGTGGTGCGAGGGCAGGTGTGTTGGCAGGGCCGCCCTTGCCTTGGCAGCCCCTTTGCAGAGCCCCTGCAATGGCGCCTCCAGGCTGTCCCGATTTCTCCAGCCTAACCCTAACCCTAACCCTAACCCTAGAGGATTTCCGGGGCCCGATGGTGGGAGTAAGCGCCCCCGGGTGGTCGAGACGAGAAAGTGGTGCGAGGGCAGGTGTGTTGGCAGGGCCGCCCTTGCCTTGGCAGCCCCTTTGCAGAGCCCCTGCAATGGCGCCTCCAGGCTGTCCCTATTTCTCCAGCCTAACCCTAAGCCTAACCCTAACCCTAGAGGATTTTCCGGGGCGCGATGGTGGGAGTAAGCGCCCCTGGGTGGTCGAGACGAGAAAGTGGTGCGAGGGCAGGTGTGTTGGCAGGGCCGCCCTTGCCTTGGCAGCCCCTTTGCAGAGCCCCTGCAATGGCGCCTCCAGGCTGTCCCGATTTCTCCAGCCTAACCCTAACCCTAACCCTAACCCTAGAGGATTTTCCGGGACCCGATGGTGGGAGTAAGTGCCCCCGGGTGGTCGAGACGAGAAAGTGGTGCGAGGGCAGGTGTGTTGGCAGGGCCGCCCTTGCCTTGGCAGCCCCTTTGCAGAGCCCCTGCAATGGTGCCTCCAGGCTGTCCCGATTTCTCCAGCCTAACCCTAACCCTAACCCTAACCCTAGAGGATTTTCTGGGGCCCGATGGTGGGAGTAAGCGCCCCCGGGTGGTCGAGACGAGAAAGTGGTGCGAGGGCAGGTGTGTTGGCAGGGCCGCCCTTGCCTTGGCAGCCCCTTTGCAGAGCCCCTGCAATGGCGCCTCCAGGCTGTCCCGATTTCTCAAGCCTAACCCTAACCCTAACCCTAACCCTAGAGGATTTTCCGGGGCCCGATGGTGGGAGTAAGTTCCCCCGGGTGGTCGAGACGAGAAAGTGGTGAGAGGGCAGGTGTGTTGGCAGGGCCGCCCTTGCCTTGGCAGCCCCTTTGCAGAGCCCCTGCAATGGCGCCTCCAGGCTGTCCCGATTTCTCCAGCCTAACCCTAACCCTAACCCTAACCCTAGAGGATTTTCCGGGGCCCGATGGTGGGAGTAAGTGCCCCTGGGTGGTCGAGACGAGAAAATGGTGCGAGGGCAGGTGTGTTGGCAGGACCGCCCTTGCCTTGGCAGCCCCTTTGCAGAGCCCCTGCAATGGCGCCTCCAGGCTGTCCCTATTTCTCAAGCCTAACCCTAACCCTAACCCTAACCCTAACCCTAGAGGTTTTCCGGGACCCGATGGTGGGAGTAAGTGCCCCCGGGTGGTCGAGACGAGAAAGTGGTGCGAGGGCAGGTGTGTTGGCAGGGCCGCCCTTGCCTTGGCAGCCCCTTTGCAGAGCCCCTGCAATGGCGCCTCCAGGCTGTCCCTATTTCTCAAGCCTAACCCTAACCCTAACCCTAACCCTAGAGGTTTTCCGGGGCCCGATGGTGGGAGTAAGCGCCCCCGGGTGGTCGAGACGAGAAAGTGGTGCGAGGGCAGGTGTGTTGGCAGGGCCGCCCTTGCCTTGGCAGCCCCTTTGCAGAGCCCCTGCAATGGCGCCTCCAGGCTGTCCCGATTTCTCAAGCCTAACCCTAACCCTAACCCTAACCCTAGAGGATTTTCTGGGGCCCGATGGTGGGAGTAAGCGCCCCCGGTGGTCGAGACGAGAAAGTGGTGCGAGGGCAGGTGTGTTGGCAGGGCCGCCCTTGCCTTGGCAGCCCCTTTGCAGAGCCCCTGCAATGGCGCCTCCAGGCTGTCCCGATTTCTCCAGCCTAACCCTAACCCTAACCCTAACCCTAGAGGATTTTCTGGGGCCCGATGGTGGGAGTAAGCGCCCCCGGGTGGTCGAGACGAGAAAGTGGTGCGAGGGCAGGTGTGTTGGCAGGGCCGCCCTTGCCTTGGCAGCCCCTTTGCAGAGCCCCTGCAATGGCGCCTCCAGGCTGTCCCGATTTCTCCAGCCTAACCCTAACCCTAACCCTAACCCTAACCCTAGAGGTTTTCCGGGACCCAATGGTGGGAGTAAGCGCCCCCGGGTGGTCGAGACGAGAAAGTGTGCGAGGGCAGGTGTGTTGGCAGGGCCGCCCTTGCCTTGGCAGCCCCATTGCAGAGCCCCTGCAATGGCGCCTCCAGGCTGTCCCTATTTCTCAAGCCTAACCCTAACCCTAACCCTAACCCTAACCCTAACCCTAGAGGATTTCCGGGGCCCGATGGTGGGAGTAAGTGCCCCCGGGTGGTCGAGACGAGAAAGTGGTGCGAGGGCAGGTGTGTTGGCAGGGCCGCCCTTGCCTTGGCAGCCCCTTTGCAGAGCCCCTGCAATGGCGCCTCCAGGCTGTCCCGATTTCTCCAGCCTAACCCTAACCCTAACCCTAACCCTAGAGGATTTTCCGGGGCCCGATGGTGGGAGTAAGCGCCCCCGGGTGTTCGAGACGAGAAAGTGGTGCGAGGGCAGGTGTGTTGGCAGGGCCGCCCTTGCCTTGGCAGCCCCTTTGCAGAGCCCCTGCAATGGCGCCTCCAGGCTGTCCCGATTTCTCCAGCCTAACCCTAACCCTAACCCTAACCCTAGAGGATTTTCCGGGGCCCGATGGTGGGAGTAAGCGCCCCCGGGTGGTCGAGACGAGAAAGTGGTGCGAGGGCAGGTGTGTTGGCAGGGCCGCCCTTGCCTTGGCAGCCCCTTTGCAGAGCCCCTGCAATGGCGCCTCCAGGCTGTCCCGATTTCTCCAGCCTAACCCTAACCCTAACCCTAACCCTAGAGGATTTTCCGGGGCCCGATGGTGGGAGTAAGCGCCCCCGGGTGGTCGAGACGAGAAAGTGGTGCGAGGGCAGGTGTGTTGGCAGGGCCGCCCTTGCCTTGGCAGCCCCTTTGCAGAGCCCCTGCAATGGCGCCTCCAGGCTGTCCCGATTTCTCCAGCCTAACCCTAACCCTAACCCTAACCCTAGAGGATTTTCCGGGGCCCGATGGTGGGTGTAAGTTCCCCCGGGTGGTCGAGACGAGAAAGTGGTGCGAGGGCAGGTGTGTTGGCAGGGCCGCCCTTGCCTTGGCAGCCCCTTTGCAGAGCCCCTGCAATGGTGCCTCCAGGCTGTCCCGATTTATCCAGCCTAACCCTAAGCCTAACCCTAACCCTAGAGGATTTTCTGGGGCCCGATGGTGGGAGTAAGCGCCCCCGGGTGGTCGAGACGAGAAAGTGGTGCGAGGGCAGGTGTGTTGGCAGGGCCGCCCTTGCCTTGGCAGCCCCTTTGCAGAGCCCCTGCAATGGCGCCTCCAGGCTGTCCCTATTTCTCCAGCCTAACCCTAAGCCTAACCCTAACCCTAGAGGATTTTCCGGGGCCCGATGGTGGGAGTAAGCGCCCCTGGGTGGTCGAGACGAGAAAGTGGTGCGAGGGCAGGTGTGTTGGCAGGGCCGCCCTTGCCTTGGCAGCCCCTTTGCAGAGCCCCTGCAATGGCGCCTCCAGGCTGTCCCAATTTCTCAAGCCTAACCCTAACCCTAACCCTAGAGGATTTTCTGGGGCCCGATGGTGGGAGTAAGCGCCCCCGGGTGGTCGAGACGAGAAAGTGGTGCGAGGGCAGGTGTGTTGGCAGGGCCACCCTTGCCTTGGCAGCCCCTTTGCAGAGCCCCTGCAATGGCGCCTCCAGGCTGTCCCTATTTCTCAAGCCTAACCCTAACCCTAACCCTAACCCTAACCCTAGAGGTTTTCCGGGACCCAATGGTGGGAGTAAGCGCCCCCGGGTGGTCGAGACGAGAAAGTGGTGCGAGGGCAGGTGTGTTGGCAGGGCCGCCCTTGCCTTGGCAGCCCCTTTGCAGAGCCCCTGCAATGGCGCCTCCAGGCTGTCCCGATTTCTCCACCCTAACCCTAACCCTAACCCTAACCCTAGAGGATTTTCCGGGGCCCGATGGTGGGAGTAAGCGCCCCCGGGTGGTCGAGACGAGAAAGTGGTGCGAGGGCAGGTGTGTTGGCAGGGCCGCCCTTGCCTTGGCAGCCCCTTTGCAGAGCCCCTGCAATGGCGCCTCCAGGCTGTCCCGATTTCTCCAGCCTAACCCTAACCCTAACCCTAACCCTAGAGGTTTTCCGGGACCCGATGGTGGGAGTAAGTGCCCCCGGGTGGTCGAGACGAGGAAGTGGTGCGAGGGCAGGTGTGTTGGCAGGGCCGCCCTTGCCTTGGCAGCCCCTTTGCAGAGCCCCTGCAATGGCGCCTCCAGGCTGTCCCGATTTCTCCAGCCTAACCCTAACCCTAACCCTAACCCTAACCCTAGAGGATTTTCCGGGACCCGATGGTGGGAGTAAGTGCCCCCGGGTGGTCGAGACGAGAAAGTGGTGCGAGGGCAGGTGTGTTGGCAGGGCCGCCCTTGCCTTGGCAGCCCCTTTGCAGAGCCCCTGCAATGGCGCCTCCAGGCTGTCCCGATTTCTCCAGCCTAACCCTAAGCCTAACCCTAACCCTAGAGGATTTTCCGGGGCCCGATGGTGGGAGTAAGCGCCCCCGGGTGGTCGAGACGAGAAAGTGGTGCGAGGGCAGGTGTGTTGGCAGGGCCGCCCTTGCCTTGGCAGCCCCTTTGCAGAGCCCCTGCAATGGCGCCTCCAGGCTGTCCCGATTTCTCCAGCCTAACCCTAACCCTAACCCTAACCCTAGAGGATTTCCGGGGCCCGATGGTGGGAGTAAGCGCCCCTGGGTGGTCGAGACGAGAAAGTGGTGCGAGGGCAGGTGTGTTGGCAGGGCCGCCCTTGCCTTGGCAGCCCCTTTGCAGAGCCCCTGCAATGGTGCCTCCAGGCTGTCCCTATTTCTCCAGCCTAACCCTAACCCTAACCCTAACCCTAGAGGATTTTCCGGGGCGCGATGGTGGGAGTAAGCGCCCCCGGGTGGTCGAGACGAGAAAGTGGTGCGAGGGCAGGTGTGTTGGCAGGGCCGCCCTTGCCTTGGCAGCCCCTTTGCAGAGCCCCTGCAATGGTGCCTCCAGGCTGTCCCGATTTCTCCAGCCTAACCCTAACCCTAACCCTAACCCTAGAGGATTTTCTGGGACCCGAAGGTGGGAGTAAGTGCCCCCGGGTGGTCGAGACGAGAAAGTGGTGCGAGGGCAGGTGTGTTGGCAGGGCCGCCCTTGCCTTGGCAGCCCCTTTGCAGAGCCCCTGCAATGGCGCCTCCAGGCTGTCCCGATTTCTCCAGCCTAACCCTAACCCTAACCCTAACCCTAGAGGATTTTCCGGGGCCCGATGGTGGGAGTAAGTGCCCCTGGGTGGTCGAGACGAGAAAGTGGTGCGAGGGCAGGTGTGTTGGCAGGGCCGCCCTTGCCTTGGCAGCCCCTTTGCAGAGCCCCTGCAATGGCGCCTCCAGGCTGTCCCGATTTCTCAAGCCTAACCCTAAGCCTAACCCTAACCCTAGAGGATTTTCTGGGGCCCGATGGTGGGAGTAAGTGCCCCTGGGTGGTCGAGACGAGAAAGTGGTGCGAGGGCAGGTGTGTTGGCAGGGCCGCCCTTGCCTTGGCAGCCCCTTTGCAGAGCCCCTGCAATGGCGCCTCCAGGCTGTCCCTATTTCTCAAGCCTAACCCTAACCCTAACCCTAACCCTAACCCTAGAGGTTTTCCGGGACCCGATGGTGGGAGTAAGTGCCCCCGGGTGTTCGAGACGAGGAAGTGGTGCGAGGGCAGGTGTGTTGGCAGGGCCGCCCTTGCCTTGGCAGCCCCTTTGCAGAGCCCCTGCAATGGCGCCTCCAGGCTGTCCCGATTTCTCCAGCCTAACCCTAACCCTAACCCTAACCCTAGAGGTTTTCCGGGGCCCGATGGTGGGAGTAAGCGCCCCCGGGTGGTCGAGACGAGAAAGTGGTGCGAGGGCAGGTGTGTTGGCAGGGCCGCCCTTGCCTTGGCAGCCCCTTTGCAGAGCCCCTGCAATGGCGCCTCCAGGCTGTCCCGATTTCTCCAGCCTAACCCTAAGCCTAACCCTAACCCTAGAGGATTTTCTGGGGCCCGATGGTGGGAGTAAGTGCCCCCGGGTGGTCGAGACGAGGAAGTGGTGCGAGGGCAGGTGTGTTGGCAGGGCCGCCCTTGCCTTGGCAGCCCCTTTGCAGAGCCCCTGCAATGGCGCCTCCAGGCTGTCCCGATTTCTCCAGCCTAACCCTAACCCTAACCCTAACCCTAACCCTAGAGGATTTTCCGGGACCCGATGGTGGGAGTAAGTGCCCCCGGGTGGTCGAGACGAGAAAGTGGTGCGAGGGCAGGTGTGTTGGCAGGGCCGCCCTTGCCTTGGCAGCCCCTTTGCAGAGCCCCTGCAATGGCGCCTCCAGGCTGTCCCGATTTCTCCAGCCTAACCCTAACCCTAACCCTAACCCTAGAGGATTTTCCGGGGCCCGATGGTGGGAGTAAGCGCCCCCGGGTGGTCGAGACGAGAAAGTGGTGCGAGGGCAGGTGTGTTGGCAGGGCCGCCCTTGCCTTGGCAGCCCCTTTCCAGAGCCCCTGCAATGGCGCCTCCAGGCTGTCCCGATTTCTCCAGCCTAACCCTAACCCTAACCCTAACCCTAGAGGATTTCCGGGGCCCGATGGTGGGAGTAAGCGCCCCTGGGTGGTCGAGACGAGAAAGTGGTGCGAGGGCAGGTGTGTTGGCAGGGCCGCCCTTGCCTTGGCAGCCCCTTTGCAGAGCCCCTGCAATGGTGCCTCCAGGCTGTCCCTATTTCTCCAGCCTAACCCTAACCCTAACCCTAACCCTAGAGGATTTTCCGGGGCGCGATGGTGGGAGTAAGCGCCCCCGGGTGGTCGAGACGAGAAAGTGGTGCGAGGGCAGGTGTGTTGGCAGGGCCGCCCTTGCCTTGGCAGCCCCTTTGCAGAGCCCCTGCAATGGTGCCTCCAGGCTGTCCCGATTTCTCCAGCCTAACCCTAACCCTAACCCTAACCCTAGAGGATTTTCTGGGACCCGAAGGTGGGAGTAAGTGCCCCCGGGTGGTCGAGACGAGAAAGTGGTGCGAGGGCAGGTGTGTTGGCAGGGCCGCCCTTGCCTTGGCAGCCCCTTTGCAGAGCCCCTGCAATGGCGCCTCCAGGCTGTCCCTATTTCTCCAGCCTAACCCTAAGCCTAACCCTAACCCTAGAGGATTTTCCGGGGCCCGATGGTGGGAGTAAGTGCCCCTGGGTGGTCGAGACGAGAAAGTGGTGCGAGGGCAGGTGTGTTGGCAGGGCCGCCCTTGCCTTGGCAGCCCCTTTGCAGAGCCCCTGCAATGGCGCCTCCAGGCTGTCCCGATTTCTCAAGCCTAACCCTAAGCCTAACCCTAACCCTAGAGGATTTTCCGGGGCCCGATGGTGGGAGTAAGTGCCCCTGGGTGGTCGAGACGAGAAAGTGGTGCGAGGGCAGGTGTGTTGGCAGGGCCGCCCTTGCCTTGGCAGCCCCTTTGCAGAGCCCCTGCAATGGCGCCTCCAGGCTGTCCCTATTTCTCAAGCCTAACCCTAACCCTAACCCTAACCCTAGAGGATTTCCAGGGCCCAATGATGGGAGTAAGTGCCCCCGGGTGGTCGAGACGAGAAAGTGGTGCGAGGGCAGGTGTGTTGGCAGGGCCGCCCTTGCCTTGGCAGCCCCTTTGCAGAGCCCCTGCAATGGCGCCTCCAGGCTGTCCCTATTTCTCCAGCCTAACCCTAACCCTAACCCTAACCCTAGAGGTTTTCCGGGACCCGATGGTGGGAGTAAGTGCCCCCGGGTGGTCGAGACGAGAAAGTGGTGCGAGGGCAGGTGTGTTGGCAGGGCCACCCTTGCCTTGGCAGCCCCTTTGCAGAGCCCCTGCAATGGTGCCTCCAGGCTGTCCCGATTTATCCAGCCTAACCCTAAGCCTAACCCTAACCCTAGAGGATTTTCTGGGGCCCGATGGTGGGAGTAAGCGCCCCCGGGTGGTCGAGACGAGAAAGTGGTGCGAGGGCAGGTGTGTTGGCAGGGCCGCCCTTGCCTTGGCAGCCCCTTTGCAGAGCCCCTGCAATGGCGCCTCCAGGCTGTCCCTATTTCTCCAGCCTAACCCTAAGCCTAACCCTAACCCTAGAGGATTTTCCGGGGCCCGATGGTGGGAGTAAGCGCCCCTGGGTGGTCGAGACGAGAAAGTGGTGCGAGGGCAGGTGTGTTGGCAGGGCCGCCCTTGCCTTGGCAGCCCCTTTGCAGAGCCCCTGCAATGGCGCCTCCAGGCTGTCCCAATTTCTCAAGCCTAACCCTAACCCTAACCCTAGAGGATTTTCTGGGGCCCGATGGTGGGAGTAAGCGCCCCCGGGTGGTCGAGACGAGAAAGTGGTGCGAGGGCAGGTGTGTTGGCAGGGCCACCCTTGCCTTGGCAGCCCCTTTGCAGAGCCCCTGCAATGGCGCCTCCAGGCTGTCCCTATTTCTCAAGCCTAACCCTAACCCTAACCCTAACCCTAACCCTAGAGGTTTTCCGGGGCCCGATGGTGGGAGTAAGCGCCCCCGGGTGGTCGAGACGAGAAAGTGGTGCGAGGGCAGGTGTGTTGGCAGGGCCGCCCTTGCCTTGGCAGCCCCTTTGCAGAGCCCCTGCAATGGCGCCTCCAGGCTGTCCCGATTTCTCCACCCTAACCCTAACCCTAACCCTAACCCTAGAGGATTTTCCGGGGCCCGATGGTGGGAGTAAGCGCCCCCGGGTGGTCGAGACGAGAAAGTGGTGCGAGGGCAGGTGTGTTGGCAGGGCCGCCCTTGCCTTGGCAGCCCCTTTGCAGAGCCCCTGCAATGGCGCCTCCAGGCTGTCCCGATTTCTCCAGCCTAACCCTAACCCTAACCCTAACCCTAGAGGTTTTCCGGGACCCGATGGTGGGAGTAAGTGCCCCCGGGTGGTCGAGACGAGGAAGTGGTGCGAGGGCAGGTGTGTTGGCAGGGCCGCCCTTGCCTTGGCAGCCCCTTTGCAGAGCCCCTGCAATGGCGCCTCCAGGCTGTCCCGATTTCTCCAGCCTAACCCTAACCCTAACCCTAACCCTAACCCTAGAGGATTTTCCGGGACCCGATGGTGGGAGTAAGTGCCCCCGGGTGGTCGAGACGAGAAAGTGGTGCGAGGGCAGGTGTGTTGGCAGGGCCGCCCTTGCCTTGGCAGCCCCTTTGCAGAGCCCCTGCAATGGCGCCTCCAGGCTGTCCCGATTTCTCCAGCCTAACCCTAAGCCTAACCCTAACCCTAGAGGATTTTCCGGGGCCCGATGGTGGGAGTAAGCGCCCCCGGGTGGTCGAGACGAGAAAGTGGTGCGAGGGCAGGTGTGTTGGCAGGGCCGCCCTTGCCTTGGCAGCCCCTTTCCAGAGCCCCTGCAATGGCGCCTCCAGGCTGTCCCGATTTCTCCAGCCTAACCCTAACCCTAACCCTAACCCTAGAGGATTTCCGGGGCCCGATGGTGGGAGTAAGCGCCCCTGGGTGGTCGAGACGAGAAAGTGGTGCGAGGGCAGGTGTGTTGGCAGGGCCGCCCTTGCCTTGGCAGCCCCTTTGCAGAGCCCCTGCAATGGCGCCTCCAGGCTGTCCCGATTTCTCAAGCCTAACCCTAAGCCTAACCCTAACCCTAGAGGATTTTCCGGGGCCCGATGGTGGGAGTAAGTGCCCCTGGGTGGTCGAGACGAGAAAGTGGTGCGAGGGCAGGTGTGTTGGCAGGGCCGCCCTTGCCTTGGCAGCCCCTTTGCAGAGCCCCTGCAATGGCGCCTCCAGGCTGTCCCTATTTCTCAAGCCTAACCCTAACCCTAACCCTAACCCTAACCCTAGAGGTTTTCCGGGACCCGATGGTGGGAGTAAGTGCCCCCGGGTGGTCGAGACGAGGAAGTGGTGCGAGGGCAGGTGTGTTGGCAGGGCCGCCCTTGCCTTGGCAGCCCCTTTGCAGAGCCCCTGCAATGGCGCCTCCAGGCTGTCCCGATTTCTCCAGCCTAACCCTAACCCTAACCCTAACCCTAGAGGTTTTCCGGGGCCCGATGGTGGGAGTAAGCGCCCCCGGGTGGTCGAGACGAGAAAGTGGTGCGAGGGCAGGTGTGTTGGCAGGGCCGCCCTTGCCTTGGCAGCCCCTTTGCAGAGCCCCTGCAATGGCGCCTCCAGGCTGTCCCGATTTCTCCAGCCTAACCCTAAGCCTAACCCTAACCCTAGAGGATTTTCTGGGGCCCGATGGTGGGAGTAAGCGCCCCCGGGTGGTCGAGACGAGAAAGTGGTGCGAGGGCAGGTGTGTTGGCAGGGCCGCCCTTGCCTTGGCAGCCCCTTTGCAGAGCCCCTGCAATGGCGCCTCCAGGCTGTCCCGATTTCTCCAGCCTAACCCTAACCCTAACCCTAACCCTAACCCTAGAGGATTTTCCGGGGCCCGATGGTGGGAGTAAGCGCCCCCGGGTGGTCGAGACGAGAAAGTGGTGCGAGGGCAGGTGTGTTGGCAGGGCCGCCCTTGCCTTGGCAGCCCCTTTCCAGAGCCCCTGCAATGGCGCCTCCAGGCTGTCCCTATTTCTCCAGCCTAACCCTAAGCCTAACCCTAACCCTAGAGGATTTCCGGGGCCCGATGGTGGGAGTAAGCGCCCCCGGGTGGTCGAGACGAGAAAGTGGTGCGAGGGCAGGTGTGTTGGCAGGGCCGCCCTTGCCTTGGCAGCCCCTTTGCAGAGCCCCTGCAATGGCGCCTCCAGGCTGTCCCGATTTCTCCAGCCTAACCCTAACCCTAACCCTAACCCTAGAGGATTTCTGGGGCCCGATGGTGGGAGTAAGTGCCCCCAGGTGGTCGAGACGAGAAAGTGGTGCGAGGGCAGGTGTGTTGGCAGGGCCGCCCTTGCCTTGGCAGCCCCTTTGCAGAGCCCCTGCAATGGCGCCTCCAGGCTGTCCCGATTTCTCCAGCCTAACCCTAACCCTAACCCTAACCCTAGAGGATTTTCCGGGGCCCGATGGTGGGAGTAAGGGCCCCCGGGTGGTTGAGACGAGAAAGTGGTGCGAGGGCAGGTGTGTTGGCAGGGCCGCCCTTGCCTTGGCAGCCCCTTTGCAGAGCCCCTGCAATGGCGCCTCCAGGCTGTCCCGATTTCTCCAGCCTAACCCTAACCCTAACCCTAACCCTAGAGGATTTTCCGGGGCCCGATGGTGGGAGTAAGTTCCCCCGGGTGGTCGAGACGAGAAAGTGGTGCGAGGGCAGGTGTGTTGGCAGGGCCGCCCTTGCCTTGGCAGCCCCTTTGCAGAGCCCCTGCAATGGCGCCTCCAGGCTGTCCCGATTTCTCAAGCCTAACCCTAACCCTAACCCTAACCCTAGAGGATTTTCTGGGGCCCGATGGTGGGAGTAAGCGCCCCCGGGTGGTCGAGACGAGAAAGTGGTGCGAGGGCAGGTGTGTTGGCAGGGCCACCCTTGCCTTGGCAGCCCCTTTGCAGAGCCCCTGCAATGGCGCCTCCAGGCTGTCCCTATTTCTCCAGCCTAACCCTAAGCCTAACCCTAACCCTAGAGGATTTTCTGGGGCCCGATGGTGGGAGTAAGTTCCCCCGGGTGGTCGAGACGAGAAAGTGGTGCGAGGGCAGGTGTGTTGGCAGGGCCGCCCTTGCCTTGGCAGCCCCTTTGCAGAGCCCCTGCAATGGCGCCTCCAGGCTGTCCCGATTTCTCAAGCCTAACCCTAACCCTAACCCTAGAGGATTTTCTGGGGCCCGATGGTGGGAGTAAGCGCCCCCGGGTGTTCGAGACGAGAAAGTGGTGCGAGGGCAGGTGTGTTGGCAGGGCCACCCTTGCCTTGGCAGCCCCTTTGCAGAGCCCCTGCAATGGCGCCTCCAGGCTGTCCCGATTTCTCCAGCCTAACCCTAAGCCTAACCCTAACCCTAGAGGATTTTCTGGGGCCCGATGGTGGGAGTAAGCGCCCCCGGGTGGTCGAGACGAGAAAGTGGTGCGAGGGCAGGTGTGTTGGCAGGGCCACCCTTGCCTTGGCAGCCCCTTTGCAGAGCCCCTGCAATGGCGCCTCCAGGCTGTCCCGATTTCTCCAGCCTAACCCTAAGCCTAACCCTAACCCTAGAGGATTTTCTGGGGCCCGATGGTGGGAGTAAGCGCCCCCGGGTGGTCGAGACGAGAAAGTGGTGCGAGGGCAGGTGTGTTGGCAGGGCCGCCCTTGCCTTGGCAGCCCCTTTGCAGAGCCCCTGCAATGGCGCCTCCAGGCTGTCCCGATTTCTCCAGCCTAACCCTAACCCTAACCCTAACCCTAACCCTAGAGGATTTTCCGGGGCCCGATGGTGGGAGTAAGCGCCCCCGGGTGGTCGAGACGAGAAAGTGGTGCGAGGGCAGGTGTGTTGGCAGGGCCGCCCTTGCCTTGGCAGCCCCTTTCCAGAGCCCCTGCAATGGCGCCTCCAGGCTGTCCCTATTTCTCCAGCCTAACCCTAAGCCTAACCCTAACCCTAGAGGATTTCCGGGGCCCGATGGTGGGAGTAAGCGCCCCCGGGTGGTCGAGACGAGAAAGTGGTGCGAGGGCAGGTGTGTTGGCAGGGCCGCCCTTGCCTTGGCAGCCCCTTTGCAGAGCCCCTGCAATGGCGCCTCCAGGCTGTCCCGATTTCTCCAGCCTAACCCTAACCCTAACCCTAACCCTAGAGGATTTCTGGGGCCCGATGGTGGGAGTAAGCGCCCCTGGGTGGTCGAGACGAGAAAGTGGTGCGAGTGCAGGTGTGTTGGCAGGGCCGCCCTTGCCTTGGCAGCCCCTTTGCAGAGCCCCTGCAATGGCGCCTCCAGGCTGTCCCGATTTCTCCAGCCTAACCCTAACCCTAACCCTAACCCTAGAGGATTTTCCGGGGCCCGATGGTGGGAGTAAGGGCCCCCGGGTGGTTGAGACGAGAAAGTGGTGCGAGGGCAGGTGTGTTGGCAGGGCCGCCCTTGCCTTGGCAGCCCCTTTGCAGAGCCCCTGCAATGGCGCCTCCAGGCTGTCCCGATTTCTCCAGCCTAACCCTAACCCTAACCCTAACCCTAGAGGATTTTCTGGGGCCCGATGGTGGGAGTAAGTTCCCCCGGGTGGTCGAGACGAGAAAGTGGTGCGAGGGCAGGTGTGTTGGCAGGGCCGCCCTTGCCTTGGCAGCCCCTTTGCAGAGCCCCTGCAATGGTGCCTCCAGGCTGTCCCGATTTCTCAAGCCTAACCCTAACCCTAACCCTAACGCTAGAGGATTTTCTGGGGCCCGATGGTGGGAGTAAGCGCCCCCGGGTGGTCGAGACGAGAAAGTGGTGCGAGGGCAGGTGTGTTGGCAGGGCCGCCCTTGCCTTGGCAGCCCCTTTGCAGAGCCCCTGCAATGGCGCCTCCAGGCTGTCCCGATTTCTCCAGCCTAACCCTAAGCCTAACCCTAACCCTAGAGGATTTTCTGGGGCCCGATGGTGGGAGTAAGTTCCCCCGGGTGGTCGAGACGAGAAAGTGGTGCGAGGGCAGGTGTGTTGGCAGGGCCGCCCTTGCCTTGGCAGCCCCTTTGCAGAGCCCCTGCAATGGCGCCTCCAGGCTGTCCCGATTTCTCAAGCCTAACCCTAACCCTAACCCTAGAGGATTTTCTGGGGCCCGATGGTGGGAGTAAGCGCCCCCGGGTGGTCGAGACGAGAAAGTGGTGCGAGGGCAGGTGTGTTGGCAGGGCCACCCTTGCCTTGGCAGCCCCTTTGCAGAGCCCCTGCAATGGCGCCTCCAGGCTGTCCCTATTTCTCAAGCCTAACCCTAACCCTAACCCTAACCCTAACCCTAGAGGTTTTCCGGGACCCAATGGTGGGAGTAAGCGCCCCCGGGTGGTCGAGACGAGAAAGTGGTGCGAGGGCAGGTGTGTTGGCAGGGCCGCCCTTGCCTTGGCAGCCCCTTTGCAGAGCCCCTGCAATGGCGCCTCCAGGCTGTCCCGATTTCTCCAGCCTAACCCTAAGCCTAACCCTAACCCTAGAGGATTTTCTGGGGCCCGATGGTGGGAGTAAGCGCCCCCGGGTGGTCGAGACGAGAAAGTGGTGCGAGGGCAGGTGTGTTGGCAGGGCCGCCCTTGCCTTGGCAGCCCCTTTGCAGAGCCCCTGCAATGGCGCCTCCAGGCTGTCCCGATTTCTCCAGCCTAACCCTAACCCTAACCCTAACCCTAGAGGATTTCCGGGGCCCGATGGTGGGAGTAAGCACCCCCGGGTGGTCGAGACGAGAAAGTGGTGCGAGGGCAGGTGTGTTGGCAGGGCCGCCCTTGCCTTGGCAGCCCCTTTGCAGAGCCCCTGCAATGGCGCCTCCAGGCTGTCCCGATTTCTCCAGCCTAACCCTAACCCTAACCCTAACCCTAACCCTAGAGGATTTTCCGGGACCCGATGGTGGGAGTAAGCACCCCCGGGTGGTCGAGACGAGAAAGTGGTGCGAGGGCAGGTGTGTTGGCAGGGCCGCCCTTGCCTTGGCAGCCCCTTTGCAGAGCCCCTGCAATGGCGCCTCCAGGCTGTCCCGATTTCTCCAGCCTAACCCTAACCCTAAGCCTAACCCTAACCCTAGAGGATTTTCCGGGACCCGATGGTGGGAGTAAGTGCCCCCGGGTGGTCGAGACGAGAAAGTGGTGCGAGGGCAGGTGTGTTGGCAGGGCCGCCCTTGCCTTGGCAGCCCCTTTGCAGAGCCCCTGCAATGGCGCCTCCAGGCTGTCCCGATTTCTCCAGCCTAACCCTAACCCTAACCCTAACCCTAGAGGATTTTCCGGGGCCCGATGGTGGGAGTAAGCGCCCCCGGGTGGTCGAGACGAGAAAGTGGTGCGAGGGCAGGTGTGTTGGCAGGGCCGCCCTTGCCTTGGCAGCCCCTTTGCAGAGCCCCTGCAATGGCGCCTCCAGGCTGTCCCGATTTCTCCACCCTAACCCTAACCCTAACCCTAACCCTAGAGGATTTTCCGGGACCCGATGGTGGGAGTAAGGGCCCCCGGGTGGTCGAGACGAGAAAGTGGTGCGAGGGCAGGTGTGTTGGCAGGGCCGCCCTTGCCTTGGCAGCCCCTTTGCAGAGCCCCTGCAATGGCGCCTCCAGGCTGTCCCGATTTCTCCAGCCTAACCCTAAGCCTAACCCTAACCCTAGAGGTTTTCCGGGACCCGATGGTGGGAGTAAGTGCCCCCGGGTGGTCGAGACGAGGAAGTGGTGCGAGGGCAGGTGTGTTGGCAGGGCCGCCCTTGCCTTGGCAGCCCCTTTGCAGAGCCCCTGCAATGGCGCCTCCAGGCTGTCCCGATTTCTCCAGCCTAACCCTAAGCCTAACCCTAACCCTAGAGGATTTCCGGGGCCCGATGGTGGGAGTAAGCGCCCCTGGGTGGTCGAGACGAGAAAGTGGTGGGAGGGCAGGTGTGTTGGCAGGGCCGCCCTTGCCTTGGCAGCCCCTTTGCAGAGCCCCTGCAATGGCGCCTCCAGGCTGTCCCTATTTCTCCAGCCTAACCCTAACCCTAACCCTAACCCTAGAGGATTTTCCGGGGCGCGATGGTGGGAGTAAGCGCCCCCGGGTGGTCGAGACGAGAAAGTGGTGCGAGGGCAGGTGTGTTGGCAGGGCCGCCCTTGCCTTGGCAGCCCCTTTGCAGAGCCCCTGCAATGGTGCCTCCAGGCTGTCCCGATTTCTCCAGCCTAACCCTAAGCCTAACCCTAACCCTAGAGGATTTTCTGGGACCCGAAGGTGGGAGTAAGTGCCCCCGGGTGGTCGAGACGAGAAAGTGGTGCGAGGGCAGGTGTGTTGGCAGGGCCGCCCTTGCCTTGGCAGCCCCTTTGCAGAGCCCCTGCAATGGCGCCTCCAGGCTGTCCCGATTTCTCAAGCCTAACCCTAACCCTAACCCTAACGCTAGAGGATTTTCCGGGGCCCGATGGTGGGAGTAAGTGCCCCTGGGTGGTCGAGACGAGAAAGTGGTGCGAGGGCAGGTGTGTTGGCAGGGCCGCCCTTGCCTTGGCAGCCCCTTTGCAGAGCCCCTGCAATGGCGCCTCCAGGCTGTCCCGATTTCTCAAGCCTAACCCTAAGCCTAACCCTAACCCTAGAGGATTTTCCGGGGCCCGATGGTGGGAGTAAGTGCCCCTGGGTGGTCGAGACGAGAAAGTGGTGCGAGGGCAGGTGTGTTGGCAGGGCCGCCCTTGCCTTGGCAGCCCCTTTGCAGAGCCCCTGCAATGGCGCCTCCAGGCTGTCCCTATTTCTCAAGCCTAACCCTAACCCTAAGCCTAACCCTAACCCTAGAGGATTTCCGGGACCCGATGGTGGGAGTAAGTGCCCCCGGGTGGTCGAGACGAGGAAGTGGTGCGAGGGCAGGTGTGTTGGCAGGGCCGCCCTTGCCTTGGCAGCCCCTTTGCAGAGCCCCTGCAATGGCGCCTCCAGGCTGTCCCGATTTCTCCAGCCTAACCCTAACCCTAACCCTCACCCTAGAGGTTTTCCGGGGCCCGATGGTGGGAGTAAGCGCCCCCGGGTGGTCGAGACGAGAAAGTGGTGCGAGGGCAGGTGTGTTGGCAGGGCCGCCCTTGCCTTGGCAGCCCCTTTGCAGAGCCCCTGCAATGGCGCCTCCAGGCTGTCCCGATTTCTCCAGCCTAACCCTAAGCCTAACCCTAACCCTAGAGGATTTTCTGGGGCCCGATGGTGGGAGTAAGCGCCCCCGGGTGGTCGAGACGAGAAAGTGGTGCGAGGGCAGGTGTGTTGGCAGGGCCGCCCTTGCCTTGGCAGCCCCTTTGCAGAGCCCCTGCAATGGCGCCTCCAGGCTGTCCCGATTTCTCCAGCGTAACCCTAACCCTAACCCTAACCCTAACCCTAGAGGATTTTCCGGGGCCCGATGGTGGGAGTAAGCGCCCCCGGGTGGTCGAGACGAGAAAGTGGTGCGAGGGCAGGTGTGTTGGCAGGGCCGCCCTTGCCTTGGCAGCCCCTTTGCAGAGCCCCTGCAATGGCGCCTCCAGGCTGTCCCTATTTCTCCAGCCTAACCCTAAGCCTAACCCTAACCCTAGAGGATTTCCGGGGCCCGATGGTGGGAGTAAGCGCCCCCGGGTGGTCGAGACGAGAAAGTGGTGCGAGGGCAGGTGTGTTGGCAGGGCCGCCCTTGCCTTGGCAGCCCCTTTGCAGAGCCCCTGCAATGGCGCCTCCAGGCTGTCCCGATTTCTCCAGCCTAACCCTAACCCTAACCCTAACCCTAGAGGATTTCCGGGGCCCGATGGTGGGAGTAAGCGCCCCTGGGTGGTCGAGACGAGAAAGTGGTGCGAGGGCAGGTGTGTTGGCAGGGCCGCCCTTGCCTTGGCAGCCCCTTTGCAGAGCCCCTGCAATGGCGCCTCCAGGCTGTCCCGATTTCTCCAGCCTAACCCTAAGCCTAACCCTAACCCTAGAGGATTTTCCGGGGCCCGATGGTGGGAGTAAGGGCCCCCGGGTGGTCGAGACGAGAAAGTGGTGCGAGGGCAGGTGTGTTGGCAGGGCCGCCCTTGCCTTGGCAGCCCCTTTGCAGAGCCCCTGCAATGGCGCCTCCAGGCTGTCCCGATTTCTCCAGCCTAACCCTAACCCTAACCCTAACCCTAGAGGATTTTCCGGGGCCCGATGGTGGGAGTAAGCGCCCCCGGGTGGTCGAGACGAGAAAGTGGTGCGAGGGCAGGTGTGTTGGCAGGGCCGCCCTTGCCTTGGCAGCCCCTTTGCAGAGCCCCTGCAATGGCGCCTCCAGGCTGTCCCGATTTCTCCAGCCTAACCCTAACCCTAACCCTAACCCTAGAGGATTTTCCGGGGCCCGATGGTGGGAGTAAGTTCCCCCGGGTGGTCGAGACGAGAAAGTGGTGCGAGGGCAGGTGTGTTGGCAGGGCCGCCCTTGCCTTGGCAGCCCCTTTGCAGAGCCCCTGCAATGGTGCCTCCAGGCTGTCCCGATTTCTCAAGCCTAACCCTAACCCTAACCCTAACGCTAGAGGATTTTCCGGGGCCCGATGGTGGGAGTAAGCGCCCCCGGGTGGTCGAGACGAGAAAGTGGTGCGAGGGCAGGTGTGTTGGCAGGGCCACCCTTGCCTTGGCAGCCCCTTTGCAGAGCCCCTGCAATGGCGCCTCCAGGCTGTCCCTATTTCTCCAGCCTAACCCTAACCCTAACCCTAACCCTAGAGGATTTTCCGGGGCCCGATGGTGGGAGTAAGTGCCCCCGGGTGGTCGAGACGAGAAAGTGGTGCGAGGGCAGGTGTGTTGGCAGGGCCGCCCTTGCCTTGGCAGCCCCTTTGCAGAGCCCCTGCAATGGCGCCTCCAGGCTGTCCCGATTTCTCAAGCCTAACCCTAACCCTAACCCTAGAGGATTTTCTGGGGCCCGATGGTGGGAGTAAGCGCCCCCGGGTGGTCGAGACGAGAAAGTGGTGCGAGGGCAGGTGTGTTGGCAGGGCCACCCTTGCCTTGGCAGCCCCTTTGCAGAGCCCCTGCAATGGCGCCTCCAGGCTGTCCCTATTTCTCAAGCCTAACCCTAACGCTAAGCCTAACCCTAACCCTAGAGGTTTTCCGGGACCCAATGGTGGGAGTAAGCGCCCCCGGGTGGTCGAGACGAGAAAGTGGTGCGAGGGCAGGTGTGTTGGCAGGGCCGCCCTTGCCTTGGCAGCCCCTTTGCAGAGCCCCTGCAATGGCGCCTCCAGGCTGTCCCGATTTCTCCAGCCTAACCCTAAGCCTAACCCTAACCCTAGAGGATTTTCCGGGGCCCGATGGTGGGAGTAAGGGCCCCCGGGTGGTCGAGACGAGAAAGTGGTGCGAGGGCAGGTGTGTTGGCAGGGCCGCCCTTGCCTTGGCAGCCCCTTTGCAGAGCCCCTGCAATGGCGCCTCCAGGCTGTCCCGATTTCTCCAGCCTAACCCTAACCCTAACCCTAACCCTAGAGGATTTTCCGGGGCCCGATGGTGGGAGTAAGCGCCCCCGGGTGGTCGAGACGAGAAAGTGGTGCGAGGGCAGGTGTGTTGGCAGGGCCGCCCTTGCCTTGGCAGCCCCTTTGCAGAGCCCCTGCAATGGCGCCTCCAGGCTGTCCCGATTTCTCAAGCCTAACCCTAAGCCTAACCCTAACCCTAGAGGATTTTCCGGGGCCCGATGGTGGGAGTAAGTTCCCCCGGGTGGTCGAGACGAGAAAGTGGTGCGAGGGCAGGTGTGTTGGCAGGGCCGCCCTTGCCTTGGCAGCCCCTTTGCAGAGCCCCTGCAATGGTGCCTCCAGGCTGTCCCGATTTCTCAAGCCTAACCCTAACCCTAACCCTAACCCTAGAGGATTTTCTGGGGCCCGATGGTGGGAGTAAGCGCCCCCGGGTGGTCGAGACGAGAAAGTGGTGCGAGGGCAGGTGTGTTGGCAGGGCCACCCTTGCCTTGGCAGCCCCTTTGCAGAGCCCCTGCAATGGCGCCTCCAGGCTGTCCCTATTTCTCCAGCCTAACCCTAACCCTAACCCTAACCCTAGAGGATTTTCCGGGGCCCGATGGTGGGAGTAAGTGCCCCCGGGTGGTCGAGACGAGAAAGTGGTGCGAGGGC
The DNA here is from genome assembly GCF_040807025.1 of Struthio camelus. Lineage (NCBI taxonomy): Eukaryota > Metazoa > Chordata > Aves > Struthioniformes > Struthionidae > Struthio > Struthio camelus. The sequence goes on from NC_090982.1 coordinate 47,421,884, forward strand.
AGGTGTGTTGGCAGGGCCGCCCTTGCCTTGGCAGCCCCTTTGCAGAGCCCCTGCAATGGCGCCTCCAGGCTGTCCCGATTTCTCAAGCCTAAGCCTAACCCTAACCCTAGAGGATTTTCTGGGGCCCGATGGTGGGAGTAAGCGCCCCCGGGTGGTCGAGACGAGAAAGTGGTGCGAGGGCAGGTGTGTTGGCAGGGCCACCCTTGCCTTGGCAGCCCCTTTGCAGAGCCCCTGCAATGGCGCCTCCAGGCTGTCCCTATTTCTCAAGCCTAACCCTAACCCTAAGCCTAACCCTAACCCTAGAGGTTTTCCGGGACCCAATGGTGGGAGTAAGCGCCCCCGGGTGGTCGAGACGAGAAAGTGGTGCGAGGGCAGGTGTGTTGGCAGGGCCGCCCTTGCCTTGGCAGCCCCTTTGCAGAGCCCCTGCAATGGCGCCTCCAGGCTGTCCCGATTTCTCCAGCCTAACCCTAACCCTAACCCTAACCCTAGAGGATTTTCTGGGGCCCGATGGTGGGAGTAAGCGCCCCCGGGTGGTCGAGACGAGAAAGTGGTGCGAGGGCAGGTGTGTTGGCAGGGCCGCCCTTGCCTTGGCAGCCCCTTTGCAGAGCCCCTGCAATGGCGCCTCCAGGCTGTCCCGATTTCTCCAGCCTAACCCTAACCCTAACCCTAACCCTAGAGGATTTCCGGGGCCCGATGGTGGGAGTAAGCGCCCCCGGGTGGTCGAGACGAGAAAGTGGTGCGAGGGCAGGTGTGTTGGCAGGGCCGCCCTTGCCTTGGCAGCCCCTTTGCAGAGCCCCTGCAATGGCGCCTCCAGGCTGTCCCGATTTCTCCAGCCTAACCCTAACCCTAACCCTAACCCTAACCCTAGAGGATTTTCCGGGACCCGATGGTGGGAGTAAGTGCCCCCGGGTGGTCGAGACGAGAAAGTGGTGCGAGGGCAGGTGTGTTGGCAGGGCCGCCCTTGCCTTGGCAGCCCCTTTGCAGAGCCCCTGCAATGGCGCCTCCAGGCTGTCCCGATTTCTCCAGCCTAACCCTAAGCCTAACCCTAACCCTAGAGGATTTTCCGGGGCCCGATGGTGGGAGTAAGCGCCCCCGGGTGGTCGAGACGAGAAAGTGGTGCGAGGGCAGGTGTGTTGGCAGGGCCGCCCTTGCCTTGGCAGCCCCTTTGCAGAGCCCCTGCAATGGTGCCTCCAGGCTGTCCCTATTTCTCCAGCCTAACCCTAACCCTAACCCTAACCCTAGAGGATTTTCCGGGACCCGATGGTGGGAGTAAGCGCCCCCGGGTGGTCGAGACGAGAAAGTGGTGCGAGGGCAGGTGTGTTGGCAGGGCCGCCCTTGCCTTGGCAGCCCCTTTGCAGAGCCCCTGCAATGGCGCCTCCAGGCTGTCCCGATTTCTCCAGCCTAACCCTAACCCTAACCCTAACCCTAGAGGATTTTCTGGGGCCCGATGGTGGGAGTAAGCGCCCCCGGGTGTTCGAGACGAGAAAGTGGTGCGAGGGCAGGTGTGTTGGCAGGGCCGCCCTTGCCTTGGCAGCCCCTTTGCAGAGCCCCTGCAATGGCGCCTCCAGGCTGTCCCGATTTCTCCAGCCTAACCCTAAGCCTAACCCTAACCCTAGAGGATTTTCTGGGGCCCGATGGTGGGAGTAAGCGCCCCCGGGTGGTCGAGACGAGAAAGTGGTGCGAGGGCAGGTGTGTTGGCAGGGCCGCCCTTGCCTTGGCAGCCCCTTTGCAGAGCCCCTGCAATGGCGCCTCCAGGCTGTCCCGATTTCTCCAGCCTAACCCTAACCCTAACCCTAACCCTAACCCTAGAGGATTTTCCGGGGCCCGATGGTGGGAGTAAGCGCCCCCGGGTGGTCGAGACGAGAAAGTGGTGCGAGGGCAGGTGTGTTGGCAGGGCCGCCCTTGCCTTGGCAGCCCCTTTGCAGAGCCCCTGCAATGGCGCCTCCAGGCTGTCCCTATTTCTCCAGCCTAACCCTAATCCTAACCCTAACCCTAGAGGATTTCCGGGGCCCGATGGTGGGAGTAAGCGCCCCCGGGTGGTCGAGACGAGAAAGTGGTGCGAGGGCAGGCGTGTTGGCAGGGCCGCCCTTGCCTTGGCAGCCCCTTTGCAGAGCCCCTGCAATGGCGCCTCCAGGCTGTCCCGATTTCTCCAGCCTAACCCTAACCCTAACCCTAACCCTAGAGGATTTCCGGGGCCCGATGGTGGGAGTAAGCGCCCCTGGGTGGTCGAGACGAGAAAGTGGTGCGAGGGCAGGTGTGTTGGCAGGGCCGCCCTTGCCTTGGCAGCCCCTTTGCAGAGCCCCTGCAATGGCGCCTCCAGGCTGTCCCGATTTCTCCAGCCTAACCCTAACCCTAACCCTAACCCTAGAGGATTTTCCGGGGCCCGATGGTGGGAGTAAGGGCCCCCGGGTGGTCGAGACGAGAAAGTGGTGCGAGGGCAGGTGTGTTGGCAGGGCCGCCCTTGCCTTGGCAGCCCCTTTGCAGAGCCCCTGCAATGGCGCCTCCAGGCTGTCCCGATTTCTCCAGCCTAACCCTAAGCCTAACCCTAACCCTAGAGGATTTTCCGGGACCCGATGGTGGGAGTAAGCGCCCCCGGGTGGTCGAGACGAGAAAGTGGTGCGAGGGCAGGTGTGTTGGCAGGGCCGCCCTTGCCTTGGCAGCCCCTTTGCAGAGCCCCTGCAATGGCGCCTCCAGGCTGTCCCGATTTCTCCAGCCTAACCCTAAGCCTAACCCTAACCCTAGAGGATTTTCCGGGGCCCGATGGTGGGAGTAAGTTCCCCCGGGTGGTCGAGACGAGAAAGTGGTGCGAGGGCAGGTGTGTTGGCAGGGCCGCCCTTGCCTTGGCAGCCCCTTTGCAGAGCCCCTGCAATGGTGCCTCCAGGCTGTCCCGATTTCTCAAGCCTAACCCTAAGCCTAACCCTAACCCTAGAGGATTTTCTGGGGCCCGATGGTGGGAGTAAGCGCCCCCGGGTGGTCGAGACGAGAAAGTGGTGCGAGGGCAGGTGTGTTGGCAGGGCCACCCTTGCCTTGGCAGCCCCTTTGCAGAGCCCCTGCAATGGCGCCTCCAGGCTGTCCCTATTTCTCCAGCCTAACCCTAACCCTAACCCTAACCCTAGAGGATTTTCCGGGGCCCGATGGTGGGAGTAAGTGCCCCCGGGTGGTCGAGACGAGAAAGTGGTGCGAGGGCAGGTGTGTTGGCAGGGCCGCCCTTGCCTTGGCAGCCCCTTTGCAGAGCCCCTGCAATGGCGCCTCCAGGCTGTCCCGATTTCTCAAGCCTAACCCTAACCCTAACCCTAGAGGATTTTCTGGGGCCCGATGGTGGGAGTAAGCGCCCCCGGGTGGTCGAGACGAGAAAGTGGTGCGAGGGCAGGTGTGTTGGCAGGGCCACCCTTGCCTTGGCAGCCCCTTTGCAGAGCCCCTGCAATGGCGCCTCCAGGCTGTCCCTATTTCTCAAGCCTAACCCTAACCCTAAGCCTAACCCTAACCCTAGAGGTTTTCCGGGACCCAATGGTGGGAGTAAGCGCCCCCGGGTGGTCGAGACGAGAAAGTGGTGCGAGGGCAGGTGTGTTGGCAGGGCCGCCCTTGCCTTGGCAGCCCCTTTGCAGAGCCCCTGCAATGGCGCCTCCAGGCTGTCCCGATTTCTCCAGCCTAACCCTAACCCTAACCCTAACCCTAGAGGATTTTCCGGGGCCCGATGGTGGGAGTAAGGGCCCCCGGGTGGTCGAGACGAGAAAGTGGTGCGAGGGCAGGTGTGTTGGCAGGGCCGCCCTTGCCTTGGCAGCCCCTTTGCAGAGCCCCTGCAATGGCGCCTCCAGGCTGTCCCGATTTCTCCAGCCTAACCCTAACCCTAACCCTAACCCTAGAGGATTTTCCGGGGCCCGATGGTGGGAGTAAGCGCCCCCGGGTGGTCGAGACGAGAAAGTGGTGCGAGGGCAGGTGTGTTGGCAGGGCCGCCCTTGCCTTGGCAGCCCCTTTGCAGAGCCCCTGCAATGGCGCCTCCAGGCTGTCCCGATTTCTCCAGCCTAACCCTAAGCCTAACCCTAACCCTAGAGGATTTTCCGGGGCCCGATGGTGGGAGTAAGTTCCCCCGGGTGGTCGAGACGAGAAAGTGGTGCGAGGGCAGGTGTGTTGGCAGGGCCGCCCTTGCCTTGGCAGCCCCTTTGCAGAGCCCCTGCAATGGTGCCTCCAGGCTGTCCCGATTTCTCAAGCCTAACCCTAACCCTAACCCTAACCCTAGAGGATTTTCTGGGGCCCGATGGTGGGAGTAAGCGCCCCCGGGTGGTCGAGACGAGAAAGTGGTGCGAGGGCAGGTGTGTTGGCAGGGCCACCCTTGCCTTGGCAGCCCCTTTGCAGAGCCCCTGCAATGGCGCCTCCAGGCTGTCCCTATTTCTCCAGCCTAACCCTAACCCTAACCCTAACCCTAGAGGATTTTCCGGGGCCCGATGGTGGGAGTAAGTGCCCCCGGGTGGTCGAGACGAGAAAGTGGTGCGAGGGCAGGTGTGTTGGCAGGGCCGCCCTTGCCTTGGCAGCCCCTTTGCAGAGCCCCTGCAATGGCGCCTCCAGGCTGTCCCGATTTCTCAAGCCTAAGCCTAACCCTAACCCTAGAGGATTTTCTGGGGCCCGATGGTGGGAGTAAGCGCCCCCGGGTGGTCGAGACGAGAAAGTGGTGCGAGGGCAGGTGTGTTGGCAGGGCCACCCTTGCCTTGGCAGCCCCTTTGCAGAGCCCCTGCAATGGCGCCTCCAGGCTGTCCCTATTTCTCAAGCCTAACCCTAACCCTAAGCCTAACCCTAACCCTAGAGGTTTTCCGGGACCCAATGGTGGGAGTAAGCGCCCCCGGGTGGTCGAGACGAGAAAGTGGTGCGAGGGCAGGTGTGTTGGCAGGGCCGCCCTTGCCTTGGCAGCCCCTTTGCAGAGCCCCTGCAATGGCGCCTCCAGGCTGTCCCGATTTCTCCAGCCTAACCCTAACCCTAACCCTAACCCTAGAGGATTTTCTGGGGCCCGATGGTGGGAGTAAGCGCCCCCGGGTGGTCGAGACGAGAAAGTGGTGCGAGGGCAGGTGTGTTGGCAGGGCCGCCCTTGCCTTGGCAGCCCCTTTGCAGAGCCCCTGCAATGGCGCCTCCAGGCTGTCCCGATTTCTCCAGCCTAACCCTAACCCTAACCCTAACCCTAGAGGATTTCCGGGGCCCGATGGTGGGAGTAAGCGCCCCCGGGTGGTCGAGACGAGAAAGTGGTGCGAGGGCAGGTGTGTTGGCAGGGCCGCCCTTGCCTTGGCAGCCCCTTTGCAGAGCCCCTGCAATGGCGCCTCCAGGCTGTCCCGATTTCTCCAGCCTAACCCTAACCCTAACCCTAACCCTAACCCTAGAGGATTTTCCGGGACCCGATGGTGGGAGTAAGTGCCCCCGGGTGGTCGAGACGAGAAAGTGGTGCGAGGGCAGGTGTGTTGGCAGGGCCGCCCTTGCCTTGGCAGCCCCTTTGCAGAGCCCCTGCAATGGCGCCTCCAGGCTGTCCCGATTTCTCCAGCCTAACCCTAACCCTAACCCTAACCCTAGAGGATTTTCCGGGGCCCGATGGTGGGAGTAAGCGCCCCCGGGTGGTCGAGACGAGAAAGTGGTGCGAGGGCAGGTGTGTTGGCAGGGCCGCCCTTGCCTTGGCAGCCCCTTTGCAGAGCCCCTGCAATGGTGCCTCCAGGCTGTCCCTATTTCTCCAGCCTAACCCTAACCCTAACCCTAACCCTAGAGGATTTTCCGGGACCCGATGGTGGGAGTAAGCGCCCCCGGGTGGTCGAGACGAGAAAGTGGTGCGAGGGCAGGTGTGTTGGCAGGGCCGCCCTTGCCTTGGCAGCCCCTTTGCAGAGCCCCTGCAATGGCGCCTCCAGGCTGTCCCGATTTCTCCAGCCTAACCCTAACCCTAACCCTAACCCTAGAGGATTTTCTGGGGCCCGATGGTGGGAGTAAGCGCCCCCGGGTGTTCGAGACGAGAAAGTGGTGCGAGGGCAGGTGTGTTGGCAGGGCCGCCCTTGCCTTGGCAGCCCCTTTGCAGAGCCCCTGCAATGGCGCCTCCAGGCTGTCCCGATTTCTCCAGCCTAACCCTAAGCCTAACCCTAACCCTAGAGGATTTTCTGGGGCCCGATGGTGGGAGTAAGCGCCCCCGGGTGGTCGAGACGAGAAAGTGGTGCGAGGGCAGGTGTGTTGGCAGGGCCGCCCTTGCCTTGGCAGCCCCTTTGCAGAGCCCCTGCAATGGCGCCTCCAGGCTGTCCCGATTTCTCCAGCCTAACCCTAACCCTAACCCTAACCCTAACCCTAGAGGATTTTCCGGGGCCCGATGGTGGGAGTAAGCGCCCCCGGGTGGTCGAGACGAGAAAGTGGTGCGAGGGCAGGTGTGTTGGCAGGGCCGCCCTTGCCTTGGCAGCCCCTTTGCAGAGCCCCTGCAATGGCGCCTCCAGGCTGTCCCTATTTCTCCAGCCTAACCCTAAGCCTAACCCTAACCCTAGAGGATTTCCGGGGCCCGATGGTGGGAGTAAGCGCCCCCGGGTGGTCGAGACGAGAAAGTGGTGCGAGGGCAGGCGTGTTGGCAGGGCCGCCCTTGCCTTGGCAGCCCCTTTGCAGAGCCCCTGCAATGGCGCCTCCAGGCTGTCCCGATTTCTCCAGCCTAACCCTAACCCTAACCCTAACCCTAGAGGATTTCCGGGGCCCGATGGTGGGAGTAAGCGCCCCTGGGTGGTCGAGACGAGAAAGTGGTGCGAGGGCAGGTGTGTTGGCAGGGCCGCCCTTGCCTTGGCAGCCCCTTTGCAGAGCCCCTGCAATGGCGCCTCCAGGCTGTCCCGATTTCTCCAGCCTAACCCTAACCCTAACCCTAACCCTAGAGGATTTTCCGGGGCCCGATGGTGGGAGTAAGGGCCCCCGGGTGGTCGAGACGAGAAAGTGGTGCGAGGGCAGGTGTGTTGGCAGGGCCGCCCTTGCCTTGGCAGCCCCTTTGCAGAGCCCCTGCAATGGCGCCTCCAGGCTGTCCCGATTTCTCCAGCCTAACCCTAAGCCTAACCCTAACCCTAGAGGATTTTCCGGGACCCGATGGTGGGAGTAAGCGCCCCCGGGTGGTCGAGACGAGAAAGTGGTGCGAGGGCAGGTGTGTTGGCAGGGCCGCCCTTGCCTTGGCAGCCCCTTTGCAGAGCCCCTGCAATGGCGCCTCCAGGCTGTCCCGATTTCTCCAGCCTAACCCTAAGCCTAACCCTAACCCTAGAGGATTTTCCGGGGCCCGATGGTGGGAGTAAGTTCCCCCGGGTGGTCGAGACGAGAAAGTGGTGCGAGGGCAGGTGTGTTGGCAGGGCCGCCCTTGCCTTGGCAGCCCCTTTGCAGAGCCCCTGCAATGGTGCCTCCAGGCTGTCCCGATTTCTCAAGCCTAACCCTAACCCTAACCCTAACCCTAGAGGATTTTCTGGGGCCCGATGGTGGGAGTAAGCGCCCCCGGGTGGTCGAGACGAGAAAGTGGTGCGAGGGCAGGTGTGTTGGCAGGGCCACCCTTGCCTTGGCAGCCCCTTTGCAGAGCCCCTGCAATGGCGCCTCCAGGCTGTCCCTATTTCTCCAGCCTAACCCTAAGCCTAACCCTAACCCTAGAGGATTTTCCGGGGCCCGATGGTGGGAGTAAGTGCCCCCGGGTGGTCGAGACGAGAAAGTGGTGCGAGGGCAGGTGTGTTGGCAGGGCCGCCCTTGCCTTGGCAGCCCCTTTGCAGAGCCCCTGCAATGGCGCCTCCAGGCTGTCCCGATTTCTCAAGCCTAACCCTAACCCTAACCCTAGAGGATTTTCTGGGGCCCGATGGTGGGAGTAAGCGCCCCCGGGTGGTCGAGACGAGAAAGTGGTGCGAGGGCAGGTGTGTTGGCAGGGCCACCCTTGCCTTGGCAGCCCCTTTGCAGAGCCCCTGCAATGGCGCCTCCAGGCTGTCCCTATTTCTCAAGCCTAACCCTAACCCTAAGCCTAACCCTAACCCTAGAGGTTTTCCGGGACCCAATGGTGGGAGTAAGCGCCCCCGGGTGGTCGAGACGAGAAAGTGGTGCGAGGGCAGGTGTGTTGGCAGGGCCGCCCTTGCCTTGGCAGCCCCTTTGCAGAGCCCCTGCAATGGCGCCTCCAGGCTGTCCCGATTTCTCCAGCCTAACCCTAACCCTAACCCTAACCCTAGAGGATTTTCTGGGGCCCGATGGTGGGAGTAAGCGCCCCCGGGTGGTCGAGACGAGAAAGTGGTGCGAGGGCAGGTGTGTTGGCAGGGCCGCCCTTGCCTTGGCAGCCCCTTTGCAGAGCCCCTGCAATGGCGCCTCCAGGCTGTCCCGATTTCTCCAGCCTAACCCTAACCCTAACCCTAACCCTAGAGGATTTCCGGGGCCCGATGGTGGGAGTAAGCACCCCCGGGTGGTCGAGACGAGAAAGTGGTGCGAGGGCAGGTGTGTTGGCAGGGCCGCCCTTGCCTTGGCAGCCCCTTTGCAGAGCCCCTGCAATGGCGCCTCCAGGCTGTCCCGATTTCTCCAGCCTAACCCTAACCCTAACCCTAACCCTAGAGGATTTCCGGGGCCCGATGGTGGGAGTAAGCACCCCCGGGTGGTCGAGACGAGAAAGTGGTGCGAGGGCAGGTGTGTTGGCAGGGCCGCCCTTGCCTTGGCAGCCCCTTTGCAGAGCCCCTGCAATGGCGCCTCCAGGCTGTCCCGATTTCTCAAGCCTAACCCTAAGCCTAACCCTAACCCTAGAGGATTTTCCGGGGCCCGATGGTGGGAGTAAGTGCCCCTGGGTGGTCGAGACGAGAAAGTGGTGCGAGGGCAGGTGTGTTGGCAGGGCCGCCCTTGCCTTGGCAGCCCCTTTGCAGAGCCCCTGCAATGGCGCCTCCAGGCTGTCCCTATTTCTCAAGCCTAACCCTAACCCTAAGCCTAACCCTAACCCTAGAGGATTTCCGGGACCCGATGGTGGGAGTAAGTGCCCCCGGGTGGTCGAGACGAGGAAGTGGTGCGAGGGCAGGTGTGTTGGCAGGGCCGCCCTTGCCTTGGCAGCCCCTTTGCAGAGCCCCTGCAATGGCGCCTCCAGGCTGTCCCGATTTCTCCAGCCTAACCCTAACCCTAACCCTCACCCTAGAGGTTTTCTGGGGCCCGATGGTGGGAGTAAGCGCCCCCGGGTGGTCGAGACGAGAAAGTGGTGCGAGGGCAGGTGTGTTGGCAGGGCCGCCCTTGCCTTGGCAGCCCCTTTGCAGAGCCCCTGCAATGGCGCCTCCAGGCTGTCCCGATTTCTCCAGCCTAACCCTAAGCCTAACCCTAACCCTAGAGGATTTTCTGGGGCCCGATGGTGGGAGTAAGCGCCCCCGGGTGGTCGAGACGAGGAAGTGGTGCGAGGGCAGGTGTGTTGGCAGGGCCGCCCTTGCCTTGGCAGCCCCTTTGCAGAGCCCCTGCAATGGCGCCTCCAGGCTGTCCCGATTTCTCCAGCCTAACCCTAACCCTAACCCTCACCCTAGAGGTTTTCCGGGGCCCGATGGTGGGAGTAAGCGCCCCCGGGTGGTCGAGACGAGAAAGTGGTGCGAGGGCAGGTGTGTTGGCAGGGCCGCCCTTGCCTTGGCAGCCCCTTTGCAGAGCCCCTGCAATGGCGCCTCCAGGCTGTCCCGATTTCTCCAGCCTAACCCTAAGCCTAACCCTAACCCTAGAGGATTTTCTGGGGCCCGATGGTGGGAGTAAGCGCCCCCGGGTGGTCGAGACGAGAAAGTGGTGCGAGGGCAGGTGTGTTGGCAGGGCCGCCCTTGCCTTGGCAGCCCCTTTGCAGAGCCCCTGCAATGGCGCCTCCAGGCTGTCCCGATTTCTCCAGCCTAACCCTAAGCCTAACCCTAACCCTAGAGGATTTCCGGGGCCCGATGGTGGGAGTAAGCGCCCCCGGGTGGTCGAGACGAGAAAGTGGTGCGAGGGCAGGCGTGTTGGCAGGGCCGCCCTTGCCTTGGCAGCCCCTTTGCAGAGCCCCTGCAATGGCGCCTCCAGGCTGTCCCGATTTCTCCAGCCTAACCCTAACCCTAACCCTAACCCTAGAGGATTTCCGGGGCCCGATGGTGGGAGTAAGCGCCCCTGGGTGGTCGAGACGAGAAAGTGGTGCGAGGGCAGGTGTGTTGGCAGGGCCGCCCTTGCCTTGGCAGCCCCTTTGCAGAGCCCCTGCAATGGCGCCTCCAGGCTGTCCCGATTTCTCCAGCCTAACCCTAAGCCTAACCCTAACCCTAGAGGATTTTCCGGGGCCCGATGGTGGGAGTAAGGGCCCCCGGGTGGTCGAGACGAGAAAGTGGTGCGAGGGCAGGTGTGTTGGCAGGGCCGCCCTTGCCTTGGCAGCCCCTTTGCAGAGCCCCTGCAATGGCGCCTCCAGGCTGTCCCGATTTCTCCAGCCTAACCCTAACCCTAACCCTAACCCTAGAGGATTTTCCGGGGCCCGATGGTGGGAGTAAGCGCCCCCGGGTGGTCGAGACGAGAAAGTGGTGCGAGGGCAGGTGTGTTGGCAGGGCCGCCCTTGCCTTGGCAGCCCCTTTGCAGAGCCCCTGCAATGGCGCCTCCAGGCTGTCCCGATTTCTCCAGCCTAACCCTAAGCCTAACCCTAACCCTAGAGGATTTTCCGGGGCCCGATGGTGGGAGTAAGTTCCCCCGGGTGGTCGAGACGAGAAAGTGGTGCGAGGGCAGGTGTGTTGGCAGGGCCGCCCTTGCCTTGGCAGCCCCTTTGCAGAGCCCCTGCAATGGTGCCTCCAGGCTGTCCCGATTTCTCAAGCCTAACCCTAACCCTAACCCTAACGCTAGAGGATTTTCTGGGGCCCGATGGTGGGAGTAAGCGCCCCCGGGTGGTCGAGACGAGAAAGTGGTGCGAGGGCAGGTGTGTTGGCAGGGCCACCCTTGCCTTGGCAGCCCCTTTGCAGAGCCCCTGCAATGGCGCCTCCAGGCTGTCCCTATTTCTCCAGCCTAACCCTAACCCTAACCCTAACCCTAGAGGATTTTCCGGGGCCCGATGGTGGGAGTAAGTGCCCCCGGGTGGTCGAGACGAGAAAGTGGTGCGAGGGCAGGTGTGTTGGCAGGGCCGCCCTTGCCTTGGCAGCCCCTTTGCAGAGCCCCTGCAATGGCGCCTCCAGGCTGTCCCGATTTCTCAAGCCTAACCCTAACCCTAACCCTAGAGGATTTTCTGGGGCCCGATGGTGGGAGTAAGCGCCCCCGGGTGGTCGAGACGAGAAAGTGGTGCGAGGGCAGGTGTGTTGGCAGGGCCACCCTTGCCTTGGCAGCCCCTTTGCAGAGCCCCTGCAATGGCGCCTCCAGGCTGTCCCTATTTCTCAAGCCTAACCCTAACCCTAAGCCTAACCCTAACCCTAGAGGTTTTCCGGGACCCAATGGTGGGAGTAAGCGCCCCCGGGTGGTCGAGACGAGAAAGTGGTGCGAGGGCAGGTGTGTTGGCAGGGCCGCCCTTGCCTTGGCAGCCCCTTTGCAGAGCCCCTGCAATGGCGCCTCCAGGCTGTCCCGATTTCTCCAGCCTAACCCTAACCCTAACCCTAACCCTAGAGGATTTTCCGGGGCCCGATGGTGGGAGTAAGGGCCCCCGGGTGGTCGAGACGAGAAAGTGGTGCGAGGGCAGGTGTGTTGGCAGGGCCGCCCTTGCCTTGGCAGCCCCTTTGCAGAGCCCCTGCAATGGCGCCTCCAGGCTGTCCCGATTTCTCCAGCCTAACCCTAACCCTAACCCTAACCCTAGAGGATTTTCCGGGGCCCGATGGTGGGAGTAAGCGCCCCCGGGTGGTCGAGACGAGAAAGTGGTGCGAGGGCAGGTGTGTTGGCAGGGCCGCCCTTGCCTTGGCAGCCCCTTTGCAGAGCCCCTGCAATGGCGCCTCCAGGCTGTCCCGATTTCTCCAGCCTAACCCTAAGCCTAACCCTAACCCTAGAGGATTTTCCGGGGCCCGATGGTGGGAGTAAGTTCCCCCGGGTGGTCGAGACGAGAAAGTGGTGCGAGGGCAGGTGTGTTGGCAGGGCCGCCCTTGCCTTGGCAGCCCCTTTGCAGAGCCCCTGCAATGGTGCCTCCAGGCTGTCCCGATTTCTCAAGCCTAACCCTAACCCTAACCCTAACCCTAGAGGATTTTCTGGGGCCCGATGGTGGGAGTAAGCGCCCCCGGGTGGTCGAGACGAGAAAGTGGTGCGAGGGCAGGTGTGTTGGCAGGGCCACCCTTGCCTTGGCAGCCCCTTTGCAGAGCCCCTGCAATGGCGCCTCCAGGCTGTCCCTATTTCTCCAGCCTAACCCTAACCCTAACCCTAACCCTAGAGGATTTTCCGGGGCCCGATGGTGGGAGTAAGTGCCCCCGGGTGGTCGAGACGAGAAAGTGGTGCGAGGGCAGGTGTGTTGGCAGGGCCGCCCTTGCCTTGGCAGCCCCTTTGCAGAGCCCCTGCAATGGCGCCTCCAGGCTGTCCCGATTTCTCAAGCCTAAGCCTAACCCTAACCCTAGAGGATTTTCTGGGGCCCGATGGTGGGAGTAAGCGCCCCCGGGTGGTCGAGACGAGAAAGTGGTGCGAGGGCAGGTGTGTTGGCAGGGCCACCCTTGCCTTGGCAGCCCCTTTGCAGAGCCCCTGCAATGGCGCCTCCAGGCTGTCCCTATTTCTCAAGCCTAACCCTAACCCTAAGCCTAACCCTAACCCTAGAGGTTTTCCGGGACCCAATGGTGGGAGTAAGCGCCCCCGGGTGGTCGAGACGAGAAAGTGGTGCGAGGGCAGGTGTGTTGGCAGGGCCGCCCTTGCCTTGGCAGCCCCTTTGCAGAGCCCCTGCAATGGCGCCTCCAGGCTGTCCCGATTTCTCCAGCCTAACCCTAACCCTAACCCTAACCCTAGAGGATTTTCTGGGGCCCGATGGTGGGAGTAAGCGCCCCCGGGTGGTCGAGACGAGAAAGTGGTGCGAGGGCAGGTGTGTTGGCAGGGCCGCCCTTGCCTTGGCAGCCCCTTTGCAGAGCCCCTGCAATGGCGCCTCCAGGCTGTCCCGATTTCTCCAGCCTAACCCTAACCCTAACCCTAACCCTAGAGGATTTCCGGGGCCCGATGGTGGGAGTAAGCGCCCCCGGGTGGTCGAGACGAGAAAGTGGTGCGAGGGCAGGTGTGTTGGCAGGGCCGCCCTTGCCTTGGCAGCCCCTTTGCAGAGCCCCTGCAATGGCGCCTCCAGGCTGTCCCGATTTCTCCAGCCTAACCCTAACCCTAACCCTAACCCTAACCCTAGAGGATTTTCCGGGACCCGATGGTGGGAGTAAGTGCCCCCGGGTGGTCGAGACGAGAAAGTGGTGCGAGGGCAGGTGTGTTGGCAGGGCCGCCCTTGCCTTGGCAGCCCCTTTGCAGAGCCCCTGCAATGGCGCCTCCAGGCTGTCCCGATTTCTCCAGCCTAACCCTAACCCTAACCCTAACCCTAGAGGATTTTCCGGGGCCCGATGGTGGGAGTAAGCGCCCCCGGGTGGTCGAGACGAGAAAGTGGTGCGAGGGCAGGTGTGTTGGCAGGGCCGCCCTTGCCTTGGCAGCCCCTTTGCAGAGCCCCTGCAATGGTGCCTCCAGGCTGTCCCTATTTCTCCAGCCTAACCCTAACCCTAACCCTAACCCTAGAGGATTTTCCGGGACCCGATGGTGGGAGTAAGCGCCCCCGGGTGGTCGAGACGAGAAAGTGGTGCGAGGGCAGGTGTGTTGGCAGGGCCGCCCTTGCCTTGGCAGCCCCTTTGCAGAGCCCCTGCAATGGCGCCTCCAGGCTGTCCCGATTTCTCCAGCCTAACCCTAACCCTAACCCTAAGCCTAACCCTAGAGGATTTTCCGGGACCCGATGGTGGGAGTAAGCGCCCCCGGGTGTTCGAGACGAGAAAGTGGTGCGAGGGCAGGTGTGTTGGCAGGGCCGCCCTTGCCTTGGCAGCCCCTTTGCAGAGCCCCTGCAATGGCGCCTCCAGGCTGTCCCGATTTCTCCAGCCTAACCCTAAGCCTAACCCTAACCCTAGAGGATTTTCTGGGGCCCGATGGTGGGAGTAAGCGCCCCCGGGTGGTCGAGACGAGAAAGTGGTGCGAGGGCAGGTGTGTTGGCAGGGCCGCCCTTGCCTTGGCAGCCCCTTTGCAGAGCCCCTGCAATGGCGCCTCCAGGCTGTCCCGATTTCTCCAGCCTAACCCTAACCCTAACCCTAACCCTAACCCTAGAGGATTTTCCGGGGCCCGATGGTGGGAGTAAGCGCCCCCGGGTGGTCGAGACGAGAAAGTGGTGCGAGGGCAGGTGTGTTGGCAGGGCCGCCCTTGCCTTGGCAGCCCCTTTGCAGAGCCCCTGCAATGGCGCCTCCAGGCTGTCCCTATTTCTCCAGCCTAACCCTAAGCCTAACCCTAACCCTAGAGGATTTCCGGGGCCCGATGGTGGGAGTAAGCGCCCCCGGGTGGTCGAGACGAGAAAGTGGTGCGAGGGCAGGCGTGTTGGCAGGGCCGCCCTTGCCTTGGCAGCCCCTTTGCAGAGCCCCTGCAATGGCGCCTCCAGGCTGTCCCGATTTCTCCAGCCTAACCCTAACCCTAACCCTAACCCTAGAGGATTTCCGGGGCCCGATGGTGGGAGTAAGCGCCCCTGGGTGGTCGAGACGAGAAAGTGGTGCGAGGGCAGGTGTGTTGGCAGGGCCGCCCTTGCCTTGGCAGCCCCTTTGCAGAGCCCCTGCAATGGCGCCTCCAGGCTGTCCCGATTTCTCCAGCCTAACCCTAACCCTAACCCTAACCCTAGAGGATTTTCCGGGGCCCGATGGTGGGAGTAAGGGCCCCCGGGTGGTCGAGACGAGAAAGTGGTGCGAGGGCAGGTGTGTTGGCAGGGCCGCCCTTGCCTTGGCAGCCCCTTTGCAGAGCCCCTGCAATGGCGCCTCCAGGCTGTCCCGATTTCTCCAGCCTAACCCTAAGCCTAACCCTAACCCTAGAGGATTTTCCGGGACCCGATGGTGGGAGTAAGCGCCCCCGGGTGGTCGAGACGAGAAAGTGGTGCGAGGGCAGGTGTGTTGGCAGGGCCGCCCTTGCCTTGGCAGCCCCTTTGCAGAGCCCCTGCAATGGCGCCTCCAGGCTGTCCCGATTTCTCCAGCCTAACCCTAAGCCTAACCCTAACCCTAGAGGATTTTCCGGGGCCCGATGGTGGGAGTAAGTTCCCCCGGGTGGTCGAGACGAGAAAGTGGTGCGAGGGCAGGTGTGTTGGCAGGGCCGCCCTTGCCTTGGCAGCCCCTTTGCAGAGCCCCTGCAATGGCGCCTCCAGGCTGTCCCGATTTCTCCAGCCTAACCCTAACCCTAACCCTAACCCTAGAGGATTTTCTGGGGCCCGATGGTGGGAGTAAGCGCCCCCGGGTGGTCGAGACGAGAAAGTGGTGCGAGGGCAGGTGTGTTGGCAGGGCCACCCTTGCCTTGGCAGCCCCTTTGCAGAGCCCCTGCAATGGCGCCTCCAGGCTGTCCCTATTTCTCCAGCCTAACCCTAACCCTAACCCTAACCCTAGAGGATTTTCCGGGGCCCGATGGTGGGAGTAAGTGCCCCCGGGTGGTCGAGACGAGAAAGTGGTGCGAGGGCAGGTGTGTTGGCAGGGCCGCCCTTGCCTTGGCAGCCCCTTTGCAGAGCCCCTGCAATGGCGCCTCCAGGCTGTCCCGATTTCTCAAGCCTAACCCTAACCCTAACCCTAGAGGATTTTCTGGGGCCCGATGGTGGGAGTAAGCGCCCCCGGGTGGTCGAGACGAGAAAGTGGTGCGAGGGCAGGTGTGTTGGCAGGGCCACCCTTGCCTTGGCAGCCCCTTTGCAGAGCCCCTGCAATGGCGCCTCCAGGCTGTCCCTATTTCTCAAGCCTAACCCTAACCCTAAGCCTAACCCTAACCCTAGAGGTTTTCCGGGACCCAATGGTGGGAGTAAGCGCCCCCGGGTGGTCGAGACGAGAAAGTGGTGCGAGGGCAGGTGTGTTGGCAGGGCCGCCCTTGCCTTGGCAGCCCCTTTGCAGAGCCCCTGCAATGGCGCCTCCAGGCTGTCCCGATTTCTCCAGCCTAACCCTAACCCTAACCCTAACCCTAGAGGATTTTCTGGGGCCCGATGGTGGGAGTAAGCGCCCCCGGGTGGTCGAGACGAGAAAGTGGTGCGAGGGCAGGTGTGTTGGCAGGGCCGCCCTTGCCTTGGCAGCCCCTTTGCAGAGCCCCTGCAATGGCGCCTCCAGGCTGTCCCGATTTCTCCAGCCTAACCCTAACCCTAACCCTAACCCTAGAGGATTTCCGGGGCCCGATGGTGGGAGTAAGCACCCCCGGGTGGTCGAGACGAGAAAGTGGTGCGAGGGCAGGTGTGTTGGCAGGGCCGCCCTTGCCTTGGCAGCCCCTTTGCAGAGCCCCTGCAATGGCGCCTCCAGGCTGTCCCGATTTCTCCAGCCTAACCCTAACCCTAAGCCTAACCCTAACCCTAGAGGATTTTCCGGGGCCCGATGGTGGGAGTAAGCACCCCCGGGTGGTCGAGACGAGAAAGTGGTGCGAGGGCAGGTGTGTTGGCAGGGCCGCCCTTGCCTTGGCAGCCCCTTTGCAGAGCCCCTGCAATGGCGCCTCCAGGCTGTCCCGATTTCTCCAGCCTAACCCTAACCCTAACCCTAAGCCTAACCCTAGAGGATTTTCCGGGACCCGATGGTGGGAGTAAGTGCCCCCGGGTGGTCGAGACGAGAAAGTGGTGCGAGGGCAGGTGTGTTGGCAGGGCCGCCCTTGCCTTGGCAGCCCCTTTGCAGAGCCCCTGCAATGGCGCCTCCAGGCTGTCCCGATTTCTCCAGCCTAACCCTAACCCTAACCCTAACCCTAGAGGATTTTCCGGGGCCCGATGGTGGGAGTAAGCGCCCCCGGGTGGTCGAGACGAGAAAGTGGTGCGAGGGCAGGTGTGTTGGCAGGGCCGCCCTTGCCTTGGCAGCCCCTTTGCAGAGCCCCTGCAATGGCGCCTCCAGGCTGTCCCGATTTCTCCAGCCTAACCCTAAGCCTAACCCTAACCCTAGAGGATTTCCGGGGCCCAATGGTGGGAGTAAGCGCCCCCGGGTGGTCGAGACGAGAAAGTGGTGCGAGGGCAGGTGTGTTGGCAGGGCCGCCCTTGCCTTGGCAGCCCCTTTGCAGAGCCCCTGCAATGGCGCCTCCAGGCTGTCCCTATTTCTCCAGCCTAACCCTAAGCCTAACCCTAACCCTAGAGGATTTTCCGGGGCGCGATGGTGGGAGTAAGCGCCCCCGGGTGGTCGAGACGAGAAAGTGGTGCGAGGGCAGGTGTGTTGGCAGGGCCGCCCTTGCCTTGGCAGCCCCTTTGCAGAGCCCCTGCAATGGCGCCTCCAGGCTGTCCCGATTTCTCCAGCCTAACCCTAACCCTAACCCTAACCCTAGAGGATTTTCCGGGGCGCGATGGTGGGAGTAAGCGCCCCCGGGTGGTCGAGACGAGAAAGTGGTGCGAGGGCAGGTGTGTTGGCAGGGCCGCCCTTGCCTTGGCAGCCCCTTTGCAGAGCCCCTGCAATGGCGCCTCCAGGCTGTCCCGATTTCTCCAGCCTAACCCTAACCCTAACCCTAACCCTAGAGGATTTTCTGGGGCCCGATGGTGGGAGTAAGCGCCCCCGGGTGGTCGAGACGAGAAAGTGGTGCGAGGGCAGGTGTGTTGGCAGGGCCGCCCTTGCCTTGGCAGCCCCTTTGCAGAGCCCCTGCAATGGCGCCTCCAGGCTGTCCCGATTTCTCCAGCCTAACCCTAACCCTAACCCTAACCCTAACCCTAGAGGATTTTCCGGGGCCCGATGGTGGGAGTAAGCACCCCCGGGTGGTCGAGACGAGAAAGTGGTGCGAGGGCAGGTGTGTTGGCAGGGCCGCCCTTGCCTTGGCAGCCCCTTTGCAGAGCCCCTGCAATGGCGCCTCCAGGCTGTCCCGATTTCTCCAGCCTAACCCTAACCCTAACCCTAAGCCTAACCCTAGAGGATTTTCCGGGACCCGATGGTGGGAGTAAGTGCCCCCGGGTGGTCGAGACGAGAAAGTGGTGCGAGGGCAGGTGTGTTGGCAGGGCCGCCCTTGCCTTGGCAGCCCCTTTGCAGAGCCCCTGCAATGGCGCCTCCAGGCTGTCCCGATTTCTCCAGCCTAACCCTAACCCTAACCCTAACCCTAGAGGATTTTCCGGGGCCCGATGGTGGGAGTAAGCGCCCCCGGGTGGTCGAGACGAGAAAGTGGTGCGAGGGCAGGTGTGTTGGCAGGGCCGCCCTTGCCTTGGCAGCCCCTTTGCAGAGCCCCTGCAATGGCGCCTCCAGGCTGTCCCGATTTCTCCAGCCTAACCCTAAGCCTAACCCTAACCCTAGAGGATTTCCGGGGCCCAATGGTGGGAGTAAGCGCCCCCGGGTGGTCGAGACGAGAAAGTGGTGCGAGGGCAGGTGTGTTGGCAGGGCCGCCCTTGCCTTGGCAGCCCCTTTGCAGAGCCCCTGCAATGGCGCCTCCAGGCTGTCCCTATTTCTCCAGCCTAACCCTAAGCCTAACCCTAACCCTAGAGGATTTTCCGGGGCGCGATGGTGGGAGTAAGCGCCCCCGGGTGGTCGAGACGAGAAAGTGGTGCGAGGGCAGGTGTGTTGGCAGGGCCGCCCTTGCCTTGGCAGCCCCTTTGCAGAGCCCCTGCAATGGCGCCTCCAGGCTGTCCCGATTTCTCCAGCCTAACCCTAACCCTAACCCTAACCCTAGAGGATTTTCCGGGGCGCGATGGTGGGAGTAAGCGCCCCCGGGTGGTCGAGACGAGAAAGTGGTGCGAGGGCAGGTGTGTTGGCAGGGCCGCCCTTGCCTTGGCAGCCCCTTTGCAGAGCCCCTGCAATGGCGCCTCCAGGCTGTCCCGATTTCTCCAGCCTAACCCTAACCCTAACCCTAACCCTAGAGGATTTTCTGGGGCCCGATGGTGGGAGTAAGCGCCCCCGGGTGGTCGAGACGAGAAAGTGGTGCGAGGGCAGGTGTGTTGGCAGGGCCGCCCTTGCCTTGGCAGCCCCTTTGCAGAGCCCCTGCAATGGCGCCTCCAGGCTGTCCCGATTTCTCCAGCCTAACCCTAACCCTAACCCTAACCCTAGAGGATTTTCCGGGGCCCGATGGTGGGAGTAAGTTCCCCCGGGTGGTCGAGACGAGAAAGTGGTGCGAGGGCAGGTGTGTTGGCAGGGCCGCCCTTGCCTTGGCAGCCCCTTTGCAGAGCCCCTGCAATGGTGCCTCCAGGCTGTCCCGATTTCTCCAGCCTAACCCTAACCCTAACCCTAACCCTAGAGGATTTTCTGGGGCCCGATGGTGGGAGTAAGCGCCCCCGGGTGGTCGAGACGAGAAAGTGGTGCGAGGGCAGGTGTGTTGGCAGGGCCGCCCTTGCCTTGGCAGCCCCTTTGCAGAGCCCCTGCAATGGCGCCTCCAGGCTGTCCCTATTTCTCCAGCCTAACCCTAAGCCTAACCCTAACCCTAGAGGATTTTCCGGGGCCCGATGGTGGGAGTAAGTTCCCCCGGGTGGTCGAGACGAGAAAGTGGTGCGAGGGCAGGTGTGTTGGCAGGGCCGCCCTTGCCTTGGCAGCCCCTTTGCAGAGCCCCTGCAATGGCGCCTCCAGGCAGTCCCTATTTCTCAAGCCTAACCCTAACCCTAACCCTAACCCTAGAGGATTTTCTGGAGCCCGATGGTGGGAGTAAGTGCCCCCGGGTGTTTGAGACGAGAAAGTGGTGCGAGGGCAGGTGTGTTGGCAGGGCCGCCCTTGCCTTGGCAGCCCCTTTGCAGAGCCCCTGCAATGGCGCCTCCAGGCTGTCCCGATTTCTCCAGCCTAACCCTAACCCTAACCCTAACCCTAGAGGATTTTCCGGGGCCCGATGGTGGGAGTAAGCGCCCCCGGGTGGTCGAGACGAGAAAGTGGTGCGAGGGCAGGTGTGTTGGCAGGGCCGCCCTTGCCTTGGCAGCCCCTTTGCAGAGCCCCTGCAATGGCGCCTCCAGGCTGTCCCGATTTCTCCAGCCTAACCCTAACCCTAACCCTAACCCTAGAGGATTTTCCGGGGCCCGATGGTGGGAGTAAGCGCCCCCGGGTGGTCGAGACGAGAAAGTGGTGCGAGGGCAGGTGTGTTGGCAGGGCCGCCCTTGCCTTGGCAGCCCCTTTGCAGAGCCCCTGCAATGGCGCCTCCAGGCTGTCCCGATTTCTCCAGCCTAACCCTAAGCCTAACCCTAACCCTAGAGGATTTCCGGGGCCCAATGGTGGGAGTAAGCGCCCCCGGGTGGTCGAGACGAGAAAGTGGTGCGAGGGCAGGTGTGTTGGCAGGGCCGCCCTTGCCTTGGCAGCCCCTTTGCAGAGCCCCTGCAATGGCGCCTCCAGGCTGTCCCTATTTCTCCAGCCTAACCCTAAGCCTAACCCTAACCCTAGAGGATTTTCCGGGGCGCGATGGTGGGAGTAAGCGCCCCCGGGTGGTCGAGACGAGAAAGTGGTGCGAGGGCAGGTGTGTTGGCAGGGCCGCCCTTGCCTTGGCAGCCCCTTTGCAGAGCCCCTGCAATGGCGCCTCCAGGCTGTCCCGATTTCTCCAGCCTAACCCTAACCCTAACCCTAACCCTAGAGGATTTTCCGGGGCGCGATGGTGGGAGTAAGCGCCCCCGGGTGGTCGAGACGAGAAAGTGGTGCGAGGGCAGGTGTGTTGGCAGGGCCGCCCTTGCCTTGGCAGCCCCTTTGCAGAGCCCCTGCAATGGCGCCTCCAGGCTGTCCCGATTTCTCCAGCCTAACCCTAACCCTAACCCTAACCCTAGAGGATTTTCTGGGGCCCGATGGTGGGAGTAAGCGCCCCCGGGTGGTCGAGACGAGAAAGTGGTGCGAGGGCAGGTGTGTTGGCAGGGCCGCCCTTGCCTTGGCAGCCCCTTTGCAGAGCCCCTGCAATGGCGCCTCCAGGCTGTCCCGATTTCTCCAGCCTAACCCTAACCCTAACCCTAACCCTAGAGGATTTTCCGGGGCCCGATGGTGGGAGTAAGTTCCCCCGGGTGGTCGAGACGAGAAAGTGGTGCGAGGGCAGGTGTGTTGGCAGGGCCGCCCTTGCCTTGGCAGCCCCTTTGCAGAGCCCCTGCAATGGTGCCTCCAGGCTGTCCCGATTTCTCCAGCCTAACCCTAACCCTAACCCTAACCCTAGAGGATTTTCTGGGGCCCGATGGTGGGAGTAAGCGCCCCCGGGTGGTCGAGACGAGAAAGTGGTGCGAGGGCAGGTGTGTTGGCAGGGCCGCCCTTGCCTTGGCAGCCCCTTTGCAGAGCCCCTGCAATGGCGCCTCCAGGCTGTCCCTATTTCTCCAGCCTAACCCTAACCCTAACCCTAACCCTAGAGGATTTTCCGGGGCCCGATGGTGGGAGTAAGTTCCCCCGGGTGGTCGAGACGAGAAAGTGGTGCGAGGGCAGGTGTGTTGGCAGGGCCGCCCTTGCCTTGGCAGCCCCTTTGCAGAGCCCCTGCAATGGCGCCTCCAGGCAGTCCCTATTTCTCAAGCCTAACCCTAACCCTAACCCTAACCCTAGAGGATTTTCTGGAGCCCGATGGTGGGAGTAAGTGCCCCCGGGTGTTTGAGACGAGAAAGTGGTGCGAGGGCAGGTGTGTTGGCAGGGCCGCCCTTGCCTTGGCAGCCCCTTTGCAGAGCCCCTGCAATGGCGCCTCCAGGCTGTCCCGATTTCTCCAGCCTAACCCTAACCCTAACCCTAACCCTAGAGGATTTTCCGGGGCCCGATGGTGGGAGTAAGCGCCCCCGGGTGGTCGAGACGAGAAAGTGGTGCGAGGGCAGGTGTGTTGGCAGGGCCGCCCTTGCCTTGGCAGCCCCTTTGCAGAGCCCCTGCAATGGCGCCTCCAGGCTGTCCCGATTTCTCCAGCCTAACCCTAACCCTAACCCTAACCCTAGAGGATTTTCCGGGGCCCGATGGTGGGAGTAAGCGCCCCCGGGTGGTCGAGACGAGAAAGTGGTGCGAGGGCAGGTGTGTTGGCAGGGCCGCCCTTGCCTTGGCAGCCCCTTTGCAGAGCCCCTGCAATGGCGCCTCCAGGCTGTCCCGATTTCTCCAGCCTAACCCTAAGCCTAACCCTAACCCTAGAGGATTTCCGGGGCCCAATGGTGGGAGTAAGCGCCCCCGGGTGGTCGAGACGAGAAAGTGGTGCGAGGGCAGGTGTGTTGGCAGGGCCGCCCTTGCCTTGGCAGCCCCTTTGCAGAGCCCCTGCAATGGCGCCTCCAGGCTGTCCCTATTTCTCCAGCCTAACCCTAAGCCTAACCCTAACCCTAGAGGATTTTCCGGGGCGCGATGGTGGGAGTAAGCGCCCCCGGGTGGTCGAGACGAGAAAGTGGTGCGAGGGCAGGTGTGTTGGCAGGGCCGCCCTTGCCTTGGCAGCCCCTTTGCAGAGCCCCTGCAATGGCGCCTCCAGGCTGTCCCGATTTCTCCAGCCTAACCCTAACCCTAACCCTAACCCTAGAGGATTTTCCGGGGCGCGATGGTGGGAGTAAGCGCCCCCGGGTGGTCGAGACGAGAAAGTGGTGCGAGGGCAGGTGTGTTGGCAGGGCCGCCCTTGCCTTGGCAGCCCCTTTGCAGAGCCCCTGCAATGGCGCCTCCAGGCTGTCCCGATTTCTCCAGCCTAACCCTAACCCTAACCCTAACCCTAGAGGATTTTCTGGGGCCCGATGGTGGGAGTAAGCGCCCCCGGGTGGTCGAGACGAGAAAGTGGTGCGAGGGCAGGTGTGTTGGCAGGGCCGCCCTTGCCTTGGCAGCCCCTTTGCAGAGCCCCTGCAATGGCGCCTCCAGGCTGTCCCGATTTCTCCAGCCTAACCCTAACCCTAACCCTAACCCTAGAGGATTTTCCGGGGCCCGATGGTGGGAGTAAGTTCCCCCGGGTGGTCGAGACGAGAAAGTGGTGCGAGGGCAGGTGTGTTGGCAGGGCCGCCCTTGCCTTGGCAGCCCCTTTGCAGAGCCCCTGCAATGGTTCCTCCAGGCTGTCCCGATTTCTCCAGCCTAACCCTAACCCTAACCCTAACCCTAGAGGATTTTCTGGGGCCCGATGGTGGGAGTAAGCGCCCCCGGGTGGTCGAGACGAGAAAGTGGTGCGAGGGCAGGTGTGTTGGCAGGGCCGCCCTTGCCTTGGCAGCCCCTTTGCAGAGCCCCTGCAATGGTGCCTCCAGGCTGTCCCGATTTCTCCAGCCTAACCCTAAGCCTAACCCTAACCCTAGAGGATTTTCCGGGGCCCGATGGTGGGAGTAAGTTCCCCCGGGTGGTCGAGACGAGAAAGTGGTGCGAGGGCAGGTGTGTTGGCAGGGCCGCCCTTGCCTTGGCAGCCCCTTTGCAGAGCCCCTGCAATGGCGCCTCCAGGCAGTCCCTATTTCTCAAGCCTAACCCTAACCCTAACCCTAACCCTAGAGGATTTTCTGGAGCCCGATGGTGGGAGTAAGTGCCCCCGGGTGTTTGAGACGAGAAAGTGGTGCGAGGGCAGGTGTGTTGGCAGGGCCGCCCTTGCCTTGGCAGCCCCTTTGCAGAGCCCCTGCAATGGCGCCTCCAGGCTGTCCCGATTTCTCCAGCCTAACCCTAACCCTAACCCTAACCCTAGAGGATTTTCCGGGGCCCGATGGTGGGAGTAAGCGCCCCCGGGTGGTCGAGACGAGAAAGTGGTGCGAGGGCAGGTGTGTTGGCAGGGCCGCCCTTGCCTTGGCAGCCCCTTTGCAGAGCCCCTGCAATGGCGCCTCCAGGCTGTCCCGATTTCTCCAGCCTAACCCTAACCCTAACCCTAACCCTAGAGGATTTTCCGGGGCCCGATGGTGGGAGTAAGCGCCCCCGGGTGGTCGAGACGAGAAAGTGGTGCGAGGGCAGGTGTGTTGGCAGGGCCGCCCTTGCCTTGGCAGCCCCTTTGCAGAGCCCCTGCAATGGCGCCTCCAGGCTGTCCCAATTTCTCAACCCTAACCCTAACCCTAACCCTAGAGGATTTTCTGGGGCCCGATGGTGGGAGTAAGTGCCCCCGGGTGGTCGAGACGAGAAAGTGGTGCGAGGGCAGGTGTGTTGGCAGGGCCACCCTTGCCTTGGCAGCCCCTTTGCAGAGCCCCTGCAATGGCGCCTCCAGGCTGTCCCGATTTCTCCAGCCTAACCCTAACCCTAACCCTAACCCTAACCCTAGAGGATTTTCCGGGACCCGATGGTGGGAGTAAGTGCCCCCGGGTGGTCGAGACGAGAAAGTGGTGCGAGGGCAGGTGTGTTGGCAGGGCCGCCCTTGCCTTGGCAGCCCCTTTGCAGAGCCCCTGCAATGGCGCCTCCAGGCTGTCCCGATTTCTCCAGCCTAACCCTAAGCCTAACCCTAACCCTAGAGGATTTTCCGGGGCCCGATGGTGGGAGTAAGCGCCCCCGGGTGGTCGAGACGAGAAAGTGGTGCGAGGGCAGGTGTGTTGGCAGGGCCGCCCTTGCCTTGGCAGCCCCTTTGCAGAGCCCCTGCAATGGCGCCTCCAGGCTGTCCCGATTTCTCCAGCCTAACCCTAAGCCTAACCCTAACCCTAGAGGATTTCCGGTGCCCGATGGTGGGAGTAAGGGCCCCTGGGTGGTCGAGACGAGAAAGTGGTGCGAGGGCAGGTGTGTTGGCAGGGCCGCCCTTGCCTTGGCAGCCCCTTTGCAGAGCCCCTGCAATGGTGCCTCCAGGCTGTCCCTATTTCTCCAGCCTAACCCTAACCCTAACCCTAACCCTAGAGGATTTTCCGGGGCGCGATGGTGGGAGTAAGCGCCCCCGGGTGGTCGAGACGAGAAAGTGGTGCGAGGGCAGGTGTGTTGGCAGGGCCGCCCTTGCCTTGGCAGCCCCTTTGCAGAGCCCCTGCAATGGCGCCTCCAGGCTGTCCCGATTTCTCCAGCCTAACCCTAACCCTAACCCTAACCCTAGAGGATTTTCCGGGGCCCGATGGTGGGAGTAAGCGCCCCCGGGTGGTCGAGACGAGAAAGTGGTGCGAGGGCAGGTGTGTTGGCAGGGCCGCCCTTGCCTTGGCAGCCCCTTTGCAGAGCCCCTGCAATGGCGCCTCCAGGCTGTCCCTATTTCTCCAGCCTAACCCTAAGCCTAACCCTAACCCTAGAGGATTTTCCGGGGCCCGATGGTGGGAGTAAGTTCCCCCGGGTGGTCGAGACGAGAAAGTGGTGCGAGGGCAGGTGTGTTGGCAGGGCCGCCCTTGCCTTGGCAGCCCCTTTGCAGAGCCCCTGCAATGGTGCCTCCAGGCTGTCCCGATTTCTCCAGCCTAACCCTAAGCCTAACCCTAACCCTAGAGGATTTTCTGGGGCCCGATGGTGGGAGTAAGCGCCCCCGGGTGGTCGAGACGAGAAAGTGGTGCGAGGGCAGGTGTGTTGGCAGGGCCACCCTTGCCTTGGCAGCCCCTTTGCAGAGCCCCTGCAATGGCGCCTCCAGGCTGTCCCGATTTCTCCAGCCTAACCCTAACCCTAACCCTAACCCTAGAGGATTTTCTGGGGCCCGATGGTGGGAGTAAGTTCCCCCGGGTGGTCGAGACGAGAAAGTGGTGCGAGGGCAGGTGTGTTGGCAGGGCCGCCCTTGCCTTGGCAGCCCCTTTGCAGAGCCCCTGCAATGGTGCCTCCAGGCTGTCCCGATTTCTCAAGCATAACCCTAACCCTAACCCTAACCCTAGAGGATTTTCCGGGGCCCAATGGTGGGAGTAAGCGCCCCCGGGTGGTCGAGACGAGAAAGTGGTGCGAGGGCAGGTGTGTTGGCAGGGCCGCCCTTGCCTTGGCAGCCCCTTTGCAGAGCCCCTGCAATGGCGCCTCCAGGCTGTCCCTGTTTCTCCAGCCTAACCCTAACCCTAACCCTAACCCTAGAGGATTTTCCGGGGCCCGATGGTGGGAGTAAGTGCCCCCGGGTGGTCGAGACGAGAAAGTGGTGCGAGGGCAGGTGTGTTGGCAGGGCCGCCCTTGCCTTGGCAGCCCCTTTGCAGAGCCCCTGCAATGGCGCCTCCAGGCTGTCCCAATTTCTCAAGCCTAACCCTAACCCTAACCCTAGAGGATTTTCCGGGGCCCGATGGTGGGAGTAAGCGCCCCCGGGTGGTCGAGACGAGAAAGTGGTGCGAGGGCAGGTGTGTTGGCAGGGCCGCCCTTGCCTTGGCAGCCCCTTTCCAGAGCCCCTGCAATGGCGCCTCCAGGCTGTCCCGATTTCTCCAGCCTAACCCTAAGCCTAACCCTAACCCTAGAGGATTTTCCGGGGCCCGATGGTGGGAGTAAGTTCCCCCGGGTGGTCGAGACGAGAAAGTGGTGCGAGGGCAGGTGTGTTGGCAGGGCCGCCCTTGCCTTGGCAGCCCCTTTGCAGAGCCCCTGCAATGGTGCCTCCAGGCTGTCCCGATTTCTCCAGCCTAACCCTAACCCTAACCCTAACCCTAGAGGATTTTCTGGGGCCCGATGGTGGGAGTAAGCGCCCCCGGGTGGTCGAGACGAGAAAGTGGTGCGAGGGCAGGTGTGTTGGCAGGGCCGCCCTTGCCTTGGCAGCCCCTTTGCAGAGCCCCTGCAATGGCGCCTCCAGGCTGTCCCGATTTCTCAAGCCTAACCCTAACCCTAACCCTAGAGGATTTTCTGGGGCCTGATGGTGGGAGTAAGCGCCCCCGGGTGGTCGAGACGAGAAAGTGGTGCGAGGGCAGGTGTGTTGGCAGGGCCGCCCTTGCCTTGGCAGCCCCTTTGCAGAGCCCCTGCAATGGCGCCTCCAGGCTGTCCCGATTTCTCCAGCCTAACCCTAACCCTAACCCTAACCCTAGAGGATTTCCGGGGCCCGATGGTGGGAGTAAGGGCCCCTGGGTGGTCGAGACGAGAAAGTGGTGCGAGGGCAGGTGTGTTGGCAGGGCCGCCCTTGCCTTGGCAGCCCCTTTGCAGAGCCCCTGCAATGGTGCCTCCAGGCTGTCCCTATTTCTCCAGCCTAACCCTAACCCTAACCCTAACCCTAGAGGATTTTCCGGGGCGCGATGGTGGGAGTAAGCGCCCCCGGGTGGTCGAGACGAGAAAGTGGTGCGAGGGCAGGTGTGTTGGCAGGGCCGCCCTTGCCTTGGCAGCCCCTTTGCAGAGCCCCTGCAATGGCGCCTCCAGGCTGTCCCGATTTCTCCAGCCTAACCCTAACCCTAAGCCTAACCCTAGAGGATTTTCCGGGACCCGATGGTGGGAGTAAGCGCCCCCGGGTGGTCGAGACGAGAAAGTGGTGCGAGGGCAGGTGTGTTGGCAGGGCCGCCCTTGCCTTGGCAGCCCCTTTGCAGAGCCCCTGCAATGGCGCCTCCAGGCTGTCCCGATTTCTCAAGCCTAACCCTAACCCTAACCCTAGAGGATTTTCTGGGGCCTGATGGTGGGAGTAAGCGCCCCCGGGTGGTCGAGACGAGAAAGTGGTGCGAGGGCAGGTGTGTTGGCAGGGCCGCCCTTGCCTTGGCAGCCCCTTTGCAGAGCCCCTGCAATGGCGCCTCCAGGCTGTCCCGATTTCTCCAGCCTAACCCTAACCCTAACCCTAACCCTAGAGGATTTCCGGGGCCCGATGGTGGGAGTAAGGGCCCCTGGGTGGTCGAGACGAGAAAGTGGTGCGAGGGCAGGTGTGTTGGCAGGGCCGCCCTTGCCTTGGCAGCCCCTTTGCAGAGCCCCTGCAATGGTGCCTCCAGGCTGTCCCTATTTCTCCAGCCTAACCCTAACCCTAACCCTAACCCTAGAGGATTTTCCGGGGCGCGATGGTGGGAGTAAGCGCCCCCGGGTGGTCGAGACGAGAAAGTGGTGCGAGGGCAGGTGTGTTGGCAGGGCCGCCCTTGCCTTGGCAGCCCCTTTGCAGAGCCCCTGCAATGGCGCCTCCAGGCTGTCCCGATTTCTCCAGCCTAACCCTAACCCTAAGCCTAACCCTAGAGGATTTTCCGGGACCCGATGGTGGGAGTAAGCGCCCCCGGGTGGTCGAGACGAGAAAGTGGTGCGAGGGCAGGTGTGTTGGCAGGGCCGCCCTTGCCTTGGCAGCCCCTTTGCAGAGCCCCTGCAATGGCGCCTCCAGGCTGTCCCGATTTCTCCAGCCTAACCCTAACCCTAACCCTAACCCTAGAGGATTTTCCGGGGCCCGATGGTGGGAGTAAGCGCCCCCGGGTGGTCGAGACGAGAAAGTGGTGCGAGGGCAGGTGTGTTGGCAGGGCCGCCCTTGCCTTGGCAGCCCCTTTGCAGAGCCCCTGCAATGGCGCCTCCAGGCTGTCCCGATTTCTCCAGCCTAACCCTAAGCCTAACCCTAACCCTAGAGGATTTTCTGGGGCCCGATGGTGGGAGTAAGTTCCCCCGGGTGGTCGAGACGAGAAAGTGGTGCGAGGGCAGGTGTGTTGGCAGGGCCGCCCTTGCCTTGGCAGCCCCTTTGCAGAGCCCCTGCAATGGTGCCTCCAGGCTGTCCCGATTTCTCCAGCCTAACCCTAACCCTAACCCTAACCCTAGAGGATTTTCCGGGGCCCGATGGTGGGAGTAAGCGCCCCCGGGTGGTCGAGACGAGAAAGTGGTGCGAGGGCAGGTGTGTTGGCAGGGCCGCCCTTGCCTTGGCAGCCCCTTTGCAGAGCCCCTGCAATGGCGCCTCCAGGCTGTCCCTATTTCTCCAGCCTAGCCCTAACCCTAACCCTAACCCTAGAGGATTTTCCGGGGCCCGATGGTGGGAGTAAGTTCCCCCGGGTGGTCGAGACGAGAAAGTGGTGCGAGGGCAGGTGTGTTGGCAGGGCCGCCCTTGCCTTGGCAGCCCCTTTGCAGAGCCCCTGCAATGGCGCCTCCAGGCTGTCCCAATTTCTCAAGCCTAACCCTAACCCTAACCCTAGAGGATTTTCTGGGGCCCGATGGTGGGAGTAAGCGCCCCCGGGTGGTCGAGACGAGAAAGTGGTGCGAGGGCAGGTGTGTTGGCAGGGCCGCCCTTGCCTTGGCAGCCCCTTTGCAGAGCCCCTGCAATGGCGCCTCCAGGCTGTCCCGATTTCTCCAGCCTAACCCTAAGCCTAACCCTAACCCTAGAGGATTTTCCGGGGCCCGATGGTGGGAGTAAGTTCCCCCGGGTGGTCGAGACGAGAAAGTGGTGCGAGGGCAGGTGTGTTGGCAGGGCCGCCCTTGCCTTGGCAGCCCCTTTGCAGAGCCCCTGCAATGGTGCCTCCAGGCTGTCCCGATTTCTCCAGCCTAACCCTAAGCCTAACCCTAACCCTAGAGGATTTTCTGGGGCCCGATGGTGGGAGTAAGCGCCCCCGGGTGGTCGAGACGAGAAAGTGGTGCGAGGGCAGGTGTGTTGGCAGGGCCGCCCTTGCCTTGGCAGCCCCTTTGCAGAGCCCCTGCAATGGCGCCTCCAGGCTGTCCCTATTTCTCCAGCCTAACCCTAAGCCTAACCCTAACCCTAGAGGATTTTCCGGGGCCCGATGGTGGGAGTAAGTTCCCCCGGGTGGTCGAGACGAGAAAGTGGTGCGAGGGCAGGTGTGTTGGCAGGGCCGCCCTTGCCTTGGCAGCCCCTTTGCAGAGCCCCTGCAATGGCGCCTCCAGGCTGTCCCTATTTCTCAAGCCTAACCCTAACCCTAACCCTAACCCTAGAGGATTTTCCGGGGCCTGATGGTGGGAGTAAGCGCCCCCGGGTGGTCGAGACGAGAAAGTGGTGCGAGGGCAGGTGTGTTGGCAGGGCCGCCCTTGCCTTGGCAGCCCCTTTGCAGAGCCCCTGCAATGGCGCCTCCAGGCTGTCCCTATTTCTCAAGCCTAACCCTAACCCTAACCCTAACCCTAACCCTAGAGGTTTTCCGGGACCCAATGGTGGGAGTAAGCGCCCCCGGGTGGTCGAGACGAGAAAGTGGTGCGAGGGCAGGTGTGTTGGCAGGGCCGCCCTTGCCTTGGCAGCCCCTTTGCAGAGCCCCTGCAATGGCGCCTCCAGGCTGTCCCGATTTCTCCAGCCTAACCCTAAGCCTAACCCTAACCCTAGAGGATTTTCTGGGGCCCGATGGTGGGAGTAAGTTCCCCCGGGTGGTCGAGACGAGAAAGTGGTGCGAGGGCAGGTGTGTTGGCAGGGCCGCCCTTGCCTTGGCAGCCCCTTTGCAGAGCCCCTGCAATGGTGCCTCCAGGCTGTCCCGATTTCTCCAGCCTAACCCTAACCCTAACCCTAACCCTAGAGGATTTTGCGGGGCCCGATGGTGGGAGTAAGCGCCCCCGGGTGGTCGAGACGAGAAAGTGGTGCGAGGGCAGGTGTGTTGGCAGGGCCGCCCTTGCCTTGGCAGCCCCTTTGCAGAGCCCCTGCAATGGCGCCTCCAGGCTGTCCCTATTTCTCCAGCCTAACCCTAAGCCTAACCCTAACCCTAGAGGATTTTCCGGGGCCCGATGGTGGGAGTAAGCACCCCCGGGTGGTCGAGACGAGAAAGTGGTGCGAGGGCAGGTGTGTTGGCAGGGCCGCCCTTGCCTTGGCAGCCCCTTTGCAGAGCCCCTGCAATGGCGCCTCCAGGCTGTCCCAATTTCTCAAGCCTAACCCTAACCCTAACCCTAGAGGATTTTCTGGGGCCCGATGGTGGGAGTAAGCGCCCCCGGGTGGTCGAGACGAGAAAGTGGTGCGAGGGCAGGTGTGTTGGCAGGGCCGCCCTTGCCTTGGCAGCCCCTTTGCAGAGCCCCTGCAATGGCGCCTCCAGGCTGTCCCGATTTCTCCAGCCTAACCCTAAGCCTAACCCTAACCCTAGAGGATTTTCCGGGGCCCGATGGTGGGAGTAAGTTCCCCCGGGTGGTCGAGACGAGAAAGTGGTGCGAGGGCAGGTGTGTTGGCAGGGCCGCCCTTGCCTTGGCAGCCCCTTTGCAGAGCCCCTGCAATGGTGCCTCCAGGCTGTCCCGATTTCTCCAGCCTAACCCTAACCCTAACCCTAACCCTAGAGGATTTTCTGGGGCCCGATGGTGGGAGTAAGCGCCCCCGGGTGGTCGAGACGAGAAAGTGGTGCGAGGGCAGGTGTGTTGGCAGGGCCGCCCTTGCCTTGGCAGCCCCTTTGCAGAGCCCCTGCAATGGCGCCTCCAGGCTGTCCCTATTTCTCCAGCCTAACCCTAAGCCTAACCCTAACCCTAGAGGATTTTCCGGGGCCCGATGGTGGGAGTAAGTTCCCCCGGGTGGTCGAGACGAGAAAGTGGTGCGAGGGCAGGTGTGTTGGCAGGGCCGCCCTTGCCTTGGCAGCCCCTTTGCAGAGCCCCTGCAATGGCGCCTCCAGGCTGTCCCGATTTCTCAAGCCTAACCCTAACCCTAACACTAGAGGATTTTCTGGGGCCTGATGGTGGGAGTAAGCGCCCCCGGGTGGTCGAGACGAGAAAGTGGTGCGAGGGCAGGTGTGTTGGCAGGGCCACCCTTGCCTTGGCAGCCCCTTTGCAGAGCCCCTGCAATGGCGCCTCCAGGCTGTCCCTATTTCTCAAGCCTAACCCTAACCCTAACCCTAACCCTAACCCTAGAGGTTTTCCGGGACCCAATGGTGGGAGTAAGCGCCCCCGGGTGGTCGAGACGAGAAAGTGGTGCGAGGGCAGGTGTGTTGGCAGGGCCGCCCTTGCCTTGGCAGCCCCTTTGCAGAGCCCCTGCAATGGCGCCTCCAGGCTGTCCCAATTTCTCAAGCCTAACCCTAACCCTAACCCTAGAGGATTTTCTGGGGCCCGATGGTGGGAGTAAGCGCCCCCGGGTGGTCGAGACGAGAAAGTGGTGCGAGGGCAGGTGTGTTGGCAGGGCCGCCCTTGCCTTGGCAGCCCCTTTGCAGAGCCCCTGCAATGGCGCCTCCAGGCTGTCCCGATTTCTCCAGCCTAACCCTAACCCTAACCCTAACCCTAGAGGTTTTCCGGGACCCAATGGTGGGAGTAAGCGCCCCCGGGTGGTCGAGACGAGAAAGTGGTGCGAGGGCAGGTGTGTTGGCAGGGCCACCCTTGCCTTGGCAGCCCCTTTGCAGAGCCCCTGCAATGGCGCCTCCAGGCTGTCCCTATTTCTCCAGCCTAACCCTAACCCTAACCCTAACCCTAACCCTAGAGGTTTTCCGGGACCCAATGGTGGGAGTAAGCGCCCCCGGGTGGTCGAGACGAGAAAGTGGTGCGAGGGCAGGTGTGTTGGCAGGGCCGCCCTTGCCTTGGCAGCCCCTTTGCAGAGCCCCTGCAATGGCGCCTCCAGGCTGTCCCGATTTCTCCAGCCTAACCCTAACCCTAAGCCTAACCCTAACCCTAGAGGATTTTCCGGGACCCGATGGTGGGAGTAAGTGCCCCCGGGTGGTCGAGACGAGAAAGTGGTGCGAGGGCAGGTGTGTTGGCAGGGCCGCCCTTGCCTTGGCAGCCCCTTTGCAGAGCCCCTGCAATGGCGCCTCCAGGCTGTCCCGATTTCTCCAGCCTAACCCTAAGCCTAACCCTAACCCTAGAGGATTTTCCGGGGCCCAATGGTGGGAGTAAGCGCCCCCGGGTGTTCGAGACGAGAAAGTGGTGCGAGGGCAGGTGTGTTGGCAGGGCCGCCCTTGCCTTGGCAGCCCCTTTGCAGAGCCCCTGCAATGGCGCCTCCAGGCTGTCCCGATTTCTCCAGCCTAACCCTAACCCTAACCCTAACCCTAGAGGATTTCCGGGGCCCGATGGTGGGAGTAAGGGCCCCTGGGTGGTCGAGACGAGAAAGTGGTGCGAGGGCAGGTGTGTTGGCAGGGCCGCCCTTGCCTTGGCAGCCCCTTTGCAGAGCCCTGCAATGGTGCCTCCAGGCTGTCCCTATTTCTCAAGCCTAACCCTAACCCTAACCCTAACCCTAGAGGATTTTCCGGGGCGCGATGGTGGGAGTAAGCGCCCCCGGGTGGTCGAGACGAGAAAGTGGTGCGAGGGCAGGTGTGTTGGCAGGGCCGCCCTTGCCTTGGCAGCCCCTTTGCAGAGCCCCTGCAATGGCGCCTCCAGGCTGTCCCGATTTCTCCAGCCTAACCCTAACCCTAACCCTAACCCTAGAGGATTTTCCGGGACCCGATGGTGGGAGTAAGCGCCCCCGGGTGGTCGAGACGAGAAAGTGGTGCGAGGGCAGGTGTGTTGGCAGGGCCGCCCTTGCCTTGGCAGCCCCTTTGCAGAGCCCCTGCAATGGCGCCTCCAGGCTGTCCCGATTTCTCAAGCCTAACCCTAACCCTAACCCTAACCCTAGAGGATTTTCTGGGGCCCGATGGTGGGAGTAAGCGCCCCCGGGTGGTCGAGACGAGAAAGTGGTGCGAGGGCAGGTGTGTTGGCAGGGCCGCCCTTGCCTTGGCAGCCCCTTTGCAGAGCCCCTGCAATGGCGCCTCCAGGCTGTCCCGATTTCTCCAGCCTAACCCTAAGCCTAACCCTAACCCTAGAGGATTTTCCGGGGCCCGATGGTGGGAGTAAGTTCCCCCGGGTGGTCGAGACGAGAAAGTGGTGCGAGGGCAGGTGTGTTGGCAGGGCCGCCCTTGCCTTGGCAGCCCCTTTGCAGAGCCCCTGCAATGGCGCCTCCAGGCTGTCCCGATTTCTCCAGCCTAACCCTAACCCTAACCCTAACCCTAGAGGATTTTCTGGGGCCCGATGGTGGGAGTAAGCGCCCCCGGGTGGTCGAGACGAGAAAGTGGTGCGAGGGCAGGTGTGTTGGCAGGGCCGCCCTTGCCTTGGCAGCCCCTTTGCAGAGCCCCTGCAATGGCGCCTCCAGGCTGTCCCGATTTCTCCAGCCTAACCCTAAGCCTAACCCTAACCCTAGAGGATTTTCTGGGGCCCGATGGTGGGAGTAAGCACCCCCGGGTGGTCGAGACGAGAAAGTGGTGCGAGGGCAGGTGTGTTGGCAGGGCCGCCCTTGCCTTGGCAGCCCCTTTGCAGAGCCCCTGCAATGGCGCCTCCAGGCTGTCCCAATTTCTCAAGCCTAACCCTAACCCTAACCCTAGAGGATTTTCTGGGGCCCGATGGTGGGAGTAAGCGCCCCCGGGTGGTCGAGACGAGAAAGTGGTGCGAGGGCAGGTGTGTTGGCAGGGCCGCCCTTGCCTTGGCAGCCCCTTTGCAGAGCCCCTGCAATGGTGCCTCCAGGCTGTCCCTATTTCTCCAGCCTAACCCTAACCCTAACCCTAACCCTAACCCTAGAGGTTTTCCGGGACCCAATGGTGGGAGTAAGCGCCCCCGGGTGGTCGAGACGAGAAAGTGGTGCGAGGGCAGGTGTGTTGGCAGGGCCGCCCTTGCCTTGGCAGCCCCTTTGCAGAGCCCCTGCAATGGCGCTTCCAGGCTGTCCCGATTTCTCCAGCCTAACCCTAACCCTAACCCTAACCCTAGAGGATTTTCTGGGGCCCGATGGTGGGAGTAAGCGCCCCCGGGTGGTCGAGACGAGAAAGTGGTGCGAGGGCAGGTGTGTTGGCAGGGCCGCCCTTGCCTTGGCAGCCCCTTTGCAGAGCCCCTGCAATGGCGCCTCCAGGCTGTCCCGATTTCTCCAGCCTAACCCTAACCCTAACCCTAACCCTAGAGGATTTCCGGGGCCCGATGGTGGGAGTAAGCACCCCCGGGTGGTCGAGACGAGAAAGTGGTGCGAGGGCAGGTGTGTTGGCAGGGCCGCCCTTGCCTTGGCAGCCCCTTTGCAGAGCCCCTGCAATGGCGCCTCCAGGCTGTCCCTATTTCTCAAGCCTAACCCTAACCCTAACCCTAACCCTAACCCTAGAGGATTTTCCGGGACCCGATGGTGGGAGTAAGCGCCCCCGGGTGGTTGAGACGAGAAAGTGGTGCGAGGGCAGGTGTGTTGGCAGGGCCGCCCTTGCCTTGGCAGCCCCTTTGCAGAGCCCCTGCAATGGCGCCTCCAGGCTGTCCCGATTTCTCCAGCCTAACCCTAACCCTAACCCTAACCCTAGAGGATTTTCCGGGGCCCGATGGTGGGAGTAAGCGCCCCCGGGTGGTCGAGACGAGAAAGTGGTGCGAGGGCAGGTGTGTTGGCAGGGCCGCCCTTGCCTTGGCAGCCCCTTTGCAGAGCCCCTGCAATGGCGCCTCCAGGCTGTCCCTATTTCTCCAGCCTAACCCTAACCCTAACCCTAACCCTAGAGGATTTCCGGGGCCCAATGGTGGGAGTAAGTGCCCCTGGGTGGTCGAGACGAGAAAGTGGTGCGAGGGCAGGTGTGTTGGCAGGGCCGCCCTTGCCTTGGCAGCCCCTTTGCAGAGCCCCTGCAATGGTGCCTCCAGGCTGTCCCTATTTCTCCAGCCTAACCCTAACCCTAACCCTAACCCTAGAGGATTTTCCGGGGCCCGATGGTGGGAGTAAGCGCCCCCGGGTGGTCGAGACGAGAAAGTGGTGCGAGGGCAGGTGTGTTGGCAGGGCCGCCCTTGCCTTGGCAGCCCCTTTGCAGAGCCCCTGCAATGGTGCCTCCAGGCTGTCCCCATTTCTCAAGCCTAACCCTAACCCTAACCCTAACCCTAGAGGATTTTCTGGGGCCCGATGGTGGGAGTAAGCGCCCCCGGGTGGTCGAGACGAGAAAGTGGTGCGAGGGCAGGTGTGTTGGCAGGGCCGCCCTTGCCTTGGCAGCCCCTTTGCAGAGCCCCTGCAATGGCGCCTCCAGGCTGTCCCGATTTCTCCAGCCTAACCCTAACCCTAACCCTAACCCTAGAGGATTTCCGGGGCCCGATGGTGGGAGTAAGCACCCCCGGGTGGTCGAGACGAGAAAGTGGTGCGAGGGCAGGTGTGTTGGCAGGGCCGCCCTTGCCTTGGCAGCCCCTTTGCAGAGCCCCTGCAATGGCGCCTCCAGGCTGTCCCGATTTCTCCAGCCTAACCCTAACCCTAAGCCTAACCCTAACCCTAGAGGATTTTCCGGGACCCGATGGTGGGAGTAAGTGCCCCCGGGTGGTCGAGACGAGAAAGTGGTGCGAGGGCAGGTGTGTTGGCAGGGCCGCCCTTGCCTTGGCAGCCCCTTTGCAGAGCCCCTGCAATGGCGCCTCCAGGCTGTCCCGATTTCTCCAGCCTAACCCTAACCCTAACCCTAACCCTAGAGGATTTTCCGGGGCCCAATGGTGGGAGTAAGCGCCCCCGGGTGGTCGAGACGAGAAAGTGGTGCGAGGGCAGGTGTGTTGGCAGGGCCGCCCTTGCCTTGGCAGCCCCTTTGCAGAGCCCCTGCAATGGCGCCTCCAGGCTGTCCCGATTTCTCCAGCCTAACCCTAACCCTAACCCTAACCCTAGAGGATTTCCGGGGCCCGATGGTGGGAGTAAGGGCCCCTGGGTGGTCGAGACGAGAAAGTGGTGCGAGGGCAGGTGTGTTGGCAGGGCCGCCCTTGCCTTGGCAGCCCCTTTGCAGAGCCCCTGCAATGGTGCCTCCAGGCTGTCCCTATTTCTCAAGCCTAACCCTAACCCTAACCCTAACCCTAGAGGATTTTCCGGGGCGCGATGGTGGGAGTAAGCGCCCCCGGGTGGTCGAGACGAGAAAGTGGTGCGAGGGCAGGTGTGTTGGCAGGGCCGCCCTTGCCTTGGCAGCCCCTTTGCAGAGCCCCTGCAATGGCGCCTCCAGGCTGTCCCGATTTCTCCAGCCTAACCCTAACCCTAACCCTAACCCTAGAGGATTTTCCGGGACCCGATGGTGGGAGTAAGCGCCCCCGGGTGGTCGAGACGAGAAAGTGGTGCGAGGGCAGGTGTGTTGGCAGGGCCGCCCTTGCCTTGGCAGCCCCTTTGCAGAGCCCCTGCAATGGCGCCTCCAGGCTGTCCCGATTTCTCAAGCCTAACCCTAACCCTAACCCTAACCCTAGAGGATTTTCTGGGGCCCGATGGTGGGAGTAAGCGCCCCCGGGTGGTCGAGACGAGAAAGTGGTGCGAGGGCAGGTGTGTTGGCAGGGCCGCCCTTGCCTTGGCAGCCCCTTTGCAGAGCCCCTGCAATGGCGCCTCCAGGCTGTCCCGATTTCTCCAGCCTAACCCTAACCCTAACCCTAACCCTAGAGGATTTTCCGGGGCCCGATGGTGGGAGTAAGCGCCCCCGGGTGGTCGAGACGAGAAAGTGGTGCGAGGGCAGGTGTGTTGGCAGGGCCGCCCTTGCCTTGGCAGCCCCTTTGCAGAGCCCCTGCAATGGCGCCTCCAGGCTGTCCCGATTTCTCCAGCCTAACCCTAACCCTAACCCTAACCCTAGAGGATTTTCTGGGGCCCGATGGTGGGAGTAAGCGCCCCCGGGTGGTCGAGACGAGAAAGTGGTGCGAGGGCAGGTGTGTTGGCAGGGCCGCCCTTGCCTTGGCAGCCCCTTTGCAGAGCCCCTGCAATGGCGCCTCCAGGCTGTCCCGATTTCTCCAGCCTAACCCTAAGCCTAACCCTAACCCTAGAGGATTTTCCGGGGCCCGATGGTGGGAGTAAGCACCCCCGGGTGGTCGAGACGAGAAAGTGGTGCGAGGGCAGGTGTGTTGGCAGGGCCGCCCTTGCCTTGGCAGCCCCTTTGCAGAGCCCCTGCAATGGCGCCTCCAGGCTGTCCCAATTTCTCAAGCCTAACCCTAACCCTAACCCTAGAGGATTTTCTGGGGCCCGATGGTGGGAGTAAGCGCCCCCGGGTGGTCGAGACGAGAAAGTGGTGCGAGGGCAGGTGTGTTGGCAGGGCCGCCCTTGCCTTGGCAGCCCCTTTGCAGAGCCCCTGCAATGGCGCCTCCAGGCTGTCCCGATTTCTCCAGCCTAACCCTAAGCCTAACCCTAACCCTAGAGGATTTTCCGGGGCCCAATGGTGGGAGTAAGCGCCCCCGGGTGGTCGAGACGAGAAAGTGGTGCGAGGGCAGGTGTGTTGGCAGGGCCGCCCTTGCCTTGGCAGCCCCTTTGCAGAGCCCCTGCAATGGCGCCTCCAGGCTGTCCCGATTTCTCCAGCCTAACCCTAACCCTAACCCTAACCCTAGAGGATTTCCGGGGCCCGATGGTGGGAGTAAGGGCCCCTGGGTGGTCGAGACGAGAAAGTGGTGCGAGGGCAGGTGTGTTGGCAGGGCCGCCCTTGCCTTGGCAGCCCCTTTGCAGAGCCCCTGCAATGGTGCCTCCAGGCTGTCCCTATTTCTCAAGCCTAACCCTAACCCTAACCCTAACCCTAGAGGATTTTCCGGGGCCCGATGGTGGGAGTAAGCGCCCCCGGGTGGTCGAGACGAGAAAGTGGTGCGAGGGCAGGTGTGTTGGCAGGGCCGCCCTTGCCTTGGCAGCCCCTTTGCAGAGCCCCTGCAATGGCGCCTCCAGGCTGTCCCGATTTCTCCAGCCTAACCCTAACCCTAACCCTAACCCTAGAGGATTTTCTGGGGCCCGATGGTGGGAGTAAGCGCCCCCGGGTGGTCGAGACGAGAAAGTGGTGCGAGGGCAGGTGTGTTGGCAGGGCCGCCCTTGCCTTGGCAGCCCCTTTGCAGAGCCCCTGCAATGGCGCCTCCAGGCTGTCCCGATTTCTCCAGCCTAACCCTAAGCCTAACCCTAACCCTAGAGGATTTTCCGGGGCCCGATGGTGGGAGTAAGCACCCCCGGGTGGTCGAGACGAGAAAGTGGTGCGAGGGCAGGTGTGTTGGCAGGGCCGCCCTTGCCTTGGCAGCCCCTTTGCAGAGCCCCTGCAATGGCGCCTCCAGGCTGTCCCAATTTCTCAAGCCTAACCCTAACCCTAACCCTAGAGGATTTTCTGGGGCCCGATGGTGGGAGTAAGCGCCCCCGGGTGGTCGAGACGAGAAAGTGGTGCGAGGGCAGGTGTGTTGGCAGGGCCGCCCTTGCCTTGGCAGCCCCTTTGCAGAGCCCCTGCAATGGCGCCTCCAGGCTGTCCCGATTTCTCCAGCCTAACCCTAAGCCTAACCCTAACCCTAGAGGATTTTCCGGGGCCCAATGGTGGGAGTAAGCGCCCCCGGGTGGTCGAGACGAGAAAGTGGTGCGAGGGCAGGTGTGTTGGCAGGGCCGCCCTTGCCTTGGCAGCCCCTTTGCAGAGCCCCTGCAATGGCGCCTCCAGGCTGTCCCGATTTCTCCAGCCTAACCCTAACCCTAACCCTAACCCTAGAGGATTTCCGGGGCCCGATGGTGGGAGTAAGGGCCCCTGGGTGGTCGAGACGAGAAAGTGGTGCGAGGGCAGGTGTGTTGGCAGGGCCGCCCTTGCCTTGGCAGCCCCTTTGCAGAGCCCCTGCAATGGTGCCTCCAGGCTGTCCCTATTTCTCAAGCCTAACCCTAACCCTAACCCTAACCCTAGAGGATTTTCCGGGGCCCGATGGTGGGAGTAAGCGCCCCCGGGTGGTCGAGACGAGAAAGTGGTGCGAGGGCAGGTGTGTTGGCAGGGCCGCCCTTGCCTTGGCAGCCCCTTTGCAGAGCCCCTGCAATGGCGCCTCCAGGCTGTCCCGATTTCTCCAGCCTAACCCTAACCCTAACCCTAACCCTAGAGGATTTTCCGGGACCCGATGGTGGGAGTAAGCGCCCCCGGGTGGTCGAGACGAGAAAGTGGTGCGAGGGCAGGTGTGTTGGCAGGGCCGCCCTTGCCTTGGCAGCCCCTTTGCAGAGCCCCTGCAATGGCGCCTCCAGGCTGTCCCGATTTCTCAAGCCTAACCCTAACCCTAACCCTAACCCTAGAGGATTTTCTGGGGCCCGATGGTGGGAGTAAGCGCCCCCGGGTGGTCGAGACGAGAAAGTGGTGCGAGGGCAGGTGTGTTGGCAGGGCCGCCCTTGCCTTGGCAGCCCCTTTGCAGAGCCCCTGCAATGGCGCCTCCAGGCTGTCCCGATTTCTCCAGCCTAACCCTAAGCCTAACCCTAACCCTAGAGGATTTTCCGGGGCCCGATGGTGGGAGTAAGCGCCCCCGGGTGGTCGAGACGAGAAAGTGGTGCGAGGGCAGGTGTGTTGGCAGGGCCGCCCTTGCCTTGGCAGCCCCTTTGCAGAGCCCCTGCAATGGCGCCTCCAGGCTGTCCCGATTTCTCCAGCCTAACCCTAACCCTAACCCTAACCCTAGAGGATTTTCTGGGGCCCGATGGTGGGAGTAAGCGCCCCCGGGTGGTCGAGACGAGAAAGTGGTGCGAGGGCAGGTGTGTTGGCAGGGCCGCCCTTGCCTTGGCAGCCCCTTTGCAGAGCCCCTGCAATGGCGCCTCCAGGCTGTCCCGATTTCTCCAGCCTAACCCTAAGCCTAACCCTAACCCTAGAGGATTTTCCGGGGCCCGATGGTGGGAGTAAGCACCCCCGGGTGGTCGAGACGAGAAAGTGGTGCGAGGGCAGGTGTGTTGGCAGGGCCGCCCTTGCCTTGGCAGCCCCTTTGCAGAGCCCCTGCAATGGCGCCTCCAGGCTGTCCCAATTTCTCAAGCCTAACCCTAACCCTAACCCTAGAGGATTTTCTGGGGCCCGATGGTGGGAGTAAGCGCCCCCGGGTGGTCGAGACGAGAAAGTGGTGCGAGGGCAGGTGTGTTGGCAGGGCCGCCCTTGCCTTGGCAGCCCCTTTGCAGAGCCCCTGCAATGGTGCCTCCAGGCTGTCCCTATTTCTCCAGCCTAACCCTAACCCTAACCCTAACCCTAACCCTAGAGGTTTTCCGGGACCCAATGGTGGGAGTAAGCGCCCCCGGGTGGTCGAGACGAGAAAGTGGTGCGAGGGCAGGTGTGTTGGCAGGGCCGCCCTTGCCTTGGCAGCCCCTTTGCAGAGCCCCTGCAATGGCGCCTCCAGGCTGTCCCGATTTCTCCAGCCTAACCCTAACCCTAACCCTAACCCTAGAGGATTTCCGGGGCCCGATGGTGGGAGTAAGGGCCCCTGGGTGGTCGAGACGAGAAAGTGGTGCGAGGGCAGGTGTGTTGGCAGGGCCGCCCTTGCCTTGGCAGCCCCTTTGCAGAGCCCCTGCAATGGTGCCTCCAGGCTGTCCCTATTTCTCAAGCCTAACCCTAACCCTAACCCTAACCCTAGAGGATTTTCCGGGGCGCGATGGTGGGAGTAAGCGCCCCCGGGTGGTCGAGACGAGAAAGTGGTGCGAGGGCAGGTGTGTTGGCAGGGCCGCCCTTGCCTTGGCAGCCCCTTTGCAGAGCCCCTGCAATGGCGCCTCCAGGCTGTCCCGATTTCTCCAGCCTAACCCTAACCCTAACCCTAACCCTAGAGGATTTTCCGGGACCCGATGGTGGGAGTAAGCGCCCCCGGGTGGTCGAGACGAGAAAGTGGTGCGAGGGCAGGTGTGTTGGCAGGGCCGCCCTTGCCTTGGCAGCCCCTTTGCAGAGCCCCTGCAATGGCGCCTCCAGGCTGTCCCGATTTCTCAAGCCTAACCCTAACCCTAACCCTAACCCTAGAGGATTTTCTGGGGCCCGATGGTGGGAGTAAGCGCCCCCGGGTGGTCGAGACGAGAAAGTGGTGCGAGGGCAGGTGTGTTGGCAGGGCCGCCCTTGCCTTGGCAGCCCCTTTGCAGAGCCCCTGCAATGGCGCCTCCAGGCTGTCCCGATTTCTCCAGCCTAACCCTAACCCTAACCCTAACCCTAGAGGATTTTCCGGGGCCCGATGGTGGGAGTAAGCGCCCCCGGGTGGTCGAGACGAGAAAGTGGTGCGAGGGCAGGTGTGTTGGCAGGGCCGCCCTTGCCTTGGCAGCCCCTTTGCAGAGCCCCTGCAATGGCGCCTCCAGGCTGTCCCGATTTCTCCAGCCTAACCCTAACCCTAACCCTAACCCTAGAGGATTTTCTGGGGCCCGATGGTGGGAGTAAGCGCCCCCGGGTGGTCGAGACGAGAAAGTGGTGCGAGGGCAGGTGTGTTGGCAGGGCCGCCCTTGCCTTGGCAGCCCCTTTGCAGAGCCCCTGCAATGGCGCCTCCAGGCTGTCCCGATTTCTCCAGCCTAACCCTAAGCCTAACCCTAACCCTAGAGGATTTTCCGGGGCCCGATGGTGGGAGTAAGCACCCCCGGGTGGTCGAGACGAGAAAGTGGTGCGAGGGCAGGTGTGTTGGCAGGGCCGCCCTTGCCTTGGCAGCCCCTTTGCAGAGCCCCTGCAATGGCGCCTCCAGGCTGTCCCAATTTCTCAAGCCTAACCCTAACCCTAACCCTAGAGGATTTTCTGGGGCCCGATGGTGGGAGTAAGCGCCCCCGGGTGGTCGAGACGAGAAAGTGGTGCGAGGGCAGGTGTGTTGGCAGGGCCGCCCTTGCCTTGGCAGCCCCTTTGCAGAGCCCCTGCAATGGCGCCTCCAGGCTGTCCCGATTTCTCCAGCCTAACCCTAAGCCTAACCCTAACCCTAGAGGATTTTCCGGGGCCCAATGGTGGGAGTAAGCGCCCCCGGGTGGTCGAGACGAGAAAGTGGTGCGAGGGCAGGTGTGTTGGCAGGGCCGC
Organism: Struthio camelus; assembly: GCF_040807025.1. NCBI lineage: Eukaryota > Metazoa > Chordata > Aves > Struthioniformes > Struthionidae > Struthio > Struthio camelus. The sequence continues at coordinate 47,463,981 of NC_090982.1, forward strand.
CCTTGCCTTGGCAGCCCCTTTGCAGAGCCCCTGCAATGGCGCCTCCAGGCTGTCCCGATTTCTCCAGCCTAACCCTAACCCTAACCCTAACCCTAGAGGATTTCCGGGGCCCGATGGTGGGAGTAAGGGCCCCTGGGTGGTCGAGACGAGAAAGTGGTGCGAGGGCAGGTGTGTTGGCAGGGCCGCCCTTGCCTTGGCAGCCCCTTTGCAGAGCCCCTGCAATGGTGCCTCCAGGCTGTCCCTATTTCTCAAGCCTAACCCTAACCCTAACCCTAACCCTAGAGGATTTTCCGGGGCCCGATGGTGGGAGTAAGCGCCCCCGGGTGGTCGAGACGAGAAAGTGGTGCGAGGGCAGGTGTGTTGGCAGGGCCGCCCTTGCCTTGGCAGCCCCTTTGCAGAGCCCCTGCAATGGCGCCTCCAGGCTGTCCCGATTTCTCCAGCCTAACCCTAACCCTAACCCTAACCCTAGAGGATTTTCTGGGGCCCGATGGTGGGAGTAAGCGCCCCCGGGTGGTCGAGACGAGAAAGTGGTGCGAGGGCAGGTGTGTTGGCAGGGCCGCCCTTGCCTTGGCAGCCCCTTTGCAGAGCCCCTGCAATGGCGCCTCCAGGCTGTCCCGATTTCTCCAGCCTAACCCTAAGCCTAACCCTAACCCTAGAGGATTTTCCGGGGCCCGATGGTGGGAGTAAGCACCCCCGGGTGGTCGAGACGAGAAAGTGGTGCGAGGGCAGGTGTGTTGGCAGGGCCGCCCTTGCCTTGGCAGCCCCTTTGCAGAGCCCCTGCAATGGCGCCTCCAGGCTGTCCCAATTTCTCAAGCCTAACCCTAACCCTAACCCTAGAGGATTTTCTGGGGCCCGATGGTGGGAGTAAGCGCCCCCGGGTGGTCGAGACGAGAAAGTGGTGCGAGGGCAGGTGTGTTGGCAGGGCCGCCCTTGCCTTGGCAGCCCCTTTGCAGAGCCCCTGCAATGGCGCCTCCAGGCTGTCCCGATTTCTCCAGCCTAACCCTAAGCCTAACCCTAACCCTAGAGGATTTTCCGGGGCCCAATGGTGGGAGTAAGCGCCCCCGGGTGGTCGAGACGAGAAAGTGGTGCGAGGGCAGGTGTGTTGGCAGGGCCGCCCTTGCCTTGGCAGCCCCTTTGCAGAGCCCCTGCAATGGCGCCTCCAGGCTGTCCCGATTTCTCCAGCCTAACCCTAACCCTAACCCTAACCCTAGAGGATTTCCGGGGCCCGATGGTGGGAGTAAGGGCCCCTGGGTGGTCGAGACGAGAAAGTGGTGCGAGGGCAGGTGTGTTGGCAGGGCCGCCCTTGCCTTGGCAGCCCCTTTGCAGAGCCCCTGCAATGGTGCCTCCAGGCTGTCCCTATTTCTCAAGCCTAACCCTAACCCTAACCCTAACCCTAGAGGATTTTCCGGGGCCCGATGGTGGGAGTAAGCGCCCCCGGGTGGTCGAGACGAGAAAGTGGTGCGAGGGCAGGTGTGTTGGCAGGGCCGCCCTTGCCTTGGCAGCCCCTTTGCAGAGCCCCTGCAATGGCGCCTCCAGGCTGTCCCGATTTCTCCAGCCTAACCCTAACCCTAACCCTAACCCTAGAGGATTTTCCGGGACCCGATGGTGGGAGTAAGCGCCCCCGGGTGGTCGAGACGAGAAAGTGGTGCGAGGGCAGGTGTGTTGGCAGGGCCGCCCTTGCCTTGGCAGCCCCTTTGCAGAGCCCCTGCAATGGCGCCTCCAGGCTGTCCCGATTTCTCAAGCCTAACCCTAACCCTAACCCTAACCCTAGAGGATTTTCTGGGGCCCGATGGTGGGAGTAAGCGCCCCCGGGTGGTCGAGACGAGAAAGTGGTGCGAGGGCAGGTGTGTTGGCAGGGCCGCCCTTGCCTTGGCAGCCCCTTTGCAGAGCCCCTGCAATGGCGCCTCCAGGCTGTCCCGATTTCTCCAGCCTAACCCTAAGCCTAACCCTAACCCTAGAGGATTTTCCGGGGCCCGATGGTGGGAGTAAGCGCCCCCGGGTGGTCGAGACGAGAAAGTGGTGCGAGGGCAGGTGTGTTGGCAGGGCCGCCCTTGCCTTGGCAGCCCCTTTGCAGAGCCCCTGCAATGGCGCCTCCAGGCTGTCCCGATTTCTCCAGCCTAACCCTAACCCTAACCCTAACCCTAGAGGATTTTCTGGGGCCCGATGGTGGGAGTAAGCGCCCCCGGGTGGTCGAGACGAGAAAGTGGTGCGAGGGCAGGTGTGTTGGCAGGGCCGCCCTTGCCTTGGCAGCCCCTTTGCAGAGCCCCTGCAATGGCGCCTCCAGGCTGTCCCGATTTCTCCAGCCTAACCCTAAGCCTAACCCTAACCCTAGAGGATTTTCCGGGGCCCGATGGTGGGAGTAAGCACCCCCGGGTGGTCGAGACGAGAAAGTGGTGCGAGGGCAGGTGTGTTGGCAGGGCCGCCCTTGCCTTGGCAGCCCCTTTGCAGAGCCCCTGCAATGGCGCCTCCAGGCTGTCCCAATTTCTCAAGCCTAACCCTAACCCTAACCCTAGAGGATTTTCTGGGGCCCGATGGTGGGAGTAAGCGCCCCCGGGTGGTCGAGACGAGAAAGTGGTGCGAGGGCAGGTGTGTTGGCAGGGCCGCCCTTGCCTTGGCAGCCCCTTTGCAGAGCCCCTGCAATGGTGCCTCCAGGCTGTCCCTATTTCTCCAGCCTAACCCTAACCCTAACCCTAACCCTAACCCTAGAGGTTTTCCGGGACCCAATGGTGGGAGTAAGCGCCCCCGGGTGGTCGAGACGAGAAAGTGGTGCGAGGGCAGGTGTGTTGGCAGGGCCGCCCTTGCCTTGGCAGCCCCTTTGCAGAGCCCCTGCAATGGCGCCTCCAGGCTGTCCCGATTTCTCCAGCCTAACCCTAACCCTAACCCTAACCCTAGAGGATTTTCTGGGGCCCGATGGTGGGAGTAAGCGCCCCCGGGTGGTCGAGACGAGAAAGTGGTGCGAGGGCAGGTGTGTTGGCAGGGCCGCCCTTGCCTTGGCAGCCCCTTTGCAGAGCCCCTGCAATGGCGCCTCCAGGCTGTCCCGATTTCTCCAGCCTAACCCTAACCCTAACCCTAACCCTAGAGGATTTCCGGGGCCCGATGGTGGGAGTAAGCACCCCCGGGTGGTCGAGACGAGAAAGTGGTGCGAGGGCAGGTGTGTTGGCAGGGCCGCCCTTGCCTTGGCAGCCCCTTTGCAGAGCCCCTGCAATGGCGCCTCCAGGCTGTCCCTATTTTTCAAGCCTAACCCTAACCCTAACCCTAACCCTAACCCTAGAGGATTTTCCGGGACCCGATGGTGGGAGTAAGTGCCCCCGGGTGGTTGAGACGAGAAAGTGGTGCGAGGGCAGGTGTGTTGGCAGGGCCGCCCTTGCCTTGGCAGCCCCTTTGCAGAGCCCCTGCAATGGCGCCTCCAGGCTGTCCCGATTTCTCCAGCCTAACCCTAACCCTAACCCTAACCCTAGAGGATTTTCCGGGGCCCGATGGTGGGAGTAAGCGCCCCCGGGTGGTCGAGACGAGAAAGTGGTGCGAGGGCAGGTGTGTTGGCAGGGCCGCCCTTGCCTTGGCAGCCCCTTTGCAGAGCCCCTGCAATGGCGCCTCCAGGCTGTCCCGATTTCTCCAGCCTAACCCTAACCCTAACCCTAACCCTAGAGGATTTCCGGGGCCCAATGGTGGGAGTAAGCGCCCCTGGGTGGTCGAGACGAGAAAGTGGTGCGAGGGCAGGTGTGTTGGCAGGGCCGCCCTTGCCTTGGCAGCCCCTTTGCAGAGCCCCTGCAATGGTGCCTCCAGGCTGTCCCTATTTCTCCAGCCTAACCCTAACCCTAACCCTAACCCTAGAGGATTTTCCGGGGCCCGATGGTGGGAGTAAGCGCCCCCGGGTGGTCGAGACGAGAAAGTGGTGCGAGGGCAGGTGTGTTGGCAGGGCCGCCCTTGCCTTGGCAGCCCCTTTGCAGAGCCCCTGCAATGGTGCCTCCAGGCTGTCCCCATTTCTCAAGCCTAACCCTAACCCTAACCCTAACCCTAGAGGATTTTCCGGGGCCCGATGGTGGGAGTAAGCGCCCCCGGGTGGTCGAGACGAGAAAGTGGTGCGAGGGCAGGTGTGTTGGCAGGGCCGCCCTTGCCTTGGCAGCCCCTTTGCAGAGCCCCTGCAATGGCGCCTCCAGGCTGTCCCGATTTCTCCAGCCTAACCCTAACCCTAACCCTAACCCTAGAGGATTTTCCGGGGCCCGATGGTGGGAGTAAGTGCCCCTGGGTGGTCGAGACGAGAAAGTGGTGCGAGGGCAGGTGTGTTGGCAGGGCCGCCCTTGCCTTGGCAGCCCCTTTGCAGAGCCCCTGCAATGGCGCCTCCAGGCTGTCCCGATTTCTCAAGCCTAACCCTAAGCCTAACCCTAACCCTAGAGGATTTTCTGGGGCCCGATGGTGGGAGTAAGCGCCCCCGGGTGGTCGAGACGAGAAAGTGGTGCGAGGGCAGGTGTGTTGGCAGGGCCGCCCTTGCCTTGGCAGCCCCTTTGCAGAGCCCCTGCAATGGCGCCTCCAGGCTGTCCCGATTTCTCCAGCCTAACCCTAACCCTAACCCTAACCCTAGAGGATTTCCGGGGCCCGATGGTGGGAGTAAGCGCCCCCGGGTGGTCGAGACGAGAAAGTGGTGCGAGGGCAGGTGTGTTGGCAGGGCCGCCCTTGCCTTGGCAGCCCCTTTGCAGAGCCCCTGCAATGGCGCCTCCAGGCTGTCCCGATTTCTCCAGCCTAACCCTAACCCTAACCCTAACCCTAGAGGATTTTCTGGGGCCCGATGGTGGGAGTAAGCGCCCCCGGGTGGTCGAGACGAGAAAGTGGTGCGAGGGCAGGTGTGTTGGCAGGGCCGCCCTTGCCTTGGCAGCCCCTTTGCAGAGCCCCTGCAATGGCGCCTCCAGGCTGTCCCGATTTCTCCAGCCTAACCCTAACCCTAACCCTAACCCTAACCCTAGAGGTTTTCCGGGACCCAATGGTGGGAGTAAGCGCCCCCGGGTGGTCGAGACGAGAAAGTGGTGCGAGGGCAGGTGTGTTGGCAGGGCCGCCCTTGCCTTGGCAGCCCCTTTGCAGAGCCCCTGCAATGGCGCCTCCAGGCTGTCCCTATTTCTCCAGCCTAACCCTAACCCTAACCCTCACCCTAGAGGATTTTCCGGGGCCCGATGGTGGGAGTAAGCGCCCCCGGGTGGTCGAGACGAGAAAGTGGTGCGAGGGCAGGTGTGTTGGCAGGGCCGCCCTTGCCTTGGCAGCCCCTTTGCAGAGCCCCTGCAATGGCGCCTCCAGGCTGTCCCGATTTCTCCAGCCTAACCCTAACCCTAACCCTAACCCTAGAGGATTTCCGGGGCCCGATGGTGGGAGTAAGGGCCCCTGGGTGGTCGAGACGAGAAAGTGGTGCGAGGGCAGGTGTGTTGGCAGGGCCGCCCTTGCCTTGGCAGCCCCTTTGCAGAGCCCCTGCAATGGTGCCTCCAGGCTGTCCCGATTTCTCCAGCCTAACCCTAACCCTAACCCTAACCCTAGAGGATTTTCCGGGGCCCGATGGTGGGAGTAAGCGCCCCCGGGTGGTCGAGACGAGAAAGTGGTGCGAGGGCAGGTGTGTTGGCAGGGCCGCCCTTGCCTTGGCAGCCCCTTTGCAGAGCCCCTGCAATGGCGCCTCCAGGCTGTCCCGATTTCTCCAGCCTAACCCTAAGCCTAACCCTAACCCTAGAGGATTTTCCGGGGCCCGATGGTGGGAGTAAGTTCCCCCGGGTGGTCAAGACGAGAAAGTGGTGCGAGGGCAGGTGTGTTGGCAGGGCCGCCCTTGCCTTGGCAGCCCCTTTGCAGAGCCCCTGCAATGGTGCCTCCAGGCTGTCCCGATTTCTCCAGCCTAACCCTAACACTAACCCTAACCCTAGAGGATTTTCTGGGGCCCGATGGTGGGAGTAAGCGCCCCCGGGTGTTCGAGACGAGAAAGTGGTGCGAGGGCAGGTGTGTTGGCAGGGCCGCCCTTGCCTTGGCAGCCCCTTTGCAGAGCCCCTGCAATGGCGCCTCCAGGCTGTCCCTATTTCTCCAGCCTAACCCTAAGCCTAACCCTAACCCTAGAGGATTTTCTGGGGCCCGATGGTGGGAGTAAGTTCCCCCGGGTGGTCGAGACG